>NC_052047.1:17490099-17818099 GCF_903992535.2 Arvicola amphibius | reverse complement strand
AAAAGCCTCAGGTTGAACAGTTCATTCTCAGAAATACTTCCTAATAAGATGAGAACCAAAATGTTTGTATTTTCATAAATTCACATCCCCTAGAGAGCAGTTGGACTACTCATTGATAAGACTTGAGAGGGGTAGGCATTCTCTAGCAGATGGCTTTATACCCTCCATATAATGGATTCAGACCAGAAGCACTCTGGTTCCAAAGATGTGACTTCACTCTTGTGCAACAAAACATCATTCTATCTTGCTAGCTGACAGTCTACAAGGAGTAGCAAATTATTTTAGTACAAAGCTCCAAACAATAGTTATTCAGACAGATAACGAATGTTTAAAAACCAAGCTAAGAGAGTATAATATGCATTAGAATGTTCATTTATTTTCAGTCCACAAATTTGTGAAATTTGTGAGAGGAATACTATAATTTTTTTGCTTTGGCAAGTCTGTTTTGACACACTGTTCCCTGTTTTAGGTTATGCAGACATATGGAAGCTCTTTCAGAATAAAGTGAATTTATGATAATAGACATGTGTTATTTACCAGAAGAAAATAAACTTCCAAGGATGGGCCTCTGTCAGACTAATCTTCCTGCTTTTAACTCCTGATCATTTGTGCCCCCTTTCACTTGTCATCCTGTTTAAATGAGGGATATTTGTGATGCTTTCGTGTGGCAATTTTCTAGGAGATAAAATATAAAATATTTAATGTTTTAGTGAAGTTCCATAAAACTATTGCATCCTACAGGAAAACTCTCTAAGAATCAGGATGCTCTGCATGATACTGAAACAACCTATCCTGTAATACAGCTTCTAGAAAGTAAACAACTCAAAAAAATTGAGTAGCACCCTGAGACCAACTAGTTTTACTTGACCCTCTATAATGTATATAAGCAGTAAGAACTGTTACAATATACACTCTTATAAGATGAATAACCTGGAAGTGGAGGAGACCATCCAAGCTGTCTGGAAGAGTTTTAGGACAACTGAGCTGCTTTGTAGAGACATTTTCCAACCTTTCAAGCTGCCTTCAAGGTGTGCAGTGAGCTCGAGTTTTCAAGATTCCATGAGCCTGATAATATGGACTGTAACTTTTAATTGAATGAGAACAACCACAGAATTCTTAGTATAGTAAAATTCGTTGACCACAGTATGAAAACACCTACATAAAGATACATATTAAGATATGGCTATACTAACATAACTAATATTGGCCTATTAGAAATAGCCACAAAGGAACGACTGTTTAAAGGATTATATCTGATATCAGTCTTGTGCTAATAAAGAGTTATAGGATGAGAACAGAATCCATAAAAAGATATAAAATATTAGAAGGTAACTGTCATTTAAGAGTGGCAAATAAACTACTCAAATATTTAAAACAAAGAGTTATTTTAAATTTTATTAGTATTCAGAGACATGTTCTCAACTTATCAGAGACATTCCCTACAGTAACTGAGAAAATATTAGAGATATTTAAACTGTCCCTCAAGCAAATTATTCTCACGTTTGGACTAGCAAACTCTATTCATACTGATAATGGGCCTCCTCTTCCTCTGCTTCCTCCATCTCTTCCTTCTTTTGAGACAATGTCCCATGTAAACCATCCAAGCTAACTTTAGAACCCTTGTAGACTTTAGGGGAAGACAGCTTTCTTTACTTCATGAAACCAAATCATCTTACTGAGGAACTTACTATACTCTGATGTCTGACAGCCAGTGTTAATAAAGTTAATTTTGGCCTAAAAGATGATAAAATGTTGAACCTTCTCTTGAACCCATATACTCCAGTTTCTCTAGCTATGTAGGCATCCTGAATTTAAAATTCTGATCTTCCTGCTTATACAAAGAATGTGATGGACTAATTTGAATACGCAACTACTTTCAGCTTCATCTTTTGCTTTTAAAATCACAAAATGGTGAAGGAAAATTGCAAATAACTTGGAATGTGCATGCATAGTAGAATCCATCGCTGATATAAAAAGTGAAAGGGGGAACTATGTCTTAAAAAGGAATCTTTGGGGTGTTTTTGTTTTTGTTTATGAGACAGGGTTTCTCTATGTAACTTTGAAGCCTTGCCTGGAACTCACCTAGTAGACCAGGCTGGCCTCGAATGCACAGAGATCCCATACCTCTGCTCTCCCAGTGATGGGATTAAAGACGTGCGCCACCACTGCCCTGTATTGTAAAGGAACTTTTAATATTGTTGAGAGATGTAGTTGCAGTCAGATAAAGTTTAAGATTTTCCTTTGCTCTAAATTAAAGTGTCACCCTTAAATGGACATTGTGAGGGTATATAGCTGCTTCAAGACCAAAACCAAGAAGACTCAAAACAACGCAGTAATACACACTGTTCTCATTGCTTAGATACAAAGACAATTTGTGTTGTAGATGAAAATAAAATAGTCAAATCTATTGGCTGAAGGAGTTTCCACACAAGCCTTATTATATTTGTGCCTTACAGGCCACACTATAACCATTCCCAATGCCCTACACAAAGAGCAAGGCATGCTCCGTAGCCTCTGTTAAGTGTGCCACTCTACTCTGTGTCTTCCACATTGCACAGATCACCTATTAATAAAACTGTTAGTGAAGAAACTCTGTCTTATAAACATTGAGGAGTAGATACATCCCTTTGCCTGTTGGGGTGGAATTATCTCATTGTAGAGACCCAATTGTTTTCTGATACTCGACTGTATGCCAGTACTAAAGCTCTTGATTAAGGAAAATTCAACTTTCGACCTTCTCTTGAACTCCTCTTTTCCTATACCTCCCTAATAATCTTCAATACATAATTTGAGTCCTCTTGGAATTGTGTATAAGAAAACCTATCTAGCCTGTGTGGCAGCTTGTATCAACTCTTTAAGTCAGAAAATGAAGCTAGGATTAAGTAGTACATACAGAAATTGAGTCAAAAAATAAGGACTTGACATTAGTATTATTTCTTTGGTGTATATACATAAAACGTATACCCCAATTTCTTCTAGCATGCAAGATGCTATAATCTCCCCCCCCCAAAAATTTGAGAAATAACTTGTTGAAAAGTACAAGTGCACACATAATGTATTTCCTATCTTTCACATATTGCTGATGCTCGAAGGCAATTTTGTGGGGGTATTTATACATTGGGTGAAGATATATTGCTATTATTTACTTAATAAATTGCTGGATAGCCAATAGCTAGGCAGCAGGTATAGGTGGGACTTCCAGGTAGAAAGAGAAAGTAGGAGGAGATAAATGAGTTGCAGGGGAGACATCAGGAGAGATGGAGAGGAAACAAAAGGTGCAACTTGAAAGAGAGATAACGCCATGTGACAGAACATAGATTAATATAAAAGGATTGGTTTAATTTATAAGCTAGTTCAGACAAGCCTAAGCTTTCATAATTAATAAGACTTATCTCTATCATTATTTGAGTCTATCAGCCTCCAAAAAATCTTACTACAAATGAATGAAGTCCAAATTTTTAACTTAGCATATATCTTGGTCCAAAGAGAAGAAAAATTTTATCCTTCTTTATACTCTGCTCCTTATAGCAAACAATGACTGCTTCCTGCCCTCAATATATGGGAAAATGTTACTCTCATCCTTAATCAGAGAAGTCCCTATTTACAATAAACAACTATAAATGAAGCATGTCGGCTCAATATGCTGAGAATGATTGGCAGTTCAATGGTCATCTCAAAACGGGGGATTTATATAACCATATCTGTGGCTGAAGTAACATTATAGAAGAGGAAATTCAATTGTGACCCTATACATAAGAAGGAAAGCTATAACTTGTTTCTGACCTTAACTAAACTTATGGAGTTATTACCTCCCATCAGCTACAACTGCCTGCCATAGTCCTGTGCACGATTTATCCTGTGAACACAAAAATAAAATAATAAATAAAATCTTTTAAGAAACAACAAAGCCAAAGCAACAGTTTTCCTACCACAATTATCTTCTTAATCTACAAAGTGTTTGGAAGCTGGACTACTAAGGTGTTTTAGATCCTGTCAAATAGACAGTCAATATTTTCTATGGTATGTGCTTCTTTTTCCCACTAACTTAGAACTCTACCAAGTCATTTCCAAGAAAAGAGTTTACTCTTTGATGTCATAGTGTCATAAACTGAAATGCATTCATTGAGACTTTGTAAATCTGCCACAGTTAAAAGTCCCAGCAATGTTTAAAAGACCAAAGTCTAAAACGTCTTCTGATACTCCAAGTGAATATTTTACCATAAGCTTGTATAAAATCAAAGCCAGGTTACAAAGTCCCCCCAAATAATGCCACATGATAAACACTTCCAATTCAAAGGGTAAATCTGAGAGCAAAGCATGGAATGATCAGGCCCAAGCAAGGTTTTCACTTAGCAAGGAAAACTTCTACAGTACAACTTCTATACTACTGTGTCTTGCAATATGGCCTGTGATATAGTCATATTGTTTTCAAAGAGACTGGGTAATCTCTCTACTCCTATTTGGCCATCAGCAACATATAAACTTACTGCAATAGCACTGCTACATCTAATTTTAAATTTTGAAATTAAAATGTTTTCCACTTTCTTTTATTTCCTTCAACTTCTTCTCTGTTCCCTTGCCTTGCTCTCTCTCTCTCTCTCTCTTTCTCTCTCTCTCTCTCTCTCACACACACACATACACACACACATATACACATGCACACCCAAGCACATGCATGTACACACACCACCATACACACAGAGAAAGAGAGATATTACATATATATTACATAAATATGTAAATACAACCCACTAACTCCATATGATATTACTTTTATGTAGATTGTTTCAGGCCATATCACTTGATATTTGATAACCAATATGGGAACTGTTCCTTAGGGAACTATTCCTCCTACTCTGAGTATTTCTTAGTTGTCTCCAGTTCTTTGTCTAGGGTTGGGGCCATATGCAATTTCTCCCTTCAGTGTTGTATATATAGTGGTCTACTTCTTGTTCAGGTCATGGTTAGGCAGCCATGTTGAGGAGACTTCATGCATGTAGCTTCCTTGACATCTGGAAGTGGAAATCTCACAGAGGACTTCCTGTTACTCTGACTCTTACAATTTTTCTACCCCTTTTCCATGATGTTCCCTGAGCCTTAGAAATAGCTGCAGTGTTGTAGATATGTCGGTTGGAGCTGGGCAGCAGACAGTCATGTGTGCTCTGTATTTTGATTGTTTATGGTTTTCTGTATGGTCAACATTTCTTGCAAAGAGTGATTTAGTTTTTTTTTATGATGGGTGAACACTGCTCTTATCTGTGTTTGCTGGTTTAGTAAAGTTCATTGTAAGAATATCTATGATGTCATCAGCTCCAGATAGTTAGCTAAATTTCCAGTACCTGGCATAATTTCTCTCTCGTTTGAGTGGCTCTTAAATTCAAATAGCAAGTTTTTCATAGCCTTCAGTTTAGGGGTTGACTATTGTACTCTTAATTCATATCCCAAGTAATGAGAATATGACAATCCGATATGGAAGGATATGAGAAGTCTTACATATTAGACACTTCTTTATTTTAGAATTACTTCTAATCTATTGGTCTTCTGTGAACATTCCTCAAATTTTGGTGAACTGATTTTGTATATAAATTGCATAAAATAAATCACCTCCAATGTCTATAATTTTTATGGTGCATCTGTCAAGATGGATCAAGTGCTAGACTCAAAAGATGCCCCAATAGAGGTAAAGGACTAGAAAAGAAATTTTAGGTCCAATTTTATTTGTTGTAAATAATGAAAGATATACAGCAGGACATAAAAAGAAGACATTATATATACACTCAAGAAAAAAGAGGAACTTTTTAAAAATTAAATTACTTATTTTGATAATGAATAAATGGTAGTTAACATGTGTAGGATTGACTCTGAATTTAAATGTGGAAAGCACCCTTGACCATTTGTTTAGAGTAGTAATAGAAATGGAACAATATAACCTCACAGAATCTACAAAACTACATGTACATTATCTTATGTCAATAAAAAGCATCCAGTTTTTGGTGTGAAAAGTCTTTTTGTTTATGTATTGTTTTTATTGGTTAATGAATAAAGAAGCTTCTTGGGTCTATGATATGGCAGAATAGAGCAAGGCACACATTCCAAACAGAGATAGAAGAGAAAATAAGGCAGAGTCAGAGAAGTCATGTAGCCACCAAAAGGAGACAAACACCAAAACCTTTACCAGTAAACCATGAGCCTCATGGTGAAATATAAAATAATAGAAATGGTTTAATTTAATATGTAAGAGCTATCTAGAAATACAATTAAGCTATTGGTCACAGTATTGCAATTAATATAGTTTCTGTGTGATTATTTTGGATATGCATGGCCAGGAAATGAATGAGCAGCCTATATCTACAAGTTCTGGTGTAGGTCAGGAAGTTGGAAACTAAATCCTAAAACATCAGAAAAGTTAGCAGGTCAGCACATTTAATAATACCAGAATGGAACCACAAATCAGCCCTTGGCATGCAGCTAGCTTAAATTTACCTTTAAGGTGATACAGAATGTCAAGATCTTGTTAGAAGTCACTAACCAGACAGAGGGTCTTCATGAATGTTGAATAGTCAATACTGAACATACAAGAGCTAATAGAAAGGAAGCCACTGAAATTCTACTTTGTGATTTGTGGATGTCTGCAATGACAGAGAGAGAGATAGAGGAAGAGAGACAGAGAGGGAGATAAAGAGAGAGAGAGAATTAGAGAAAGAGAGATAAAGAAATAGAAAGAAAGAGAGAGGAGGAAGGGAACAAGAAGTACGTCTGAAAATAATCCTCAGTAGTGTTAAATTTTCAGCTCAGTTGAGTAAATTACCAGAAAGGGAATTTGTATATACATAAGAGCATAAAATAGAATCAATGGATTTAAAATATCCTCAGGTCAACTTCTCATACTTCTGTAGTAATACATGAATTCCACTTGACTTCTCTGAACTGTGAGCTCTAATCACAAACACAAAGCAATAAATGCAGAGTTTTGATGCAGGTATTATCTTAGTATATAACTAGGGCAGTAATCTAAAAGTTAGTATCTATTAACATGACTCAACAAAATTTTCTCAGGCAGCTTAGACACAGCATCTCAAAACATGTTAACTTTCCAAATCTATGTTAAAATGCAATGTCCAATATTAAGTCAAAACACTTTTTATCATTTATAATGTACAAACTTCATTATAACTGTCAGAGATTGAGGTTCTGTGATACACGTTATTACAGTTTCCTAAAGTACTGTCTGTACTTTGCTACTGTAATAGACTTTATGACTTGCTTTGATTTTACTTTTTGCTTTTACTCTTTCTCTTACATCTTCCAACTTCAGACAAAGATACAGCTGATTTTTGATGCCTTAAAGACACTTGGCTGTATAGGTACCTTGACTCAGAGTATATTTTGTCCACATTTCTCTTTGTATAGTTCTTTAAGGAGCATATGGACCTAACTGTTCCAATATGAGAACAGTACAAATATGGTCAGATTGTGGATCACATGATGTGCTCCTCCTGAGTCACAGCTCCTTAAGCCTTGTGTTGAAGTCTTTTAAACTAGACCCTGTGTGACCCTAGCTTTGGTTACCATTGAACTTCAGGCACTGTTGCTAAGCTCATATGTTCCCCCTTATGCTCTCAGGGACTTTCTGGAACCCCTGTTGTGCTGGCCTGACACAGCTGAAGGACTTCACCATGGCATGGGTCCAGACCATAGATAGTTTCCTAAGCATCCTCAAGGAAGGAGATTTCCCAGTAGAACCCTGCAGCAGCATTTTCTGACAGGCAACTGTTCCGTGCTTGGTGAGGTATCTGTTAAATTTTTATTATCATGATATTACTAGAAATGTTTGTTGTGGATAAACCGAGCATATTCAAAAGACAAATCTTGTGTGGACATCTTAATTGCCAAGCTCCTCTCAGCCTACTGTCCATGCTCTCTGCATACTCACTCTTCCTTGGTTGCCTAATTCAAAATGGTACAGCTGATGAGCAAAGCGCAATTTTGAGAGCAACATTCCACCTTAACCGTAAACTTTGATTTTTCAAAAAATGCTAACTGGGGAAGGATGTTTGCCAGAACTAATAAAACATAGAACTTTCTTTGTCTCGTTCATCATTTTCATAATTGTGGCAGGAGAACCCACAGAGACATCAGACCTGAGCTAGTGGCAGCTAATGACTCTGTACCAACAGGCAAGGAGCCTGCGTTGGATTAAGATAGGTCCTCTGCATGTGGGTGAAATATGTGTAGCTTGATTTGTGTTTGGGGTGCCTCGTAGTGGGACAAGGACCTGTCCCTGATGCATGAGCTGGCTCCTTGAATCCTATTCTGTACTTTGGGATGCCTTGCTCTGCTTTGATAGAGGGAGAGGATCTTGGTCCTGTCTCAACTTGAGAGACAATGCTATGATGACTCTCATAGGGGACCTGCCCCTTTTAATGGAGGAGGCATCGATGGAAGTTGGTCAGAAAGTGAATGGAGTGGATGGGAGAACAGTAGAGATGGGAAACTGTGGTTTGTAGGGAAAATAAAGGAAAGAAATTAAGAAAAACAAACAATAAATTAAAATAAAATTAACACCCAAAACAAAACAAAAAGAAAGACAAAAGACTGCATTTACATCTTTTGCCATCATTTACAACACAAGGTCCTTCTTTTCTTCAACTTCTCTTAACATTGTCTGTCTTTCCTGCTCTGAGGCAATCATCAATATATATTATGATAAGATGAATGAATTTGTCAGTTATTGTTTTAAATTAATTATGGAACTAACTTCGTCATATATATGTAATTACACAGCAACAAGCTGCAAACACACTTGTATGAATATAAGAAGGGATATTAGGATGAGATCATTACTTCTGTAAATTTTTTTCACACTAATATTTCAAAAAAGAATAAAGGTTGCTTCTTTGTTTGAATTTTTCCACATTTTTTATTGAATTTATGTGAATTTCACATTATATACCCCAATCCACTCATTTTCCAGTCCTTCCATATCTGCCTTCCAGCCTTGTAACTTCCCTCCCCAAAAGACAATAGAAAGCAAAAATTACAAAAAAGTCTCCTGGTAGAAGGTGTAGTGTCTCACGGTGTGTCACATGGTGTACTCTTTAAACAAACAGCTTTACTTGTGAATGTTTGCTGCCATGAGTCATTGGACTGGTTCAAGGCCTCTGGGATCTGCTACACAATCAATGCTGGATCCTCCCTGAGACTCCTCTGGGCTATCCTATTGCTGCCCTGTGTCATGGAGATCCTGCAACTTTGGTTCTGCAGGACCTGCTCCTCCCTTAACTCCAGCAGTTCACAGATGTGGTATGTGTTTGATGGGCCAGCTCAAAATCTTGGATCTGGGCTTGAGTGGTAGCTGAGTTGGTCACCAATGCTAGCTCTCCAATGATGCCCAGGCAAGGGGTGAGGCAGGCTTTTCTGTATCCACACAATCAGGCTTAGCTGTTCCTCACACATGTCACCAGGGCCAACTATCTGACAATGACAAGAAACAAGATGAGGGGTAAAAATCAGCTTTCCCACACTAATGAGGCCATCCTCATCCACACCTTTGTTCAGGGCCAGCTCTTCATCGCTGCTCAGGAAAGGTCACCATAGTCCTGTGGCCAGAAATTGGTGGGGTTAGCTCTCCCATGCCCACACCTTTGGGGCCAGCTCTCCTACACTGCCCAGGCAAGGGACAGGGCTATCTTTTTTGTACTTGTATCACTGCTTGTGCTACTGTGTGGTGGCTGGTGAGGGGCTGGACCAGCTCAGCACCATACTCAGACAACATCCTGGCTCAGACCAAGGAGGTCCACATTGCATGGATGTTGTCACAGACCCCTGCTACAGAAGGGCCATGAACTCAGCCATGGTCCTCTGCAGCAGCACAGGTCCAGATAACACCTTGGCCTCAGATGGCAGTGCAGGCCTCTCTCATCCGGCTGTTCCTTGCTGTCTTCACATCTACAGTTCCACCTCTCTTCACAGAGAACACACTGCTCCCACTTCCCTTTTTGTCTCACCTCTCCACCACATATTTGCTCATCATAATGCTGCATGCCCTGACTCAGGCCCAGGCCTCTCCTTAGTTTTTAAATTTTCATTTTTGTTTGTAATTGTTTGATGAAGAAGAAAGTTCATTTCATCTCATAGCTCCCTGTCAATTGCTGAGGAAAAGTAGGTCAGGGGTTCAAGGCAGGACTCAGGAGGCAGGACTGAAGCAGATACCATGGAGGAAATCTGCTTACTACGTTGTTTTTTTTAATCATTTGATCAACTTTTTCTTTTCATTATGTCTTTTATTTTGTAAGATTATAATATAGTTGCACTACTTATCCCTTCCCTTCCCCTCTAATGAAGATATGCCTTGATAGAGTAATCAGTGGATGTTCAGAAGGCCATTCATAAACTAGAATGATGCTGAAATGTAGTTCATGTGCATTCTCAATGAGCTCTACTCTCTCTTCGTTTTCCTTCCTGTCTTTATAAACTTTCGATAAATGAATAAGAAGGATTTTATGGAAAGGAAAGCTATGGCTGCCACACAGGCCAGGAGAAATCCAATCACATCCAGAGAGTAGTACTGGTACCAGGTGAGGTTGTGTGCAAGTGACCTCAGGTGCTTGGCCCCTTTGTGGCGCATGACAAACTCAATCCAGAAGATGACTCTGTCCAGCGGTTTCATGGGCTGGTCATGATGTATGGTCGACAACCACACTGCATTTTTTTTATAGCTGAAAGAAGGAAAAAAGACATTAAATTACATAAGAAATGAAAAATGCACATGTGTAAATTTTTGTATGAATATTAAAGATAATCATATAATACAGAAGGAAAATATATATATATATTTTTGGTTTTTCGAGACAGGGTTTCTCTGCAGCTTTTTTTAGAGCCTGTCCTGGAACTAGCTCTTGTAGACCAGGCTGGCCTCGAACTCACAGAGATCCGCCTGCCTCTGCCTCCTGAGTGCTAGGATTAAAGGCGTGCGCCACCACTGCCTGGCTAGGAAAATATATTTTGTTTCATGTTCATGACAAGAAAGATCTTCAGAGGCATGTCTGATTTCCTTGAGTATGCAAGATTAAGCATGTAAAAAGAAAAATAATAAAGATCAACTATTCCTAAAGTAGAGTTTAGAGATAGCTAAGTCTTAAATGAAAAATAAATCAAATGAGATATTATTTGAGTATATAAAGCTTCATTTATCCATAACCAATTATTAGCAAATTTGTGAACAAACAACTGGCTCTCCCCTCCAACATTTAATTTCACTTCACTTATTGGCTATTGAAGTTTTATACTATCCTTAAAACTCTGACCAATTACTTTACTAAAAGAATTGAAAATAAAAATTGTCAGAGCTAGTGGCATATGACTGTTAGACAAGCTGTTTGGAGGATTAAGTTGAACAATCAAACAACTGGGACCAGTTTGATTTAAAAGAAATATAAAGCAAAACATGGAAATAAAAAGTAATAACAAGAAAAGTGTAAAACCTATGACACTGAATTATACCCTAATTTGTCTCTGTACCTTCCATTATTTTTGCCTTCAGGATAATTCTTGCTCCTTTGGCCTTCAGTGAGAATCATAATTAATGATAAACAAATACCAACATATATACATTTCAAAAGGTATACTCACAAAGGATTATCTATGACGGCCTCCAGTGCATTGAGCAAATCTGCCCTTTTCATTGTTCTGAAATCTAATGAAACAGCTGCTCCTTTGGCTACTATGTAGGCAATGTTATCATGTTGCTCTCCAAACAAAGGAATGCCAATCATAGGGATTCCAAAATGGATCGCCTCATAGATCCCATTAGCGCCACCATGAGTTACAAAGGCTTTGGTTTTTGGATGACCTAGAATAAGATGAATTCAGGTTGACATTAATTAGCAGTCTTAGATATGAAATGAGAAATGTACACTATCAGGAACTGAAAGGAGATTTTCTAAATGAAGATTTATTTTACTTAATTCAATTTATTTAGTTTACCACACAACTTCTGTTTCCCCTCACTTCTCATCCCATGAAAACCTATGTGAAGATTCTAATACTCATAATCTTGGTGAAATGTTTTCTTCTCTCAGAGTGAGATGAAACTAAATTTCTAGAGAGATATTTTGGAGAATTGCTTGGACTTGAGAGTTGAACTATGAAATTCTGATTCCCAGTTGAACACATGGGTGCATGGTAGCTAAGAGAACATGAGGATTAAAAAAGACCAACTGCATACCAGAACTTGTTATCTTAAATAAATAATACATTGACTAAGTACGATATAAAGGATTTTGAAGTCAACCAGGATAGGTTTGTTATGAGAGTCTTACCTAGAAGGTCATTCTGGGGGAGCCATTTGTAAATTCTGGTATTGGGTCCTAAGGTATCTGGTGTTTTGCCCTCAAATCTCCAAAGGACCTGTTAAAGAATAAATAATCTTTATTGCTGGAGCCAAATTTAGCATTATACAGATTTAAAAAGTTATATTTAGGAATATATATATATATATAATGCATATATGTATGAAAAGCATTCATAAAAATGATGGTATGAATTTGAAAGTGAGCAAGGAGAATGGATATGAGAGAGTTTGAAGGAATAACAAAAGGGAGAAATGATGCAATTATATTAAAATTTCAAAAACAGAAATTGTAAAAATATATCTTTGTATATTTAAATATAACATAGGTAAATACCTCCCTTAGAAGGGATGAAGACATCAGAAAGTTTAAATATTGAGAACTCTAGAGAGACTGAGAAGAAGATTGTGCTAGAAGTATCTGTGCTTACTTTTACATTCAGACAGGTTGAACATAATTATTATTTTTCTAAGCAGAGATGATTAGACAAATGAGATAGCTAATTATGCATGAAAATATTTAATACACTTCCATGGTGATATAATTCAATTGCAGAGAAGATTGGCACATTACTAATAATTCTTATCTTATATAAACATATTTTGACAGTTCTAATAGTCTACTTTGAACACTGTTATATTTTAAATGCTTTGGGGGTGTTCTTTTATTCACCTGTTCTATGTTATTTTCATTGAAATTAAAGGTTTTAATCTTTGATTACTTATTCATGACAAATATATCTGATCCACAATTCTCTCTGGTCTGAAGTTCTTTGAAACAATGCTACCATGTTGACCAATAGGAATATGGAGTCATCTGGCCCATGCAGAGAGTAATTTTGCATAGTGTAGTTTTGGAACATGATCTAGGAATGGAGTCACATAAGCAGAATTCTGAGTGTTTGAGCAAGCACTCTAAGAAAACAAGACAAGAGTCTTGTGAACTCAATTTCTTCAAAATGCTACCTTGTTTTTGGTAAGTGTGTTTTACCCTCCTTCCAGGTATAACAGACATGATTGGATCTATTTTAGGTTAACCACTACTTCTTGCTATTGTCATCCAGATAATGGTTAAACTGTCCTTTGTGCGTTTCTGTTGTGGTTTGATAGAAAATGGCCCCCTAAGGGAGTGGCAATATCAGGAGGTGTGGCCTTGCTGGAGGAAGTATGTCACTGTGGGTTGGGCTTTGAGTTCTCCTTGACTCAAGCTTATATCAGTGTGACTTTCAGTCGACTTCACAATTAGAATTGTTAATAAAAATATTGAGTTATTAAGAATGAAAGGACTAGGAAAAGAGTTACAAAGGATTATGGAGCCTATATTCCCATGTGGACATGAATATAAACATGACTCAGGGTTTTTATAGGAGTCAAAAATTATATAAAATCTAGTGACCCTGTCTGGTCTGTTTCTAAAGAAAAGATATGGGCTCTTCACAAGGTTGTCAGAGAACACTGGAGAATAGACACATAGAGACCCCTTTTTCTCCCTGAAAATTTCCTGGTTTTATAATTAAAAAATAATCTGGTAAATAGTGATGATAAATGACTTATGAAATATTAATGCCACCATGTGGCCAATGGTAGCTTTACAGTCTGGTTTACCTATAGATTGTTATTGTTAAAGATTGGCCTTTAATAGTTTTGCATTTAAAAGATTGCTTTTACAGATGGTTGTGAGCCACCATATGGTGATAGGGTATCTGACCAATCCCTTGTCTGAGGGGCGTGACCCCTCCAGGGTACAAAATACCTTTAAAAGATCCCTGTTTTTATTTTTGCCCTCTTGGTTCCCTGCTCTTCCCTGGAACTCTGGCTCTGTAAGTTTCTCCCATTTTCTCCTTTTATTAAAGCTGAATATTTCATATAAGGCTAGTTTGGTATTTCCCATTGCCGGCCGACCAGCCCCGCTACAATATGGTTGCTGGGAATTGAACTCAGGACCTCTGGAAGAGCAGCTGGTGCTCTTAACCACTGAGCAGCTGGACTGGGACTGAAAAAGCACGGGATAAAACCGGACTCTCTGAACATGGTGGACAATGAGGGCTGCTGAGAAGCCAAGGACAATGGCACTGGATTTTGATCCTACTACATATACTGGCTTTGGGGGGGCCTAGTCTGTTTGGATGCTCACCTTCCTAGACCTGGATGGAGAGGGGAGGACCGTGGACTTCCCACAGGGCAGGGAACCCTTACTGCTCTTCGGACTAGAAAGGAAGGGGGAGTGGACGGGGGAGGGAGAGGTAAACAGGAGGTGGGGAGTAGGAGGAAATTTATAATAAAAAAAACTTTGCTTTTATACTACACATATTCATTCTGATAATAAGGTACATTTTGGTTTTCCTCTGCCTTCATTCAATAATAAGAAGCTTAACTCTGATATCTGTAATTTATTACTTTCAAGGCATGACAAAATTCCCTATTATGTGTCAATACTATGCAGAGAAGCAGAGAAGGTTTTAGAGCCCGCGAGGGAGGCCTTTCCTCAGGCTTATCTTTGTTAAATTCAAAACTGAGACTTCCTTTTCCCTGCAAGATGTAGCATGTTTAGGTCCAGCACCATGTTTGCCTGCATGGTACCATACTTCCCTTCATGATGATAATAGTTAAATCAGCTACAACACTTAAGTGTATTTTTTATTACAGATGCCATGATCATGATGTCTTTTCATAGCAATGAAAACCTAAGTAAGACTCTATGGAAAACCTTTTTGTGTCACACATGGCTTGTCATACTGATTGTATACAACTTCAACTCATGTGATTTTTGCTCATATGACCTTTCTAAACCCTCAGACTGTACACTGTCTGATTCTCTGATTACAGTTAACTATTGCTTAGATTATAACCCCAAGTTTCCAAGAGAAATTGCTTTAGATGAAGAAGTATCTGGCACAGTCTGAATGAATACTGGAAAGCCATATAAATAAGGGGAAGAGATCCCCACTCAATTTGGGTCACTTTAGACATTGATTTGAACTATTAAAAATAATAAATAAAGATAAGGAGGTTATTAATCATGAGAAGGAATGACTAATTCCTTGCTTGATTATAAACTGGATGATAACATCTTAAAATTAGGGAAGAAGGAAAATCGAGGAAATTTTCCCAGTGGAGGAAAATCAAAGTAAATACAGCACCACGGTCAACTAAGCAGGTGATGGCTCCCTCAGCTCATGTTTTGGAGTCTCCTTTAAAAATGTTTCCTGTCTTGCCTAAGGCACTACTGAAGCATAGGGTAAGGAATCTGATAATCAACCTAATCTTGCATTCATTCTACTTTTAGACAAGGATTTTAGAGAGCTTATGAAAAAGCTTAGTTTACAACCTAGACAAGTGAGGGCTTGACAGGGAAAAGGAATTAATTTACCAATTCCTCACTGGCCTCATAAGCTCAGCTTTGTGTTTCAGTGCAATTTTAACAAAATTAAAGTGTTTAGCATGGGTAGTCATGGATAAAATGAAAGATTTTAAGAAGGCTTGTGCTTTCTGTGGATCTACTGCTCCATGTAGTTATGAATCTTTTTGGTTGGAACAACAATGCACAATGGTTGCTGTATGATTTTTATATAATTGCTAAAACAGTTCTTAGCCCTTTCAAACTTCTTCAGTGGCAAGTGTGGTTTGCAGAGAAAGCCCATAAAATATTCTAGTGCTAGGACTGGGGTAATCCTAAATATCACATATGAAATGCTGACAGAGAGTGGTAGATTGGTATCAATAGATTATCAGCTGCATAATATGCTTTTGACAGCTCTCTCCAACATTAGGGATGTAGCTATGGCTTTCCGGATTTAGCTGACATGGAATCTGACTTCAGGTCGAGGAAAGTAGTAATAATACAATGTCCCTCTGTGCCTTATAGCTCATATCATAGAGAAACTTAAAGGTACTACTGAAAATCAAGCAAAGAGGTATAGTGTTGAGCTGCGGGCTGCCTTCCCGCCGCCCTGTTCCAGGCCACCGGCTAGCTTAGCCCCAGAAATAACAACACACAAATTGTATTCTTTTAAACACTGCCTGGCCCATTATTTTCAGCCTCTTACTCCCATCTTGACTAACCCATATCGAATAATCTGTGTAACACCACAAAGTGGTGTCTTACCAGGAAAGATTCAGCATGCCTGACCTGGTGGCTGGCTTCATATCTCTCTCCCTGAGGAGAGGCACAGCAATCTGCTCAGAGAGGCGAGGATGGGTGATTTACCTCACTTAGGACAGGCGTGGCATCTGACTGAGCCATCTACCTCACTTCCTTCTTCCAGTTCTGTCTACTCCACCCACATAAAGGCTGGCCAAGGCAGTTTCTTTATTAAAACAGAAGACCCTCCCACATCAAAGGGGGAAAAATTCAAGTGTTATTATTCAAACACTTAGCTTTTGAAAATGTTGATAAAGATTGCCAAGGATTAATCATGTCTCACAGAGAGATAGAAAATGTTCTGGATTTTCCAAAGTTAATTAACTTCAGAATGTAGGGATATAGAAACAAAGAGCAAAATTATCTGGTATAAAAATCTATGCATTACAAAAATAGATGTTAGAAAAGTGGCCACTTGAAGAAGCAACGAAAATTGCCCCTACAATTGTATGTTCAGATTCACTGAGTTTCAGGTTTTACCCTATATGCAAGGTAGGAAAACATTGGGTTAAGAAATGTTGAACCACATTTGATAAGGATGGGAATACATTGCCTGGAAACAAAAACAATACCAGCTAACATTAGGAAAATATGTTTAGTATGTTTAGGGGTTCCCTAAGAGACCCACAAAATTAGAGGCTTTTAAGGCCAAAACAACAACATTGATGCCAGACTTGAGATCATAATCAAACTAGTCTTTTGTTTCAAGATGCCATTCAAGGAATTGCTGCTATTGGTACTTCTTGCCCTTAACTATTGATGCTTCCTCTCTTCAGTGTCCTTAAAGGTTACATGTAGAATATTGGGGACATATACTGCCTCAAAGAGTTGGACTTTTATAAGGTTTCAGTAGTTTATCCACAAATGCAATCATAGTTCATACAGAAATCACTGATGAATATTTAACAGGGGAAACTGCAGTCATGAATACAGTGCCTACTAATTGGTTGTTTAAGCAGAAGGAAAATTGCAGTCATTACTATTGTCTATGTAGTCTTTCACAAAGAAGCATACTTGTGAGCAAGGACTCAGTACAAGTAAGACTACGTAGATTTAAGAACCTTACTAAAGGAAAATGATAAACTATCATTGCACTTAAAAGTAAAGGGAAAAATGTTTACAGTATTATTTAGTTATTATGAGACTGATGTTTCTATTATAACCATGGAATAATGGGCACCTGGATGGCCTGTTTTGGGGAGTAAATTGAAACCTAATAAAGTAGGGAACTATGAGTTCTAAAAGATTAAACAGAATGCTACAAAATTGCAAGATATAATGGAAATCTTCCAGCCTTGTGTTACTCATATTCTGATTAATTTTGGTAAAGAGGCTTTCTACAAGAGACTCATGCAGAGATCTATATTTCCACATCTAATGATACCCGTTCCTCACAATGAAAATTATAATGAAAGTTTGGGTTGTCAAAAATGAAGAAGACTAGGAAAACAGATGCAAGAGATAAATGGACCCAAATTCCCAAGTATATGGGGACATAAGTATGACTTAGTATTTCATAGGAGTCAAAATTATATAAAAACCTAATGACCCTGTCTGGACATCTCAATATCCTGTTTCTAAGGAAAAGATATGGGATCTTCACCAGGTCGTCAGAGAACAGCAAAAAACGGGCACAAAGAGTCTCCCTTCTCCCTGGAATTCTCGTGGTTTTGTAATTGAAAAACAATCTGGTAAATGGAGATGGTTGATTGACTTATGAAATGTTAATGCCACCATGTGGGCACTATGAGGCCAATGGGAGCTTTACAGCCTGCTTTACCTAAAAACAGCTAATGTTGGCCTTTAATAGTTTTGCATTTGTAAAAAATAGTTTTTACTATACATATTCATCCTCACAATAAGGTACATTTTGGCTTTTCTGTTTCTTCATTCAACCATAAATGATCTCAGTTTTTTTTTTGTTTTTGTTTGTTTTTTTTTGTTTTTTCTAGACAGGGTTTCCCTGTAGTTTCTAGAGCCTGTCCTGGAGCTAGCTCTTGTAGACCAGGCTGGCCTCGAACTCAGAGATCCGCCTGCCTCTGCCTCCCGAGTGCTGGGATTAAAGGCGTGCGCCACCACCGCCCGGCTCTCAGTTTTGATATTAATGGATTGTATTAACCCAAGACAAATTCCCCTATTATGTGTTCATACTATGCAGCAAATGATTTGAAGCCTGTGAGGAAGGCTTTCCCTTGGGAGGGCTTAGATTTGTTAGGTTCAAACTTTGGACAAATTGCTAAGGTGCTTATTTAATATTGCAAAGTTGACCTGGCTGCCTGGTTTTTCCTTCATTCTTCAGTCCCTACCTGTGGGACCCTCCTGGTTTAACATACCCTGAGGGAAAATGGAAGGATTATAATTATTTGATTTTAAATTAAAAGAGGCATTTGTATATTGTGTAGTGTCATAGACACAAACTCCCTATTTCTTCCTTATGTGTTAGGATTTTCACTCTGACTGGTCAAGAGGAGAGTGGTGAGTTTCATCTTTTATGATGCAGACATCACTGTGAGGGAAGCACCTGTCTCTACCTTTTCTTTAGATATTTCTCCTACAAATATTGGCAGGTCAACCAAAAAATAGATGTTTTTCATTTTTTGAATTTTATTCAATTAGCCTAAATGTACTTTGATTAACAGTTGGTGAGCCGAGGCTCCCCTCCTTTAAATGGCCTTTTCAATGGAACACTGTTGAGGCCTACTCCAAAATTAGAATGCAGAGTCATGATGCATTTCAAACTTTTTCAACACCAGAATATCACTATTATTCTGATAGAAATACTAAATACAAATTTCCTCACCCCTGAATATCTAATATATGCAGTGACTATAAGTAATCAACAAATAGAACAAGTGACTCTGAAGAATTTGGCTATGTCTACGTACTCTTGATAACAATGTCATCATCATGCCAGCATTTCAGAATGTGCCCACAGTGATCACTGTGTTTATATCCAAGCCACTCTCAGTCAAGAACACCTTCTGCAGTATTGAAGCATCTGTTGTGAGTATCTGTTTCTAATATCTGTTTGGCTTAATGGAAATTAAAGCTTCCTTAAAACTTTACCTTTCACGGAATCATTTCTATAATCAGACCTTTCAAGGATGTTCACAGACTTAGTATACGGTCACCTTCCTTGGAATGCTTTCCCTCACCTTTTGTGGAATCTGGGCAAGGGCCCATGCGATTGCATTGGCTTTGTCTTCTGACATGTTGCTGACCATTGACCCCAGAGAAAACACCACGACACCATGCTCTCCAGAGGTCTGGACAAAATCTTCCATTTCCTGTGAAGAGAATTTGCTTCATGACAAAATACAGTTGTAGAATAATCACTTATGAAACATTTATTAAAAATGATGAGAATAAAAATTGAAGTGTTTATAAGAATATTTAGTATAATGGTGTTAAAACATACAGAAGACCAACATGATAATATCAAAGATTTTGAACTTCACAGTCATCCATACAAACTATTCTCACACATTGTCCAAGTGATATTCTAAATATTTTCCTCTGGCAAAATTAAAACTCAGGAGTGTAAGCATATTCTATAAGCATTCAAAAATTGTCGCTTCATGTACAAAGTTTCTGCTTACACAAATGGTTGTTATTTGTTTGCTTGCTATTTTCTTTTTCTCCTATAATGGCTGATTTAATATTATTAACTAATGTTTGATGAAATAATATTTATGTTATAGTATGTACACTATGATAATTTTCAAAAACTTCCTATTATGATTAATAAAATATTTTGAATCTTTGTGAAACAATCATAACTGCATGGTAAAAATATAGTATATAATAATTATCTGAATTGTGTATGAATAGGGTATTTCAAAGCTAATATCCAAAATTTACTGGTTGGAAAAAACTATGTCTATTCTGTTTGCTCAGATATCAAACAATGCCTTAGGATATATATTAATCATAACTTTTGTTCATGAGCAGTTTTTGATTGATGAGTTTAACTGACTTAATTTCTCTGTCTTTTGTCATGTGTTTATGTGTGTGGGTGCTTGTTTACACATGTGTGTTTGTGTATACATGTGTGTACATGTATATGTACGTTTGTGTGTGTGTGTGTGTTTGAGCATATGTATATGTGTACTTATGTATCTCTGCCCATGTGTGTGCTTATCTGTGTGGGTATGTATGTCTGGGTGTCGGGGTTGCTGGGGAGATTCCTTACCTTTGTTTAGCATATAGATGCCAAAAGTTAAAATATGATGTCTTCCTCTATCAGTATTTAACATAGATTTTGAGCTTGTCTCACACTGAAAACAAATCCCATCATTTTTTTTAACAGACTAGTGGCCAGCAAGCTCCCAGTATCAACCTGTTTCTGCAACCTCAGTGCTAATGTCATTGTACTGTGCTGGGACACCCAACTTTTACCTGGGTGTTGTGATTCAAACATATATCCTCATAATTGCTTGGTAAGGACTTTACCCAATTGGTAACCACCTAAGTACCCTAACTGACCTAATTTAATTCACTGATAGGAATATTTCCCAGGTCTATCACATTCTTTCCTGAGTTTATTGACCTCTTACTTAACAGGATGCTTAAGTCAACTTTCTATATATTTCTATCCCTGGGAGAAAAATCTAATGAAAGCTGTAGAATCATGCTCACCAGAAAGGAAATCAAATAAAAAAGAGACTTAAAGAATGTATTTACCTTCGGCAAGGGTTTAGCAGGTTTGCAGTGGAGTCCTCCAACATAGTCAACATTTGGTAAGGTTGGGCGAGGAAACTCCAAATCCCAGTAGGATCTAATAAGCCACATTTCTGCTTTGCCTATTGTCTCAGTTAAGGTAGCAGGCCTTCCTAGAAGGAGAAATGAGCAAGTGAGAAGGAGAAAAGTTGAATGATTGTCATTTGAATAAAAAATATATTTCCTTAAATGATGGAAGAATATATGCTTGATAAGGAACATGTGCAATTAAAAACCAACGGTTATTGATATGTAACATAATTTTCAGTGTAATGATTTGTTGCTCACATAATATACATAAATGTCAGTTTGGTTTTTTTTAATGCAAACTGTAAAAATTAACTAA
This sequence comes from Arvicola amphibius, assembly GCF_903992535.2. NCBI lineage: Eukaryota > Metazoa > Chordata > Mammalia > Rodentia > Cricetidae > Arvicola > Arvicola amphibius. The sequence goes on along the minus strand of NC_052047.1, from coordinate 17,796,544 downwards.
TGTTTCTACATTAACTTGAAATAGTTATTGTAATACCCACTAAGCCACTATTTAAAGAGTACACATTTTACTCCTCTCTGCATCTTTAAAAGGAACAGTGAGAATATAAACACATTCCAGGTCTAAAAGTCACATCACGCCGTGTATGATGGCCAGACTTCCCCAGGGTCATTGTAGCTTGTCGCTTGTCCTTCATCCTTGTTTAGCTAAGGGAGCTGTAAAGTTTATGAATTGCTGAATTTCTGGTTAGTGCTTCTACCTTTGTTTCATATTAAGAAATTTAATAGTACTTAACTTACAAAAACAATCACAATATTTTCAGAAAGTATGAGAATAGAAATTTTGGCCAGTCTTACCTATGAAATATTTTTTAAGAAGAAAAAAAAAAACAAAAACAGGAAATCAAAGAATACAGACGGGGTACGTGTGTATCCATTCTTCTGTGGTGTTTAAACAATGGATGTTAGGAAAGCACACAATAAAAAAGTATGGTGTTGGTTGAAACCCCAGTTCCACTTTTAAGCCTGTGAACTAACATAGTATCTTTCAACAGCAAAGGAATTCTTTAGGAAATACAGAAAAAATATTTTATAATTTATATATTTTATTTAAGTATATGTCTGTTTGGGTGAATATATACTGTTTATTCAGGAATTGGCAGATACCATAAAAGGGCAACAGGTCCCATGAAGAGGAACTTACAGGCAATTTTGAGACAGTGGACTTGGGTGGGTGCTAGGAACAGAACTCATGTACTCAAAATGAAGAGAAAAAAAATCTCTTAAACTTTTGGTTATATTTTCAGACCCCACAGTTTAGTTTTAAATAATGATAGTTGCCTATGCAAGAGAAAATAATGTCTTCAATGTTTTATACATATTGAAACTGTGAAATATTTGATTCCTTAATATACATTAATTATGATTTGGTTAACTAGCTAGTGACTTATTAAAACAGATTAAAAATTACAGCAAAATGAGTAAAGGACTACGTAAGAAAAGTCTACTTGTTCTCTTTGCAGCTCTGCATCTCAGCAGAATGTCCTCTATCAGGTCTGATACCTGCTTCTCTTTGATCAATACTATTAGCCTTTATAGTGAGTTTGTATTACATTTGATCACTAAAAGGCAACTTCACTTTGTACTTCATGGACATGACTATAGGTTTAAATAATTGTTAAATTTAGGTCATTGAGCTACTGAGAAGAAATATAACTTACCCAGTGTTTCACTGTAAAACTGACTCCATTTCTTCTCGTCAAACATCTCAAACCAAAAGTCAAAATAAAGCATACACATCATATTTTTTACCCTCTCTATGAAAGTCATTTGACCACCTAGTCCTGACAAAATTACAGGTACATAAGAGGGAGGGACTAGAAATCTTCCACTGTACTTTTCCATTGTGTAGCCAGGAGAGAAGCGAAGACTGTACAGAAAAGGGATCTGGAGAAGTTCAGCTATCAACTCCCCACAGGGAGCAATGGCATCTGATAAAAGGACATCAAACTTGGATCTCTGTAGTTTTGACATAAGTTGTTTGTTTGAAACTGTGTCTTTGCAAAGACTTAGATAGCTATCAGAGTAGTCATTAAGCACGTTTTGTAGCAATGGAGAGAATGATAAACACACCTCTCTTGGTATCTCATAAGTCCACACATCCACAAGCCTTGTGAAAACCTTGTCCAGATCATCTTTACTGATAGACGTAGAAAAACTCTCAAACTTCAGAGCAGGCGATTTTTGGGGATCAAGGAAGATAGAAGCTGAAGGTCTCAGAACTATCACTTCATGACCCCTCTGTACAAGTTCATCCAGTATTGTCTTTAGATTCATCCAGTGACTGTATTCCATTGGCCATACCAATATCTTCCCACAGTTCCCAGATCTCAAGTAGCAACCCATTTGCAGGAGCAGCAGAACAGACATCCACTTCAGAGTCATCCTGAGACATCAAAGCCTACTGTTCACTGTGTGTCTCCTGTTGCATCGCTTATACCTAAGAAGGAAAAGCCTTGAGTTAAAATATAACTAGAGTTGATCAAGGCAAATGCACTAAATGATCACATTGAACTTCTGATCTACTGGAACTAGTCAAAGCAAATATTAAAAATTCATATCGCATGTCAATGTTTAATGACAAATGTTTTGTAATGAAGCAAATTCAAGAGTCCATGACCTGTTTGCATAACTGTTCTGTTTCTACGGTATTTGAATAGTAGCAAGAACATGGGTTAGCGAGGGTTAGTCAGAAATTTCTTCTCAACACAGAACCCAAGATGCATTAATTGCACAGCTTATAAGTATTCCATTGATATCATTTTAAAGAAATTTTCACAATAATGTTAGTTAACATATTCTCATACATATAATTTCTTAAGTAGATTGGTAATGCACCTAACAAACTCTTATTGATCGAAGCCCTGGGAAGCAGGTAGACAAGAGCCTCCTCCTACACATGTTCCTAGGAAAATAGAAGACTAGCATTTGAGTTGTTAGACTCATAGTTGACAGACTAACCTGAGTGATATTATCTGCTAAGGTAGTCAGTTGGTTCATCTTACTTGTCCACTGACCATTCATAATCCCAAGAAGTAGTTGAATAGCTTGTTATCAGTCTTAGTCCACAAAGGCTCTAAAAAGTAGATGCGTGCATGCATCGACATTTCCTCTTCTCAAGGAAGTGCTATGACCACCATCTCTGAGGTCATCAATTTCTGTGAGATTGCACATGCAGATTCTAGAAACTGACATGTGAGCTGCCTATGCCTTTTTCTGTGCCCTGGTATTCTGCTGAAGCTATAAATTTTCAAGGCACTCTAAGAGGCATCATTTAGAGAAAGTGTAGCCTATTTGACCCCATCAGATAATTTTTTTCTTGTGTTTCTGGCAGTCCAACAAGATTTCTACTTTCTTCATGGTATAGACAGCTTCTTCCACACATTTCTGTCCCAATAGAGTCTGCCTTACCCTAAGATGGGCAACAACAGAGCCAAGTTCTGAAACTGCTGAGTCTATGACCAATATAAATCATTGAGCATTGGAGCTTGTTCTCTCACAATGTTGTCTCACTCTCACAGTAACAACAAAAATACCAGTGACAGAAATTCTCAGCATTAACTTGGCTTTACCTACTTAGAACTTGAGATACTTGGAAAGATGTGACAAGATTGCACAATATAGATGTAAGAGCCAAAAATAATGGATGACTGGGGCAGAACAACATTCTCTGGACATCCAGAACCATTGTATATATGAATCACAGTGGCTATATCTGGAATCGCAAAACCTACACAAGATTAAACCAGCCATAATTCCAGAATGGATAGGAGGGCACTTGAAGTCCCATGCTTACCTGAGAAGTTATTGTTAGGTGATGGTTTCTGGGGAGGAAGAGTCAAAAGTTTAGACTTGAGAGGGGTAGTCACGCTCTAGCAGATAGATTTATACCCCCATAATAAAGGCAATGTGAATAAGTGAATTCAAGTGGGTTCAAAAATGGGCTTCTGAAGTTAGGAGTTAAAAACTGGGTAGAGTAGTGAGAAAAACGAATGGGCAGGGAGAGCTGGTATTTAATCAATACATGCTATATACCTGTCTCAAACTCTCAAAAAATGAAATAATGGTCTTATAAAAGGATATTGAACACAAGGCATCTGTAGTCTTGGCTCAGAAAACAACTCTGAACCACAGAGAACTTAACCTGGCATGGAGAAAGTTAGCTGGAGGCTCCTAGCAGCTTCTTATGCTGGATGGGAGATATCCTGCTTCTCACAATCTCTGCATCTGACTTGGTGAACTTCACAGTTATACATGATTGCATTTTTCAAGTTAAAATAACCCAGTTCATATTTTCTATCACTAGATCCTCTTGCATTGATCATCTTGAGATGTTTTGCAAGGTAGCTTGCCAACTTTTCCATGGCCTCTCTATCTTAAATCTTCCTGAGCTAAAATCCTACTGCCTTGCCCTGCATACATTCACAATACTGAAAAACACATGCAGAATCTATTGTGTGTGTTTTACTCTGTAGAATCCCTTTTAAAATAACTTAATAAATAAGCCCACTTTCCCGTTTCCATTATAACATACACTAGAGTCTTTCTTTACATGTTTGCCTCTTCAAAAGTTTTTTGCTTGATTGCTTGAATGGATTGGTTGAGAGAAAGCCTTAAAAGCAGAAAGGAAAACACCTCTGCTCACTCATGATTTTACCAAAACAGCTAAATAGAATACACTAAATGATTTTCTCTACCAAGGCTCTCACATAGTAGTTAACTGACTTGATTATTCTTCTATACATCTAACATGTTTTAGTAATTGATTAGCTTGGTCTTAGAATCTCAATGTCTCACAGAGACACTGAAAATTTTTAAATGAATGCATCTATATACCCTTCACTCCTGGAAGTTGTATATCTGCCATTCCTTGCTGGAGGAAGGCCGCTTGTTCATTCTAACTGCCCAGAACTGAAATAATCACACAGAAACTGTATTAATTAAATCACTGCTTGGCCCATTAGCTCCAGCTTCTTATTGGTTAATCTCTTACATATTAATTTAATCCATCTCCATTAATCTGTTTATCACCATGAGATTGTGGCCTACCAGCAAAGTTTCATCACATCTATCTCTCATGGCGGATCCATGGCATCTCTCTGTCACTCTGCTTTTTTCCTTCTAGCATTCTCTTTAGTTTTTTCCACCTAGCTGTGTTCCACTACAGCTCTGCTATAGGCCCCAAACAGTTTCTTTATTAACCAATGAAAGCAACCTATAGACAGAAGAACCTCCTACACCATGTCCCATTTTTTGTTTAAACAAAAAAGAAGGTTTAACTTTAACATAGCAAAACTACATATAACAAAACAGGTATCAAGCAAGAACTATGGTTACACTATTTGTATCTACTTCATCTTTTATCATAACTAAAGAAAACTATAACTATAAATTCTTCAACTCCATCAAAGACTCCAGAAGGATATAATATTACTGAAGTTAACAGGAAGTGAATTGTAAGCAACTTCCAAAAGTCTAGAATTGACAGAGACATCTCACTACCTGGACAGTCACCCACTGTACCATTGGGGCATCCATCTTCAGCCTACTGACCCATAGTATCCAGCAGACTTTTCCACAAAGCAGGAAATTTCTAAGATAGTTCCACCTATACTGACAGTTTGTCCATCACATTTTTCTGTGTGCTACAGAATGTCTAGAAAACTCTTTGATGAAGCAGGAACCCCAAAGGTCCATCTCACCTTTAGGCAAGTTCAGCAGTCATTTATCTGTGGGTCCTGTATGTCCCGTAAAGCAGTCCAGTCAATAGCAGTTTCTTGCCCAAATGTCTAATCAACTTCTTAAGGAGCCTCTTCAATGCCCATTTTCCTCTTAAAATAATTGGTGCATCCACTGACAAAGTACATGTTATCAGGAAATGGATAGGCAGGACACAAAGAAAAAGGCTGTCAAATCTTGCCAAGACAGGGTAAGACAGTTCTAAAAAATTTCCTGCCTCCGAAAATTGTCTGTCAATTATGTTAGGCCTTAACCAAAGTTGGTGCTTCAATGTTGCAAATGAGACTTTGGGTGATTGCTCAGGTAGCTAATTGTCTCTGTCATATATTGCTTCTTTGGAAGCTGTTTGATTGTACTTCCCGCCTACCCAAGTAACATTATCTCCCATATCAGGCCTTCATTGGGGCTGAAGATTAGATAGTCATAGTTACTGTATTATTATTATCTAGTCAAGCAATTTCTATACAAGACTTAAACTCCTTAGGATAGAATGTTTATTAAAACATTTAGCATATGTTCATTGCTTAATATTGTTTATGCTGGTTATAATTCTAATTATACTTGATATCTGTTTCTAGTGTATATAGTTTTGTATTGGGTTTGGAACTCTCTAAACAAAAAGTGTGAGGTGCTGGGGAACACATGTCAGTCCTTTAGCCAATAGATTTTAAGATACCAGGCCATTTGGGCATGGTCTCTAATATTCAAAAAGCAGTTGTAAAGGATGCACCTGCTCTCTTGCTTCTGACTCCCGCTTCTGGCTACTAGACTCTGTTCCTGTTTGCACAGAGGACTGTTACCTAGGACAGTTATCTGTGATTTTTCCCCTTAAATTAAAAAAACCCTTATATTATTCATAATTCTGAAGTGCTGTGGGATTATTTTGTGATTAATTTGTCATCAATTCCTGAGTGTCAACTCTTACAAATGTATCCATACGGCCCATGGATACTGACATATGTTCTAACTCAAGCTCCTGATGTGCTCAGCAATCTCAGCAATCCCTGAAGCTTTCAGTTTGGCATCTTATCTACTATATTACATTCATGAGCACATACTGGATGGAAGAAATTGAATATCTAAGAATATCATGTGTTTGTTTTAACTTATCAACTTAAAGAGTTCATGTGTTCATACCATCCATTTCTTTCTTGCTTCTTTTTTCCATTACCCTCTTCCCATAGAGTTTGCTATGGTCATGGTGTCTCTTCACAACAATAGAACAAGCAATAGATTAAATCCAGTTCTGACCCCATTTTTAGGAGTTGTTAAGTTATCACATTGTATATTTGCCTTGGAAAATCCACTCAAAAGTGTATTCCCACTCAGTTTCTTTTCCATATCACCATCTTGGGACTCTACCTAGGAGAGTTCCTGTAAAGTAGCTGGCTAACTGTATCAGCAACTTAATTTATTCAGTCTTACAAGCCAATGGACTCTGCCACCACCAGATTGCCACAGGAAGTAACATGTTGTATCCCAATTTGCTCAAACTATAGAAAGCCTTCAGGAAAAAAAATGAGTATGCCTTTTTAGTCCACTGTTGCCCAGATATCAATTTTAAGTTTCTGCTTACCTATCTGCAGACCGATAAAGCAAAACAATAGCCTTAACAACAAAAAATTGCCAGAAAGCCTGGCATGAGTTTCTTTGCCCAGCAAGGTCCTAAGAAGCAGAAAAGTAGTCCCATCCACCAATTACTTATCCTAGGTAGCTGTCACAATTCTAGCCTGATTAGATTGGCCCCTTTTGAAACACTTACACTTTTATGAAGCACTCAGATAACAATTACTCATATGGACTTCAAAAGATGTTGAACAGTTTATAACACTACCTAATAACATGAGAAACAAAATGATAGTATTTTTATTAATTCATATCCTCAGGGAACAACTGAACTACTCACTGATAAGAATGAATTCACCTTCAAATAACTGTTACAGACCTTAGATTCTGATTGAAAGCACTCTGAGCCCAAAGGTGTGACTTCATTTTTATGCAATAAACTGTCACCCTATCTTGATAGCTGACAATATACAGGCTCAGTCAATATAATCAGTACAAAGCTCCAATCAATAGTTATTCAGACAGATAATAACAAATGTTTAAACCAAGCTAACAAGATGTTATTTGATTCAGAAAGTTTATTTATTTTCAATCTACAAATTATAGTTTTGAAATTTGTGAGAGGAAATGCTGTAACATTTTTGCTTTGGCAAGTTTGTTTTTGACACACTGCTTCTTGCTTTGGATTATGCAGAGATATGGAAGATCTTTGAGTATAAAGTGAATTTATGATAAAAGACATGTGCTGTTTATCAGAAGAAAACAGACTTCCAGGAATGGGCCTCTATCAGGCTCATCTTCCTGCTTTCTTCCCTTTACTAGTTGCCCCACTTTTACTTGTCATTTTGTTTTAATAAGGAATAATTGTGAAGCCTTCATGTGGCAATTTTCCCTGAGATAAAACCTTTAGTCTTATAGGGAAGTTCCTTAAGATCCAGAATATTTTCAGAGAAAAAAATTCCATCCTACAGGAAAGTTCTTTAAGATTCAAATATCCTATAAGACAGCTTCTTGAGTCAAGGAAGTAAACAACTGAAAAATTTCAAGAACTTCCTGAGACCAACTAGATTTTGTGTCAGATGGTAACCACTTGACATTTTATTATTTCTTTAGCTTGCATATATAAAATGTAAACCTTAATTTATTCTAACATACAAGGTACTGAAACTCCCTCTAAAATTTGATAAATAACTTCTTAAAAAGTACAAGTGCATATGTGTTATATTTCCTAACATTCACATATTGTTAATGCTCATAGGCAATATTGTGTGGCATTTGTGAAGATATATTGCTGTGATTGATTTAATAAAGAGCTGGATGGCCAATAGCTAGACCAGAGGTTAGGGGACTTCCAGGTAGAGAGAGGAAGTAGGAGGAGATAACCAAGGTACAGGGGAAATATCAGAAGAGACTGAGAGGAAACAAAAGGTGCAAAATGGAAGAGAGGTAATGTCATGTGATAGAACATAGGCTAATATAAATGGATTAGTTTAAGTTATAAGAGTTAGTTGAGACAAGTCTAAGACAAAGTGCAAGCTTTCATATTTACCAAGACATTTCTATATAATTATTTGGGCCTGGCAATCTATAAAAAAGCTTACTACAAAGGAATGAAGCTCAAATGTTTGTTTGTATATATCATGCTCCACAAGAGATGACAAATTTTACCCTTCTTCATATTCTGCTTCTCATAGCAAACAATGACTTCTTACTGCACCCAATACAAGGAAAAGTGTTAATCTTAGCCTTAATCAGAGAAGCCCCTTTTTGCAATAAACAACTATAAAGCATGTCTGCTCAATATGCTGAGAATGAGTGGCAGTTGAATGGTCATCTCAAGACAGGGATTTTTCCAATTATGTCTGTGGCTGAAGTAACATTATAGAAGAGGAAATACAAATATTGTAACCCTATACATAGGAAGGAAGGCTATAAAATTGCTTTTGGCCTTAACTCAACCTATGTAGTCATTACCTACCAGCAGCTGCAACTACCTGTAGCAGGCCCGTGCAAGATTTATCTTGTGAACAGCGATAAAATAAATAAAAATGAAAGAAAGACTTTTAACAAACAGCAAAGCCAAAGCAACAGACTTTCTTTGTTTTCTTTTTCTTTTTTTTTTATTAAAAATTTCCATCTCCTCCCCTCCTCCTTCCCCTTCCCTCCCTTCCCCTCCACCCATACCCTCACTCCCTCCCTCTCCAGGCCAAGGAGCCATCAGGGTTCCCTACTCTATGTTAAGTCCAAGGTCCTCCCAACTCCCCCCAGGTCCGGGAAGGTGATCGACCAAGCTGACAAGGCCCACACAGAGCCCGTCCACGCCGTAGAATCCAAGCCCATTGCCATTGTCCTTGGCTTCTCAGTCAGCCTCCACCATCGGCCACATTCAGAGAGTCCGGTTTGGTCGCATGTTCCATCAGTCCCATTCCCACTGGAGTTGGTGATCTCCCGTTAGTTCTGTCCCACCGTCTCCATGGGTGAACGTACCCCTCACAGAACAGACTTTCTATCTCAATTATCCTAATCTAGAAAGTGTTTAGAAGTTAGACTACTAAGCTATTTTAGATTGTGTCAAATAGACAGTCAATATTTTCTATTCTATGTGCATACTTCCCTCACTAATTTGAAACTCTAGTATGTTATTTCCAAGAAAAGGGTTTACTCTTTGATGCCATAGGATCATAAACTAAAATTTATTCATTCAGACCTTGAAAATCTGCCATGGTTAGCAGTCCCAGCAATGTTTAAAAGACCAAAGTCCAAAATGTCTTCTGATACTCAAAGTGATCATTTTACCATAAGCTTGTATAAAATCAAAGCCAGCTTACAAATCCCCCCAAACAATGCCACATGATAAACACTTCCAATTTCAAGGATAAAACTTGGAGTACAGCATGGAATGATCAGGTCTAAGCATGATTTCCACATGGAAAACACCAACTTCGGTATTACCATCTTTTTCAGTTTGCCATGTGATGTAGTCAAATGGGCTTCAAAGAGACTGGGTAATCTCTCCACCCCTACTTGGCCATCTGCAACATACAAACCCTCTGTAGTATCGCTGCTACATTCTAATTTAAAATTTTTGAAATTAAAATGTTTTCCCCTTTCTTTTCTTACCTTCAGCTTCTTCTCTGTATCCTTTCCTTGCTCTCTCTCTCTCTCTCTCTCTCTCTTTCTTTCTCTCTCTCTCTCTCTCACGCACACATACACACACAAGTATATGCATGCACATAACACACCATACATACAAAGAAAGACATTATATATACTTACCTAAATATATAAATGCAACCTTCTAATTCCATATAATGTTACTTTTATATTATTTCAAGCCATCCCACTTGGAAATTGATAACCAATATGGGGACACCCCTTAGCGAAGACTATTCCTCCTATTCTGAGTATTTCTTTGTCTCTCCAGTTGTTTATCGAGGGCTAGGGATATTTGGGAATATGGGCGTAGATTTATTCATACTGCTTCATGCTGATTGGAGGCACTGTTAATCGGGTCTTTCATTGTGTATCCTTTGTGCTGAGTTCATCTTAGCACTTGGGCAAAGTAATTTTTTGAAGATGTTCACAACAATCTTTCAGGAGGGCGTTGTTTATCAGACCATATTTGTCTAGAAGCAATCCATAGGTTCTCATCTTCTGTGAAAACAAAAGAACCTCTTTTCCAAAGCACCATATCCGTAGACCCAAATTCTGATGTCAAGATATGTTTATAATATACATGCTGGTTTAGCTTAGCAGACCATACAATGAAATGTGTCTCTGTACTTAGCTCCTTCACAGTCAAAAAATTCAAAGAAAACACAATATTACACAGAATCCAGATGCTCTTTTGGACATGGCCTCTTATCCTTATGCCAATTTAAAGCATGCATCTGGCCTCTTTTCTGGCTGCAGGATTTGGTTGCTTTCCCCATTCCAGCAGAGGATTATGCTCTGTGACTCTGCCCCTAAATAAATAACCCTCTATTATACTCAATTCTGAGTTAATGTGGGATTTCTTTTAAGCATCCTTCTTTATCTAATGCCCCATGTAGATTTGGACTCCACACCTACCAGGTGGACAGCCTATCTAGTCCACAGTTCAGAAAGTCTCCCAACCCTGCCTGTTAAGCTTTCTTTCACCTAAGCAGTTTTTTGTAAAATGCCACAGCAGAGCTAAATGCATGTGGTGACTTAGAAATTTCCCAAGCTTGCAAACATCCCCTCCCCCACTGTTGCATTCCTTGTCATGTGGTGACTTGTGCCACTTCCAGTTTGTGCTTCCTGCCCGTGAGTTCTGGGCTTCTTTATTTTATTTAATTATGATGTTTTGGTTTATCAGATAGGGCTTTTTATTAACTGGATCTTACAACAAAATTTAACCCAGAATTCTTATTTATGTTTAGACACATAGCTTGGTACCTTCTTACAATATGGCAGTTTCTTCTAGTTTCCTCTGCATCAGGCTGGTGGCTGTATTTCTGTCTTTGTTCTTCCGAGAATGCTCTTAGCCTGGTTGCCCTACTTATACTTTCTCCCCAGCTACTGGCCTATCAGCATTTTATTTATTTATATATTTATATATTTATTTATTTAAAATTTCTACCTCTTCCCCTCCTCCCATTTCCCTCCCACTCTCCTCTTTCCCCCCTCCCCTCCCTCTCCAGTGCTAAGAGAAGTCAGAGTTCCAATCATTCCCAATCACTGTGGAAGACACGTCTCACTAGGAAAATTGAAAAATCTAGAGCCTTTTGTAAAAAAAACCATACTGTACTGGATGATGGAATAAACATGGAGGATAAATCAAAAGTTTCAATAAGAAATAGAAATGTATATTCTGGCAGAGTTCTATAAATGTTCAAAAACCAAAGCTAAGCGTATGTATTAATGGCATTGTAATTGTGGGTTTGATAGACATGGGTACAAATGTGAGTATCAATACTCCAGAATCTTGGCATCCAAATTGGTCTCTTCAAGAGGAAGATGTTCAATTATTAGAAACTGGAAACCTCTCTCAAGTGAAACAAAGCACAAGATGGGTTGAATGTATAGAGTCAGAAGGACTGAGAGAAAAGGTGAGGCCACATATGGCTAATATTGCAGTGAATGTATGGGGTCGTGACCTGCTGCAGCAATGGAATACCCAGGTTAACATTCCTGCAGTCCCAGAAACTCATAGTTCTGGGAAGGATATTATAAAGTACTATATACAAAGGTCACCAACCATCCAGGCTGTACAAGAACACAAAGCAACTAACAAACCTTTAGAGATACCAACATCCCTACCTTTAAAATGGTTAACTGAGAAACTAATATGGGTTAAACAGTGGCTGTTAACAGAAGACAAACTTCAGGCTTTAGAATAGCTGGTACAGGAGCAACTAGATGCTCACCATATTGAATAATCAACCAGCCCTTGGAATTCTCCTGTATTTGATGTTAAAAAGAAATCTGGTAAATAGGGATTGAGGACAAATCTAAGAGCTGTCAATAAGGTAATTCAACCTATGGGCCCTCTACAATCTGAAATTCCTCTGCCTTCTCTTTTACAAAAAGGATGGCCTCTTATTGTTATTGATTTAAAAGATTGTTTCTTTACTATACCTTCACAAGAAAAGGACAGAGAAAAATTTGCCTTCACAGTGCCTACTTATAATTCTCAACCTACTAGGAGAGATCAATGGACTGACCTACCACAGGGAATGCTCAAGAGCCCCACCCTATGCCAATACTCGGTATTACAATTGGAAATAATATGTTAAAATTTCCTAAATCTATCTTTTACCATTACATGGATGACATTTTGCTATCTGATTCAAACATAGATACTTAAGAAAGAATGTTTGAAGAAGTAAAGAAAGTTTTACCAAAATGGGAATTACAAATTGCTCCTGAAAAAATACAGGGAGAAGATACTGTCAATTACCTAGTTTATAAAATAGGTTTACAAAAAATAAAACACAAAAGGCACAAAATAGGAGAGATCAATTGCTAACTCTTAATAACTTTCAAAAGTTGTTCAGAGACATTTCCATTCTATGAAATGAGATAACACCTGATCTAATAGTTCATTTAAACAAAACCTAGATTGTGACAAAGACTTAAATAATTCCAGAGAATTAACAGATGAAGTGGAAAAAGAAATGATTGTTGTTGAAGAAAAATTACAGGAGGCACATGTGGATAGGATAAATCCAAATCTTAATTGCATTTAATCATATAGCCTTCCAGAATTCCTCCTACAGGAATTTTAATGCAAAGGGAAGATATCATCTTAGAATGGATATTTTTACCACATAAACCAAGTAAAAAATTAAAAACTTATGTGGAAAATGTCTCTGAGTTAACTATAAAAGGAAAATGGAGACTTCGTCATCTAGCAGGTATAGACCCAGCAGAGATTATAGTGCCTTTTACTATTGATGAAATTAAAAATTATGGGAAGACTATGAACCTTGGCAAAGATCATGTGCTAATTTTTTAGGGGAGATAAATAGCAATTATCTCAAATGTGATAGAATTAACCATATAAAGAGAACTACATGGACCCTTCCCTACATTGTATGGGACATACCAATAACTGGAGCCTGTACATTCTATACTCATGCAAATAAATCAGGAAAGGCAGGTTACAAATCAGAAGCTTTAAGTAAGGTGGAACAAAGCCCTTATTATTTTGTCCAAAAAGCAGAATTGTATGATATTCTTATGGTACTAAGTCATGTTAAAGAATTTCTTAATATAGTTACTGATTCACAATATGCAGAAAGAGTTTTCTTGCATATTTAAACTGCTGAATTTATATCAAATGATACAGTATTGACTTTATTTTCATACAGGTTCAAGATATAATTAGAAATAGGCTCTATCCCATATACATAACACACATCCAATCCCATATGAGTCTGCCAGGTCGTCTAACAAAAGTAATGCAGAAATTGATTGATTATTGGTTGGAAATGTGTTGAAGGCCTCAGAATTTCATAGGAAACATCATGTCAATAGCAAAGCTTTAAAGAAAGAGTTTTCCATTACACAGCAACAAGCTAATGAGATTATAAAGAGATGTCCTACTTAATCTTTCTATAACCAAACACTGCTACCTGCAGGAGTTGAGTATCTCAAAGGATACTAAAAGGAATGAAATCTGGCAGATGGATGTGTTCTACATTGCAGAATTTGGAAAACGAATATATGTACACCACACAAGTGACACTTATTCAGGTTTTCAGTGGGGAACTGGGAACTACTTTAAGCTCAGAAAAGACTGATTCAGTAATAACACAATTATTGGAAGTTATGGCCATCATGGGTATACCTGAACAAATAAAGACAGATAATGGTCCAGCATATGTCTCTAAGAAAATAAAACAGTTTTTTGCCTATTATGATATAAAGCATATTACAATAATACCACACAATCCTACTGATCAGGCGATTGTAGAAAGGTCAAATCAAACTATGAAGAATATGTTAAACAAACAGAAAGGGATGAAAATGCCCCCAGAAATAGATTAGATAATGCTTTATTGACCTTGGATTTTCTTAATTCTAATGAGAAAGGAACAACAGCAGCAGAGAGACATTAGATAAGAGAAAAGTCACCTGAATTAAATAAGCTGGTGTGTTTCAAGCATGTGTTGACCTCACAATAGAAGCCAGGAGATGTGCTATGTTGGGAAAGATGTACTATATTGCTTCCACAGGAGAAGAAAAGCTATGGATACCATCAAAAGTAGTAAAGATTCAGCTTGAAAAAGAGAAACCTCTTGAGAAAGAGAAATGACAGATCATCCACAGTGTTGACAATCATACAGGTAGTAAGAAAACCTCATAAGGATTAGGGCAGGGTTCTGCTCTAATACACATCTTCAAAAATTCAAGAGATCCTGGATGTTTGAATGCTGACAGAAGGAAAAATAACTATTCAATAAGAATCATCAAGAAAAAGGTAAGGATAGGTGATCAAAACATATACATTTAAATATATATACATATATATGTATATATATTTATGAATATATAGAGCTGGCTTTGGAGTTGGACAACAGCTCTGTCCTTCTCTAAATCTATGCATGTTGTTAAAAGAAAAATTCAGAGTTTCTGTTTCATGTCAAGAGCCATATGGTATGGGAAAGAAAGAAGAAAGAATTTAGAAAAAAAAATAGTTTTCTTTATAGCTATTTTTGTCTGTATTGTATCTTTCATTGAATATATATTTCTGTATATGTCTATATAAATAATGTTTAAGTTTTCCACAATGAACAATAATTTTTTCTACAGTAATCTTTAAAGTTTCCAGGAAGAAGATGGGGCCCCACAACAACAACTACAACTGGTTGATATGATGTCATGATGCTGATAGCACTACTATAAGACCTGTTTTGGGTACCAGCTGCTCAAGATGGTTCCAACTTGGTTAGCTAAAATGATAAACTTTTTTTTACAACGTTATTGCCAGAACTCCAAATAGGAACCTCAGAAAAACACTACCAAATATTCAGAGACTATTTGCAATTACACCAGACAGTAATCTTGGAACCTAACCATCATTTTACTTTTACAGGATCCCATAGAAAGAACATCACCCCATGACAGCTGAAAGTAATTCTAGAAGACTACATCCCCTCTCCCAACAAAATTTGTCTTCCGAGTTTATTATTCATTTAGGGGTTGATTATAATTGGTATAGTGTTGGGGGTAGAAGGGGAATTATGTAGGTTCAGGAATCTCCAGAAAAAAATGGGAAATTGGATGGGATAATAGATTAGTGTGAGATAACACTTATAATAACAGTGAGTGATAGAGTGAATACTTGTGAGCTATTATTTATAGGCAATTTACATCGGTGTAAATTCTTATATATTGATACAAACTTAAATTATATTGAATATGTTCTTATTTTTGTCTACAACATTTGTATACCTAGGCAAATTTATTTTGTCATATTGTTTGCATGCATGCTTCTATCTTTGTTTAAAAAATTTTTGTATATTGGTACAATTTTAGGATATATTTATCATATTGCAATGTATATTTCTACCTCTGATCAAGATACTTATACATTGTTTATATTTTGTGGTCATTGTCCTCATTTTTGCACAGTTGTTATATAATATTCTAATATGAGGTCTTAGTCTTTTAGATACATAAGTATTAAGAATTATAGTTCAGTATTCATCTATGCTTATCATACTTATAGTTAGACTAATCAGATTCTTTAGATACATAGATTGTATTCTGCATAGATAGGTAATCTTCAACCACTTCAAAGAGTTGTAGAATATGGCATTTAAATAACTTAGGATTCTGTTGAAGTGAGACACGACTGCTCCTGGCAGCACCTATATATTCCTGAGAGAGTGTTGAGCACCAAAGACACCCCACTTGGAAATTGTTTGCTTCTTGGCAAAATTGGCCTTTGGGCTAGGGATTGCCCATGCATTGACCACCTACAAAATGCACAATGTATGGACAGGATAAGTGGGATACAAGAAAAAAAAAAAAAGACTGTCAAATCTTGCTAAGACTCTCAGAGTAAGACGGTTTTGAAAAAATTTCTTGCCTCTGAAAATGGTCTGTCAGTTACTCTAGTCCTTAGCCAAAGTTGGTTGCTCCAACACTGAAAATGAGACTTTGGGGCCCAGGTAGCCAGTTGTCTCTGTCATTTGTTGCACATTTTGGAAGTTGCTTGATTATACTTCCTGCTTACTCAAGTAATATTATTTCCCTTCTCAGATCTTCAATGGGGTTGAAGACTAGATAGTTGTTATTTTTTTTCTCATGACTTGGCCAAGTTATTTATTATACAAGACTTAAATCATTAGGATAGAATGATGATAGAAATATTAATCACATGTTTCTTTCTTGATATATTTGTTCTTATTGTATATAATTTCGTATTAGGCTTTGTATTAGAACTCTCTTATTTAAACAAAAAGGGGAGGTACTATAGGAATTCCCACCTCTAGTAGCCTTTAAGTTACCCACCCACTTGGGTGTGGCCTCTTATACTATTTTTATGTCAATGTAAAGCTCATGTCTGGCCTCTTTTTTGGTTGCTGTTCCATGTTCCAGCAGAGGATTGTGATCTGTGAGTCTACCTTTTAAATAAATAACCCTCTATTAGCTTAATTCTGAGCTAGTATGGGATTTCTTTTAAGCATTCTTCTTCATAGGCAAGAGCCTCCTTTTACACATGTCTCTAGGGAAATAGTTGTGGACTAGCAAATGAGTTGTTAGATTCATAGTTAACAGACTAACCTGAGGGATATTATCTGCTAAGGCAGCCAGTTGGTTCATCTTATCTGTCCACTGGCCTTTCATAAGCCCAAGAAGTAGTTGAAAGCTTGTTATCAGAATCTTAGTTCACAAATGTTGAAATAACCAGGCTAGCTAAAAAGAAAACAATTATATTTTATTTATTGTAATGGAAAACTCGCAAAACAGGAAAGGAGAATTCCAAGCATAGCAGTGTCCCATGGGAAATGGCACAGAAAGATCGCACCTGGGTGGTACACAGGTTTTTTCCTCGGGTCCCAGAAAACCATGCCTTGACTAGGCTCCAACTCTTAAAGATAACTGGCTATCAAGGTTTACCTTAACACACAAAGCCTCTGAGTAGTAGATGTGTATATCCATCTACATTCCCTCCTCTCAAGGAAACACTATGCCCACCATTCCTGAGGTCATCAGTCTCTGCATCCTCATGGGAGGAGATTCCCCCCCCCCCCAAAAAAAAAAAAACCAGCAGCAGCATTTTCTGACTGGCAACTGTTCCCTGCTTGGTGAGGTGCCTGTTAAACTTTTATTAACAAGATATTATAAGAAGTGTTTGCTGTGAATAAACCGAGTATGTTCAAAAGACATATCTTGTGTGGACATCTTAATTGCTGAGCTCCTCACAGCCCACTGGCCATGCTGTTTACATTGTCAGTCTTACTGTGGCTCCCTAATTCAAATCAGTACAGCTGATGAGCAAAGCACAATTTTGAGAGCTACATTCAAACTTAACCCTAAACTTTAATCTTTGAAAAAAAGGCTAACAGGAGAAACATTTTTTTTATTAATTCAGTGTGTATTTCTTAATTAATAAAATATAGAACTTTCTTTGTCTCATTCAACATTTTCATAGGAAACAGCAGGATCAAGATCATGATGGGGAATCCACAGAACAGGAGACCTGAGCTAGTGGGAGCTCATGACTCTGGACCAACAGGTACGGAGCCTGCATGGGACAAACCTAGGCCCTCTGCATGTGGGTGACAGTTATAAATCTTGGTCTGTTTGTGGGGTCCCTAGAAGTGGGACCAGGAACCTATCCCTGATGCATGAGTTGGCTCCTTGGAACCTATTTCCTATGTTGGGATGCCTTGCCCAGCTTTGCTGGAGCAGAAGGATCCTGGTCCTGTCTCAACTTGATAGTCCATGCTATGCTGACTCCCATGGGGGACCTGCCCCTTTCAAAATGGAGGAGGCACAGGTGGAGGGTAGAAAGGATGTTAATGGAGGGAGGGAAAACTGTGGTTTGTGTGGAAAATAAATGAGAAAAATAAAGTCAAACAAAAAATTAAAGTAAAATCAACAGATAAACAAAATTAAACAAAACAAAAAGAAAAAACTACATTTACATCATTTCCCATCGTTTACAACACAATATCATTCTTTTCTTCAAGTATTCTTAACATTGTCTTTCCTGTTCTGAGGCAGTCACAGTAGGATATTATGATAAGATGTATGAAATTTGTTAGTTAATGTTTTTTGAACTAACCCCCTCAAACACAGTAATTACACAACACCCAGCTAAATATCAGAAGGGTTTTGAGGATGAGATCCATACTTGTTAAAATTTTTGCCACACTATTATTTCATAAAAGAATAAGGGTTATTTCCTTGTTTAAATATTTCCCACAATTTTTTATTGATTCTTTGAATTTCATATCATACTCCGCAGCCCCACTCATTTCTCAGGCCTTTCAGATCTGCCTTCCACCCTTGTAACTTTCCTCCCCAAAAGACAATAGAAAATAAAAATTACAAAAAAAAACCCCTCATGGGCGAAGCTGCAGTGTCTCACGGTGTGTCACGTGATGTATTCTTTAAACAAACAGCTTTACTTGTGAATTTTCACTGCAATGAGTCATTGGAATGGTTCAAGGCCTCTGGGCTCTGCTACACTATCAGTGCTGGATCCTCCCTGAGACTCCTCTGAGCTATCCTGTTGCTGCCCTGTGTCATGGAGATCCTGCAATTTTGGTTCTGCAGGACCTGCCCTTTCTTAACTCCAGCAGCTCATAGATGTGCTATGTGCTGCGTGGGCCAGCTCAAAGCCTGCGATCTGGGCCTGAGTGGTAGCCGAGTTGCTCCCCAATGCTAGCTATCCCATGATGCCCAGGCAAGGGGTGAGGCAGTCTTTTTTGTACCCACACCATGAGGGCTAGCTCTTTCACACTCATGCCACAGGGCCAGCTCTCTGGCACTGTCCAGATGAGGGTGCTGGACCAGCTTTTCCACACTATGTCATGAGGTCAGCTCTTTCACACCTTCGTTCAGGGCCAGCTCTTCCTAGCTTCTCAGCCATGTTGCAGGGTGAGCTCACCCTAGTCGTGCGGCCAGCAATTGGTGGGTCTAGCTCTCCCATGCCCACATCATTGGGGCAGGTCTCCCACACTGCCCAGGCAAGGAACGGGGCCATCGTTTCTGCACTCGTATCACTGCTGGTGCTACTGTGTGGAGGATGGTGAGGGGCTGGAGCAGACCAGCACCATACTCAGACAGCATCATGGCCTCAAATGGGAGCCCAGACCAAGGAGGTCCACATTGCATGGATGTTGCCACAGACCCCTGCTACAGAAGAGCCATGGCCCTCTGCAGCAGCACTGGTCCAGATAACACCATGGCCTCGGATAGCAGTACAGGCCTCTCACATCTGACCATTCCTTGCTGTCTTCACATCTACAGTTCCAGCTCTCTTCACAGAGAACACACTGCTCCCACTTCCCTTTCTGTCTCACCTCTCCACCACATATTTGCTCATCATAGTGGTGTCTGGCCTGTCCCTGTCCCAGGCCTCTCCTTTGTTTGAATTTTTAAATTTTTCATTTTTATTTGTTTTTATTTGATAAAGAAGAGGGTTTATTTCATCTCGTAGCTCCCTGTCCATTGCTGAAGAAAAGTAGACAAGGGGTTCAAGGCAGGACCCAGGAGGCAGAACTGAAGCTGATACGATGAAGGAAATCTGCTTACTTGGTTATTCCTTATCATTTGCTCAGCTTTTTTTCTTTTCATTATATCTTTTATTTGTGAGATTATGATATAATTGCATTATTTCTTCCTTCCCCTCTAATGAGGATATGCCTTGATAGAGTAATCAGTGAATGTTCAAAAGGCCGTTCATAAACTGGAACGATGCTGAAATGTAGTTCATCTACCTTCTCTACTCTCTCTTCATTTTCTTTCCTGTCGTTACAAACTTTCGATAAATGAATAAGAAGGATTTTATGGAAAGGAAAGCTATGGCTGCCACACATGCCAGGAGGAATCCAATCACATCCAGAGAGTGGTACTGGTACCAGGTGAGGTTGTGTGCAAGTGGCCTCAGGTGCTTGGCCCCTTTGTGGTGCATAATAAACTCAATCCAGAAGATGACTCTGTCCAGGGGTTTCATGGGCTGGTCATGGTGAATGGTGGACAACCACATAGCATTCTCTTTATAGCTAAAAGAAAAATAACAGACATGAAGTTACATAAGAAATGAAAAATACACATGTGCAAATTTTTGTGTAAACATTAAAGATAATCACAGTATAAAATGAAAATATATTTTCTTTCATGTTCATGACTAGAAAGATCTTCAGAGGCATGTCTGAGTTCCTTGAGCACACAAGATTAAGCATATAACAAAAATAATATAGATCAAGTATTCCTAAAGTAGAGTTTAAAGACTGTTAAGTCTTAAATACAAAATAAATAAAAATGAGATATTATTTGAGCATATAAAGCTTCAGTTACCCATAAGCAATTATTAGTAAATTTTGTGTGCAAAATTTATAATAGTGTCAGGATTTATAATTAGAAGGCAAATTACTCTAAAGTCCTCATTGTGGTGCATATCTGTGTAAAGTTGATAAAGATTGTAATGAGATTTTGATGGTACATCCATCAGTGATTAGTGGTTTTAATTGCAAATGTGTCTTGGTGCTTATTAATTAGCTCTAATAGCTGCTTTCTCAATGGCTTTATGTTTTTCTAAATAACGTTATCAAATTAATAATAAGAAGAATTTTCTTCCCTTTACTGCATTGAATATATTATACTTTCATTATTCTTATTGTATAATCACCGTAAATTTTTGATATTACTTTTAAATATTGTGTGAGAGAGTATGTGTGTAAAGTGTGTAAACTATGTGTGTATATGTTTGTGTGTGTGTGTGTGTGTGTGTGTGTTATGAGATCTTCTGGAGTTACAGTTACAGATGTTTGTAACTAACTGATGTAAGTGTTGGGAACAGAACTCTGGTCCTCTGCTAGGGAGGTTGGCCAGGTCTGTCAAAGAAACTCACTAAATAATGAGCCTTTGATGTTGCTTATTCTCCAAGAAGGAAAGTAAGTTTCTATTGCTAAGTGAGCATTCAATTCAGAAGCAGAGCTCAGAGACCCCTCAGCTAGAACTGACTTGACATCCCTTTACCTGAAAACTAGCTTTTGTGATATAAAACAGTAGAGAGGACCGAAAGATTTTAAAAGCCAGAGGAAACTGCTGTGAAGTTGTTTCTTTAATAAACTACACTCATGAAGTCTCAACAATATGGGTACCTAAACAAGATCTGAATAATGATGACTCCAATAGTTGTTTTTAACAACATAGGTCCCTAACAAAATCTGAATAAGTATGACATATATAGTCATTCTCAACAACATAGGTCCCTAAACAAGATCTTCTTATTGATCTTTTTGTGTAAATATTAAAAACAATTAAACAGTATTATCACAGCATTCTGTGAATAAGATTGGTTAATGAAGAAGTGACTTAGGCCCAAGACAGGGCTGAACAGGGCTAGGCAGGGAAAACTAAACCGAATTCTGGGAGAAAGAAGAGAAGTCATGCAGCCCCCTGAGGAGATAGATTCCAGACATGTACTGGTAGGTCAAAACCACGTGATGATACACAGATTAATAGAAATGGGTTAATTTAAGATATAAGAGCTAGCAAGAAATATGCATATGCAAATAGGCCAAGCAATGTTGTAATTAATATAGTTTCTGATTGGTTATTTCGAGTCTGAGTGACTGGAAACAAACAAGCAGCTTCTTCCAAAAGATCTGAATAATTATGATACCAGTAAGTCATGTTAACATGAAAAGGGATAGATTTCACACTGGTCCTACCTCCATACAAAATTTTATAGGTACTGAAGTAATCCTGAAAGCTGGAAAGATATATTCTTTTTCCAAAAGAGTTCTTTTTGGAAAGCGTTTCTAAACGGATTTTTTCAATCAAAAAAAAAATAATTATCAACATGTTAATTTGCTTTACAGTAATAGGTTTTTATTATTTAAATTTATCCTAAGACAGGTTGCATATTTAAATATCTAACCATTCCCTTACTTTTATGTTAATATCTATGCTATTTCGATGTAGAAAGTTACAACTTTCATAAATGTTACCTATCTGTTTTATAGCATTCAATTTCTCTGTTGTAATATTTTCCTATGGCTTCTAGGTATAAGATATCTGGTACCACATCTAACATTTCATTGTTGCAAGGAGGGCCGCATGTTTGTTCCTGGCCACCCAGCTAGCTTAGACCTGAAATAATCACACAAAACTGTATTAATTAAATCACTGCTTGGCCCATTAGCTCTAGCTTCTTATTGGATAACACTTACATATTAATTTACCCTATTTCTAATAATCTGTATATCACTACATGGCAGTGGCTTACAGGCAAAGTTCCCATCATGTCTAGCTAGGGAAAGGTGGAAATGGTTTGGTAAGTCCTTCTGTCTATGTGTTGTTTTTATTGGTTAATGAGTAAACCTATTGAGCCTATGGCAGGAAAGAACATAATTAGGTGGGGAAAGCTAGGTTATATGATGGGAGAAAGAAGGGGGAGTCAGAGAAATGCCATGGAGCTGCTGCTGAAGACAGATGTGCTGAAACTTTGCTTGTAATCCACTGCCATATGGTGATATAAAGATTAATAGAAATGGGTTTAATTAATATGTAAGAATTAGCCAATAAGAAGTTAGAGCTAATGGGCCAAGCAGTGATTTAACTAATACAGTTTCAGTTTGATTATTTTGGGTCTGGACAGCCGGGAACCAATAAGTGGCTCTCCCTTCCAACAAATTGTTGCCAACATTGTAGACTAAAATCCACGTAAAAGCTGAGGAAACTTGAAAAGGAATTCTAGACACAAAAATACAGAGTTTATCACAGCTTCTTGCTGTTTTCTGGCAGTGTGCTACAGCTCCCTTAAGAGAGGTTTTTCTGATTCAATTGTGACCACTTTGAAATGCCAGCTTTCAGGCCATGTTGCCAGTGTCACCTCTGGCTCTTTCAACAGACAAAGTATTTGGATGGGGTCTGTAAACAGACTGATGGAGTTTGCTTAATGGTAGCATGAACTGGCTGTGTGCCTGAGAATGGAGCTGTGGGCATGGCTTTCAGAAGCAGCAAACAGCTCTGCCATACTGGACTGTGCCAAGAAAGCAGATAGTATCATGTATACCATAGCAATGGCACAGATTAAGTTTTAAGAATAACTCCTGGACAGTAAAGAATTATAGAAACACAATAGGACAGATTCAGAAATAAAAGACCTCTAAGTGAGACACAGAGTTGGATAAATGTACATAGCCTTGGAAGATAGAAAGAAAAGAGTATAGATAGCTGTTAAATAAATAAATCATATAAAAAACAAAGTCTTTAAAGAGACAGAGTAAGACAGTCATAGACTACAAAAAGTAAAGAAAAATAACCTACATAAAGATAATCGAAAATTCACAGAGTCTGGATTATGTATACTATTTGTTTCCTTTGAATTTTTTGACTGTGGAGGAGCTAAGTACAAGGAGACATTTCATTGTATGACTGCTAAGCTCATATATATATATATATATATATGTGTGTGTGTGTGTGTGTGTGTGTGTATATATATATATATATATATATATATATATATATATATTAAAGGTATCATGACTTCCAAATTTGGATCTAAGGATAATTTGCTTTGGAAAAGAGGTTCTTCTCTTGTTTCCACAGAGGTTGAGAACCTGTGGATTGCTTCCTGACTGGTTGATGGACTAAGATCCCCTGAAAGGTTGCCTTGAACACCTTTCAAAAGATTACTTTTTCCAATAAACAGCAGGAAGCAGTTTGGAGAAAACTACACTGATATTCCTAAATATTATTTATAAGTATCTCTTTATATTTAAAGGGGGATATGTTATAGGGATTTGCATTTGTATGGATCTAGTTTATTGATATAAATCTAAGGCCAATCTTATTATATGTATTTTTCTACTCTTGATTAAGGTATTGTGATTGTGTTGTTCATTTAAAAATGTAATGTATAACTAAAAAATATAGGTTAATAGATAGTCATCTAAAATAGTCAAGCTTGTAGTCATGTTAGGTTTTATATATATATATATATATATTCATTTAGGTATTATTATAATCTTTCAGAGACCTTCAGAATATGGCATTTAAAGGTTTTAAGAAAATAGGACTTAATGACAATGAGACACATCTGCACCTGGCAGCACAAGCTACTTCAAGAAGAATGTGGGCATTGAAGAGGCTCCTTATGGTGTTTGTTAGCCATTTGGGCAAGAAACTGCTCTTGCATAGCCGCATAAACTGGACATGCAGGACCCACAGAGAAATGACTGCTGAACTTGTCTAAATCCGAGATGGTTCTTTGGGGTTACTGCTACATGAAAAAGTCTGCCAGACGTTCTGTAGGACACAGAAGAAAGTGACTGGCAAACAGCCAATATAGGCAGAAGTGTCTTTAAAGATTTCTTGCTTCATCAAAATGTCTTCTGGATACTATTGGACTGTAGGTTGAAGATGGATGCCCCAACAACACAGAAGAACATTGGGTGACTGTCCAGGCAGTGAGATCTCTTTCAATTCTATAGTTTTAGAAGTTGCTTACAATGTACCTCCTGTTTACTTAGGTAATATCATATCCTTCTGGAGTCTTTGATGGAGTTGAAGAATTTATACTTATAGTTTTCCTTAGTTACGATAAATGATAAATATTATAGCTATAATTCTTGCTTGATAACTGTTTTATTAAATGTAATTTACTATGTTAAAGCCTTCCGTTTTGTTTAAACAGAAAAGGGGAAATGATGTGGGAGGTTCTTCTGTCTGTGTGTTGCTTTTATTGGTTAATGAATAAAGAACTGGCTTGTCCTATAGCATGGGAAGAGGAAGTTGGAGTCAGAGAGATACCATGGAGCTGCTGCTGGTGACAGATATGCTGAAACTTTGCCTGTAAGCCACCGCCATATGGTGATATACAGATTAATAGAAATGGGATAAATTAATATTTAAGAGTTAGGCAATAAGAAGCTAGAGCTAATGGGCCAAACAGTGATTTAATTAATATAGTGCCTGTGTGATTATTTCGGGTCTGAGCAGCAAGAAGCAAACAACTGGCTCTCCCCTCCAACATTTCATTTCCCTTCACTTATTGGCTATTGAAGTTTTATACTATCCTTAAAACTTTGACCAATTACTTTAATAAAAGAATTGAAAATAAAAATTGTCCAGATCTTGTGCCATATGCCTTCTGGAGAAGCTGTTTGGAGGATTAAGTAGAAGAATTACACATTTACAGCAGTATGGTTTACATAGGAAAGATATATGACACAACATGGAAATAAAAAGTAATAACAAAAAGAGGGAAAAACCTATGACACTGAAATATTTTCTAATTTGTCTCGGTCCCTTTCAATATTTTTGCCTTCAGGATAATTCTTGACCTTTGGCCTTCAGTAAGAATCATGATTAATGATAAACAAATAAAAACATATATATATTATAGTTTATACTCACACAGGATTATCTATGATGGCCTCCAGTGTACTGAGCAAATCTGTCTTTGTCATTGTTCTGAAATCTAATGAAACAGCTGCTCCTTTGGCTACCATGTATGCAATGTTATCATACTGCTCTGCAAACAAAGGAATGCCAATCATAGGGATTCCAAAATGGATCGCCTCATAGATTCCATTGGCTCCACCATGAGTTACAAAGGCTTTGGTTTTTGGATGACCTAGAATAAGATGAATTCAGGTTGACATTAATTAGTAGTCTTAGACATGAAGTGAGAAATGTTCACTATCAGGAACTGAAAGGAGATTTTCCACATGAAGATTCTTTTTTAATTAAATAAATGTATTAGTTTATTTTACATCACAACTACTGTTTTGCTCCCTCCTCATTCCAAAAAAAACCCTATGTGAAGATTCTTAAACTCATAACCTCGGTGAAAGTTTTCTTGTCTCAGAGCAAGAAGAAACTAAATTTCCAGAGAGATATTTTGCAGAATTGCTTCTAACTTAAGAGCTGAACTATGAAATTCTGATTCCCAGCTTAACACATGGGGTGCATGGTAGCTAAGGAAAAATGAGTATTATAAAAGACCAATTGCATACCAGAACTTGTTATTTTAATAAATAATACATTCATTAAGTGTGATATAAAGGAATTTGAAACCAACCATGAGAGGTTTGTTCCAAGAGTCTTACCTAGAAGGTCATTCTGGGGGAGCCATTTGTAAATTCTGGTATTGGGTCCTAAGGTGTCTGGTGTTTTGCCCTCAAATCGCCAAAGAACCTGTTAAAGAATAAATAATCTTAATTGCTGGGGCAAAATTTAGCATTATACAATATACAGACTGAATAAGTTATATTTAGAAGTATAAATATATATATATATGTCCATATATGTATGGGATAGCAATAATAAAAATGGTGCTATGAATTTGAAAGAGAGCAAGGAGAATGGATATGAGAAGGTTTGGAGGAATAATGAAAAGGGAGATATAATGCAATTGTAATATAATTTCAAAAACAGAAATTGTAAAATTAGATCTTTGTATGTTTAAATATAACATTGGTAAATACCTCCCACGGGAGGGATGAAGACATCAGAAAGGGTAAATATTGAGAACTCTAGAGAGACTGAGAAGAAGATTGTGCCAGCAGAGTCTATGCTTATTTTTACATTCAGGCAGGTTGAACATAATCATCTTTTTTTTCTAAGCAAAGATGATAAGACAAATGAGATAGCTAATGATGCATGAAAATATTTAATAAACTCCCATGGAGATATAATTCAATCACAGAAAAGAGTGGCACATTACTAATAATTAAATTTTATATAAACATATTTTGACAGTTCTAATAGTTAAACACCGTTATATTTTAAATGCTTTTGGGGGTGTTACTTTTATTTACATAGTTCCCTATTATGTGTCTATTCTATGCAGGAAAGGTTTTAGAGCCTGTGAGGCTTTTTCTCAGGCTTATGTTTTTAAGTTCAAACCTGGGATTTCCTGTTTCCTGCAAGATGTAGCATGCTCAGGTCGAGTACCATGTTTGCCTGCATGGTGCTATTCTTCCCTTAATAATGATAATGGTTAAATGAGCTACCATATTTAAGTGTATTTTTTCATTACAGATGCCATGGTCATGATGTCTCTTCAGAGCAATGAAAACCTAAGTAAGACTCTATGGAAAAACTTTTTTGTGACACATGGCTTGTCATACTGATCATATACAACTTCAACTCATGTGTTCTTTACTCATATGATCTTTCTAAATTCTCAGAGGATACATTGTCTGATTCTCTAAATAGAGTTCACTATTCCTTATGATTATAACTCCAAGTTTCCAAGAGAAGGCACTTTAGATGAAGAAGTATCTGACAGAATATTGGAAAGGCATATAAATAAGGGGAGGAGATCCCCATTCAATTTGGGTCACTTAGGCATTGATTTGAACTATTATAAAATACTAAATGAAGATAAGGAGGTTATTAATCATGACGAAGAAATGACTAATTCCTTGCATGAATATAAACTGGATGATAACATCTTAAAATTAGTGAAGAAGGAAAATTTTCCAGTGGAGGTAAAATCAGAGTAAATATAGCACCACCATCTAAGCAGGTGATGGCTCCCTCAGATCACTTTTTGGAGTCTCCTTTAAAAATGTTTCCTGTAGTGCCTAAAGCATTCTTTACTCCTGAAGCATGGGTAAAGAATCTGATAATCAACCCAATCTTGCATTCTTTCTAACTTTGACAAGGATTTTGGAGAGCCTATAAAAAAAAAAACTAAGCTTACAACCTAGACAAGGTAGGGCATGGCAGGAAAAAGGAATTAATTTACCAATTCCTCCCTGGCCTCATGAGCTCAGCTTTGTGTTTCCAGTAAAATTTCAACAAAATCAAAGTGTTTATCATGAATTACACATGGATAAAATGAAAGATTTTAAGAAGGGTTGAGCTTCCTGTGGATCTACTGCCCCATGTAGTTAAGAATCATTTTGGTTGGAACTATAATGCACAATGGTTGCTGTATGATTTTTATATAATTGCTAAAACGGTTCTTAGCCCTTTCAAACTTCTTCAGTGGCAAGTGTGGTTTGCAGAAATAGTCCATAAAAAGTGCTAGAGCTAGGATTGGGGTAATCCTAAATGTCACGTATGAAATGCTGACGGGGTGTGGTAGATTGCTATCAACAGATTATCAGCTGCATAATATGCTTTTGACAGCTCTCTCCCACATTAGGGACGTAGCTATGGCTTCCTGGATTTAGCTGATACGGAATCTCACTTCAGGTCTAAGAACGTAGGAGATATACTAAGTCCCTCTGAGCCTTATGGTTGATTTCATAGAGAAACTCAAAGATACTATTGAAAATCAAGCAAAGGGGGAACAAATTAAAGTGCTATTATTAAAACATTTAGCTTTTGATAATGTTGATAAACATTGCCAAGGATTAATCATGCCTCAAAGAGAGATAGAAAATGTTCTGTATTTTCTGAAATAAATTAACTTCAGAATGTAGGGATCTACAAACCTAAAGCAAAATTGCTTGGTATAAAACTCTATGCAGTACTAAAATAGATGTTAGGAAAGTGGCCACTTGAAGAAGCAATGAAAATTGCCCCTACAATTGTATGTTCAGATTCACTAAGTTTCAGGTTTTACCCTATATGCAAGGAAGGAAAAGATTGGGTTAAGAAATGATGAACCAAATTTGGTAAGGATGGGAATACATTGCCTGGCAACAAAAACAATACCAGCTAACAGTAGGAAGACATGTTAGAGTTCCCCGAAAGGCCCCACAAAATTAGAGACTTTTAAGGCAAAAATAGCAACCTTGATACCAAACTTGAGATCATAATCAAACTAGTCTTTTATTTCAAGATGTCATTCAAGGAAGTGCTGCTATTGGCAGTCCTTGCCCTTAACTACTGACGTTTCCTCTCTTCAGTGTCCTTTAAGGTTACATGTAGAATATTGGGGCATATACGGCCTCAAAGAGTTGGACTTTTATTGGGTTTCAGTAGTTTATTCATGAATACAATCATAGTTCATAGATGAATCATTGATGAAGATTTAACAGGGGAAACTGCAGTCACAAATACAGTGCCTACTAATTGGTCATTTAAGGCAGAAGAAAAATTGCATTTATTACTGTTGTCTATATAGCCCATCACAAAGAAAACATGCTTTGTGAGCAAGGACTCAGTACAAGTAAGACT
Organism: Arvicola amphibius; assembly: GCF_903992535.2. Lineage (NCBI taxonomy): Eukaryota > Metazoa > Chordata > Mammalia > Rodentia > Cricetidae > Arvicola > Arvicola amphibius. The sequence goes on along the minus strand of NC_052047.1, from coordinate 17,766,881 downwards.
ATGTAGATTTAAGCACCTTACTAAAGGAAAATATAAACCATTATTGGACTTAAAAGTAAAGGGAAAAATGTTTACAGTATTAATTAGTTATAAGGGACTGATGTTTCTATTATAACCATGGAATAATGGGCACCTGGATGGCTTGTTACAGGGGATAAATTCAACCCTAATATGGTTGGGAACTGTGAGTTCTAAAAGATTAAACACAATGTTACAAAATTATAAGACATAATGGAAATCCTCCAGCCTCGTGTTATTCATATTCTGATTAATTTTGGTAAAGAGGCTTTCTACAACAGACTCATGCAGAGATCTTTATTGCCACATCTAATGATACCCATTCTTCACAACTGAAATTCTAATGAAAGTTTGAGTTGTTAAAAATGGAAAACACTAGGAAAACAGATGCAAGAGATTATGTGGCCTATATTCCCAAGTAGATGAAGTCATAAGTATGACTTAGTATTTCATAGGAGTCGAAATTATATAAAAACCTAGTGACCCTGTCTGGACATCTCAATGGCCTGTTTCTAAGGAAAAGATATTGGATCTTCACAAGGTCATCAGAGAACAGTCAAAAACAGGCACATCGAGTCCCCCATTTCTCCCTGGAATTCTCCTGTTTTTTTAATTAAAAACTAATCAGCTACATGGAGATGGATGGTTGACTTGTGGAATGTTAATGCCACCATGTGGCCAATTGGAGCTTTACAGCCTGGTTTACCTAAAGACAGCTGTTGTAGGCTTTTTATAGTTTTGCATTTGTAAAGAATGGTTTTTTACTATACATATTCATTCTCATAATAATGTACATTTTGGCTTTTCTGTTCCTTCATTCAACCATAAAGGATCTCAGTTGTGATATTAATGGACTGTATTAACTCAAGACATGACAAAATCCCTTATTATGTGTCAATACTATGCACCAATGATTTAGAGCCTGTGAGGGAGGCCTTCCTTTGTGTGGCCTTAGATTTGTTAGGTTCAAACCTTGGACAAATTGCTAAGGTGCTTATTTAATATTGCGAAGTTGACCTGGCTGCCTGATTTTCCCTGTATCCTTCAGTCCCTACCTGTGGGACCCTCCTGGCTGACATACCTTGTAGCCTATCTTGACTTCTCCAGCCCAAGGAGCCAGGCTGTTCATCCCTACATAACCCAACCATTATGACTACCTGTTTTTTTTTATGCCTTTGGTCTCCAGGCTGCTTCACCTGATTCCCCTGTCTCCCGTCTCCCCTCTCCTCTCCCGTCTCCACATCTGGCCCAGCTCACTCTGGTCATGAGCTCTCTGGACTCTTTGAGATGTCACTGTCCCTGCCTCTGGCTATTATATCTATAATACATTTTCTTCTCCAGCATACCTAAGAAAAGTTATATCCTTTCCTTATCTTTTTATTTCTTTTTTCGATCGATATTATTAATTATATGGATGATGTCCTGTTAGTCTTCCCCAAAGAGAAGTGACAATCCATATAGGACATGACTCAGGATGTACTATATAAATATGGGCTTATTTTACACCTAAAAATTACAGCAATGAGACACTGTGTGATATGTGGGGCAACTAGTTACTAGAACAACTGCTAAGCAACACCCCACCTCCCCCACAAATGTCCATTAGACAATTTAAAAAACATTCAATGCCTTTCACAAGCTATTAGCCCATGTTATTTTCTGTATACCACTTTAGGAATGCCTAATTATGACATAACTAATCTATCCAAAACTCTGAAAGGAGAGAAAGTATTCTATAGTTCTTAGTTTTATCTTGAGTAATAACTGAAGAAGTGTAATTATTTGATTTTAAATTAAAAGAGGCATTTTATATTGTGTAGCATCATAGCCACAAGTTGGTGTGACATCTTATGGGATGACATCTGTCGGGGTTTAGCCTTGACAGATTTTTCACATTCCACAGTAGCAGCACATGGATTAGAAAACTTAGTTAGGAGGAAGAGAGATATGAAAGAAATACAGAGACATTAGGATAGCAGCAGGAATACTGAATACTGAATTTGCCCATGTTTGCTTTTCATATGCTTATATAGCCTAATCCCCCAAAAAAGGGGGGAAAAGGCAAAAGACTGATTTAACATGACACAAATGATAAATAGAACAATTGCTTGCTTCAATACATCAAATGTCAACTCACTATTTCTTGAGTTAAGCATTCTGATGTTTTAGGCAGAACATTAAGTGGCTACAACTTAAACCAAGTATCCTGTAGGTGGTCAATCCCTAGGTCAAACCTATCTTATCCTTAAAGGAACAGAAATAGGCTTGAGTTCTCTGACCTTTGCTCAGTGTGGAGTGGAACCACGTCTGTGGTCCCCCACAGTGTGGATCCTTGCCGCCTCACCACACAATTGTCTCCTAGAGGAAGTGTAGCAAAAAAGAATAAACATTTAGATAGAATGGATTTATTTACACCATAAGGGCCATAAAATACTAACTGCTTACCTTCCTTTTCTTGCTCAATCAGTAAATCAAGGAAGGACCCAATGTCAACAATCATATGTCTTTGATCGTTGCTGTACTATATTATATCAGACTAACAATCCATTTTAAAAAGAGTCACAGGAGTGCATGGGTTTTCAAATTTTATTTATACATTGCTATGAAGAATAGAAAACTATTTTACATTTATCTTCTTATCCTATTATTTCTTGGAATGTGTTTTTGCCCTTCTCCCAGATGTAGTGGAAAGGAGTGGATCTACTTCAGGGTAACTTCTACTGCTTGCTGCTGTTATGTATAGACTGCTCTTTGTGTGCCTCTGTTGGGAAAAAATGGTTTTCCACACAGGGTTTCTCGTTATGATTGTATGCAGCTTTAGCTCATGTATGTTTTATTGGTAAGACCTCTCTTAACCATCAGTACATACATTGTCTGATTCTCTGAATAAAGGTGACTACAGCCTGAGACTTTATTCTGCTCATTTTGAGTCCCGTTCTCCCAGGTCTCACTACCCCTGGAGCAGGGACAGTTTAGGTTTTAAAATAAAACATTCAACTTGCTGTATTACCTTCTCTGCCAAAGACTTTTGTTCTTTGTAAAGTTACTGATGCAGACCAATAGGCTCAGAACATGCCTACACATTGGGACTCCATCTGCCATCTAAACGATGACGATGACCACAGAAAGTGAAACTGACATTTCCTTTTTCTTCACTTCTTTGGGAGGTCAGATAATAACCTTTTGTCACATTCATCGCCCTACATCAATCTTCCCGAAATCAGCCCTTCTCTATCCGTTCTACTCGGTGTTCCTAAAAAGGTTCTTTCAGGACCAGATGTGTACTCCAAATATTCATGGATGCTCTGTGGCAGATAAACCAGTCTGAAGCTGAAGCCTACGATAGGTGCTAATGTTGAATATCTCAGACGAGGATGTTCCACTACAAAACTTAAAAACGTTCATAAACATTCAAATTTTTTTTTTTTTTTTGGTTTTTCGAGACAGGGTTTCTCTGTAGCTTTGAAGCCTATTCTGGAACTAGCTCTTGTAGACCAGGCTGGTCTCGAACTCACAGAGATCCGCCTGCCTCTGCCTCCCGAGTGCTGGGATTAAAGTTTAATCCATAAAAAATACTTCTCAGTATGCTTTATGAAGTGAGTGATCTGAAACTTTATTTTTTACTTTATGTTCCTTTGGTTCCTTTCTTATTTTCCTATTTCATCCTTGATTGGTAGGACTTTCACTCTGACTGATTAAGACCAGAGTAGTGAGTTTCATCTTTTATAATGCAGACATCACTGTGAGGAAAGCACCCGTCTCTACATTTTCCTTGGATATTCCTCCTACAAAAACTGGCAGGTCAATCAAAACATAGGTTTTTTTCTTTTATTGCATTTTCTCTCAATGAGCCAAAAATGTACTTTGATTGACAGTTGGTGAGTCTCAGATTCCCTTCTTTTAATTAGTCCTCTCAACTGCACACTAAACAGGTCTATAAATTCCAAAAATAGGATGCAGAATCATGCTGCTTTTCAAACTTTTTCAACACCTGCTTACTGTTATTCTGGTAGAAATACTAAATACAAATTACCTCACCCCTGAAAATCTAATGTATGCAGTGACTTTAAGTAATCAACAAATAGAACAAGTGACTCTGAAGAATTTGGCTATGTCTACGTACTCTTGATAGCAATGTCATCATCATGCCAGCATTTCACAATGTGCCCACAGTGATCACAGCGTTTATATCCAAGTCACTCTCAGTCAAAAACACCATCTGCAGTATTGAAACATCTGTTGTGAGTATCTGTTTCTAATATCTGTTTGGCTAAGGGAAATTAAAGCTTTCTTAAAACTTTACCGCTCATGGAATCATGTCTATAATCAGACTTTCATGGACGTTCACAGACTTAGTGTAAGGTCACCTTCCTTGGAATGCTTTCCCTCACCTTTTGTGGAATCTGGGCAAGGGCCCATGCGATTGCATTGGCTTTGTCTTCTGACACGTTGCTGACCATTGACCCCAGAGAAAACACCACGACACCATGCTCTCCGGAGGTCTGGACAAACTCTTCCATTTCCTGTGAAGAGAGTTTATTTCATGACAAAATACAGTTGTAGAATAAGCACTAGTGAAACCTTTATGAAAAAAATAGAATAAAAATTGAAGTATTGATAGGAATATTTAGTGTAGGGGTGTTAAAACATCCAGAAGACAAACATGATAATATCAAAGAGTTTGAGCTTCGCAGGCATCCACACAAACTGTGCTCACACAATGTCCAATAGATATTCTAAATATTTTCTTCTGGCAAAATTAAAATTCAGGAGTGCAAGCATATTCTATGAAACATCCAAAAATTGGTGCTTCGTTTTCAAACTTTCTTCCTACAGGAAGGGTGGTATTTTTCCATTGCTATTTTATTTTTCTTCTATAATGGCTGATTGAATATTATTAACTAGTGTTTGATGAAATAACATTTATGTAATAGTATGTACATATGTGGTAGTTTTCACAAACATCCTACTATGATTAATAACATGTTTTGATTCTTTGTGAAACAATCATAACTGCAAGATAAACATAGAGTATATAATAATTTTCTGATATTGTGTATGAGTAGGGTATTTTCAGAGCTGATATCCAAAATTTACTGGTTGGAGAAAAACTATGTCTATGGTGTTTGTTCAGGTATCAAACAATTACTTCAGATATATGCTTATCATAGCTTTTGGTGATGAGCAGTTTATGACTGATGAGTTTATCTGACTAAATTTCTCTGTTTTTTGCCATGTATTTATATATGTGTGTGCTTGTGTGCACATGTGTGCTTGTGTATACATGTATGTACTTGTATGTGTGCTTATATGTCTGTGCCCATGTGTGTGCTTATCTGTGTGGGTATGTATGTGAGTGTATTGAGGTTGCTGGGGAGGTGCTCTTCCTTTGTTTAGCACATAGATGCCAAAAGTAAAAATCTCATGTCTTCTTCTATCAATCTTCAACATAGGCTTTGAGCTTGTCTCACACTGAAAACAAATGCCACCATTTTTTTAACAGACTAGTGGCCAGCAAGCTCCCAGTATCAACCTGTTTCTGCAACCACAGTGCTAATGTCATTGTACTGTGCTGGGACACCCAACTTTTACCTGGGTGTTGTGATTCAAACATATATCCTCATATTGCTTGGAAAGGACTTTACCCAATTCCTAACCACCTAAGTACCCTAACTTAATTAACTGATAGGAATATTTCCCAGGTCTATCACAGTCTCTCCTGAGTTTATTGACCTCCTCCTTAGCAGGATGCTTAAGTCCACTTCCTATATATCTCCATCCCCAAGAGAAAAATCTAATGAAAGCTGTAGAATCATGCTCACCAGAAAGGACAGCAAATAAAAAAGAGATCTAAAGAATGTATTTACCTTCGGCAAGGGTTTAGCAGGTTTGCAGTGGAGTCCTCCAACATAGTCAACATTTGGTAAGGATGGGCGAGGAAACTCCAAATCCCAGTAGGATCTAATGAGCCACATTTCAGCTTTGCCTATTGTCTCAGTTAAGGTAGCAGGCCTTCCTAGAAGAAGAAATGAGCAAGTGAGAAGGAGAAAAGTTGAATGATTGTCATTGAATATAAAATATATGTCCTTAAATGACGGAAGAATATATGGTTGATATGTGACATGTGCTTTTAAAAACCAGTGTTTATTGATATGTGGTATAATTTTAATGTAATTGATTTGTTGCCCACATAATATACATAAATGTCAGTTTGGGTTTATTTTGAAAGCAAACTGTAAGAATTAATTAATGTTTCCCCATGAACATGAAATAATAAATAGTTATTGTAATACCCTCTAAGCCACTATTCAACGAGCACACATTTTACTCCTCTCTACATCTTTAAAAGGAGCAGTGAGAATATAAACACACATTCCAGGTCCAAAAGTCCATAGCCAGACTTCCCCAGGGTCACTGTAGTTTGTAGCTTGTCCTTCTTCCTTGTTTTGCTAAAAACGCTGTATAGTTAATGAATGGCTGAATTTGTGGTTAGTGCTTCTACCTTTGTTTTATATTAAGAAATTTAATAGTACTTATCTTACAAAAACAATCACAATATTTTCAGAAATTATGAGAATAGAATTTTTGGCCAGTCTTACATATGAAATATTTTTTAAGAGGAATAAAAAAACAAGACTTCAAAAAATACAGACCAGGTACGTGTGTATCTATTCTTCTGTGGTGTTTAAACAATGGATGTTAGGAAAGTACACAATAAAAAAGTATGGCATTGGTAGAAACCCCAGTTCCACTTTTAAGTCTGTGAACTAACATAGTATCTTTCAAGAGTAAAAAAAATTTCTTTAGGAAATACAGAGAAAATATTTTATAATTTATATTTTTATATATGTATATGTGTGTCTGTGTGAATATATACTAAGTTTATTCAGGAATTGGCAGATACCATAAAAGGGCAGCAGGTCCATTACAGGCAATTTTGAGACACTGGACCTGGGTGGGTGCTAGGAACAGAACTCAGGTACTCAAAATGAACAGAAAAAACTCTTAAATCTTTGGGCATGTTTTCATACCCCACAGTTTGGTTTTAAATAAATATAGTTGCCTAGGCAAGAGAAAACAATTTATTCAATGTTATATACATTGGGAAACTATAAAATATTTCATTTCATAATACACATTAATTATGATTTTTAATTAGCTAGTGACTTATTAAAATAGATTAAAAATTACAGAAAATGAGTAAACAATCACTTAAGAAAAGTCTACTTGCTTCTCTTTGTGGCTTTGCATCTCAGCAGAATGTCCTGTGTCAGGTCTGATACCTGCTTCTCTTTGATCAATAATATGAGCTCTTACAGTGCATTTGATAGCTAATATCATATTACATTTGATCACCTATAAAAGACAACTTCACTTTGATTTTTATGGACATGAGTATAGATTTAAATAATTGTGAAATTTAGGTCATTTAGCTACTGATAAGAATCATTACTTACCCAATATTTCACTGTAAAACTGACTCCATTTCTTCTCATTAAATGTCTCAAACCAAAAGTCAAAATAAAGCATACACATCATATTTTTTACCCTCTCCATGAAAGTCATTTGACCACCTAGTCCTGACAAAATTACAGGTACATAAGAGGGAGGGACTAGAAATTTTCCACTGTACTTTTCCATTGTGTAGCCAGGAGAGAAGCGAAGACTGTACAGAAAAGGGATCTGGAGAAGTTCAGCTATCAACTCCCCACAAGGAGCAATGGCATCCGAGAAAAGGACATCAAACTTGGATCTCTGTAGTTTTGACATAAGTTGTTTGTTTGAAACTGTGTCTTTGCAAAGCCTTAGATAGTTGTCAGATAATTCATCAGCCACGTTTTGTAACAAAGGAGAGAAGGATAAACACAAATCTCTTGGAATCTCATGAATCCATACATCCACAAGCCTTGTGAAAGCCTTGTCCAGATCATCTTTAGTGATAGACGTAGAAAAACTCTCAAACTTCAGACTAGGTGATTTATTGGGATCAAGAAAGATGGAAGCTGAAGGTCTCAGAACTGTCACTTCATGACCCCTCTGTACAAGTTCATCCAGTATTGTCTTTATATTCATCCAATGACTGAAATCCATTGGCCATACTAACACTTTCCCACAATCCCCAGGTATAAAATAGCAACTCATCTGCAGGAACAGCAGAACAGACATCCTCTTTACAGTCATCCTGGGACATCAAAGCTTTCTGTTCACAGTGTGTTCTCTGTGTCCTCTCTTATCCTTATATCAAGAAAAAGCCTTGAGTTAAAATATAACTGGAGTTGATCAAGGCAAATGCACTAAATGACCACAATGAACTTCTGATGTAATGGAGATAGAAAAAGCAAATATTAATTATTTATAGTTGCATGTTAATGTTTAATGACAAATGTTTTGTAATGAAGCAAATTCAGTAGTCAATGTTTTGTTTGCATAACTGTTCTGTTTGTAAGATATTTGAATAGTAGCAAGAACATTTGTTAGTTAGAGGTTAGTCAGAAAATTCTTCTCAACACAGAACCCAAGATGCATTAATTGCACAGCTTATAATTATTTTATTGATATCATCTTTAAGAAATTTGCATAAGTATATTGATTAACATATTCTCATACATATAATTTCTTAAGTAGATTGGTAATGCACCTAACAAACTCTTATTGATCGAAGCCCTGGGAAGCAGGTAGACAAGAGCCTCCTCCTACACATGTTCCTAGGAAAATAGAAGACTAGCATTTGAGTTGTTAGACTCATAGTTGACAGACTAACCTGAGTGATATTATCTGCTAAGGCAGTCAGTTGTTTCATCTTACCTGTCCACAGGCCCTTCATAAGCCCAAGAAGTAGTTGAATAGCTTGTTATCAGAATCTAGTCCACAAAGGCTCTAAAAAAGTATGTTAGTGCATGCATCTACATTTCCTCCTTTCAAGGACACACTATGACCACCATACCTGAGATCATTAATTTTTGTAAGATTGTATATGCAGGTTCTGGATACTGACATGTGACTTTAGTTTTGGTTGACCTAGGATCAGAAGAACATCAGAAAATAAACTAATTCGAGCTCTTAGATATAAGTAAAAATCTGTAATCAAGTGATCAAAGGATCGGGGTATTTTTAATATTAAAAATTAAATTGATTTACTTAAATTGCTTTAGGTCTCACAGCAAGAATCCTCCAAGTTCTAAGTAGTGTAACTGAGAGAGCTGCACCTTTAGTTTTCTTTTAAAGGTGATGCGAGGGTTTACAGGAGAATTAGTTCAGTGATGGATGAATGACAGGTGTGGCCTGTGATGACGCTGGAACAATGAGAAGAGGTTTTCAATTGATTACATAGAGAATATACTGGATAAAAGAAATTGAATGTCTAAGAATATCATGTGTTTGTTTTAACTCATCAACTTCAAGAGTTCATATGTTCGTACCATCCATTTCTTTCTTGCTTCTTTTTTTTCCCATTACCCTCTTCCCCAGTGTGACAAATGGAACCAAAGTCACTGGGGGAATCAGTAGGGAAACACTGTTATATAGGCTTGCGTATTAGTATATGAACACTCATGTATAGTCATGTGTTCAGGGAGTTGGAAGAGGTTTTGTCTAATGTAGTGATGTTGTTAGCCTCAGGAATCATAGCCTGTTATCAAAATATCCAGTGCAGAAACTGAAAACTTCACTTTCATTTGTTCGTTTGGTAGAGACAGGGTGCCCTTGACTCTTCCCCTAAATATAGATTCTAATCATTGTCCTTGATTGCTTCCCAGATATCTTGAAGATAAGATGTCTGAAGGCATTATACACTTCAGACTTATCAGCAACTGAGAAGCAATTGATCTGGAAACTTCCTCTCTGAGGAATTTCATAGTATTGGAAGTGGCTACATAAGATCTCTAGGGAGAAATGTAATCAGTAGTCCTATTAGCTGTCAGAACTATGATTTATAACAATGACGGTCATGGCAAGATATCCATAATAGCAAAATTGTGGCACTTTTATCTTAGGTGTAATCAAGATAAATCTAACTCTAATTGGATTTGAGGCAAGTGAGTGGTAATGAATTCATGGGTGGTACTCTAAAGCAAGTCAGCTGCCCATGACTGGAGAAATCACAGATCCCAGAAGTAGAGCCTTCTACTGCTGTTTTCCAAAACAAGTATAATTTCTAACTATATGATTAGCACTTATCCTTATAATCAAAGGTAACTGTAGCTCTCATAACTCATCAAGAATCTTTTATTGCAACAAGCGGAAAATATTGTAGAGATCCACAGCTGGTCAAAAAGGAAGAGAATAATTGACCATTGGATTCCCAAAGCCAGTAAGTACACTTAAAGCAGCACCATATCAAAATCAAAGGCAATAGAAATATTTTGGAAAAGATATCAGAAGACCATAAGAGCCAGGGGTCCAGAATTCCTGATGGAAGATGGTGCTATTTGTGTGTGTGTGTGTGTGTGTGTGTGTATGTGTGTATGTATGTATGTTTGTATGTACGTATTATAGGGATATTGCATCCATGAAATCTCACCAGTGTGATTGCCTAAATAAGCCCTCTGTAATGACAGCACCATTTGACCTGCCAACATAGATGGGGAAAATTTCACAGTCTTATTCGTATAGGGAAAACTGTGGGCAATCAATGGCTGTCAAGATGGGAGTGCCAGGTTTCTCCAATATGACCTCCCTGATCTATTATCCAATACTCCATTGTCAGCTCTAAACATGTGTATATAACAAGCATCAAAAATAGGACTCAGTTGGATGGTGATATGGTAGAGGGCAAAGCAGGAGTTGATGGAAGCAGAAATGAGCCGGAAAATTATGAAAATATAGTACCAGCATATGATTTCCTCAAAAATGAAGTATTTCACAAAGGAAACTGATAAATAACACATGTCTGACACAAGTCTTTTTAGGGCATTCAGGACAACCATGACAACCAACACAAGTCTTTTTAGGGCATTCAGGACAACCATGACAACCAGAGTGCTGTATTGATTCAGGAATACCATGGCAATCAGAGTGCTGTGTTATAGACAGGAGCTGGTGGCATACACCTTTAATCCTTGCAGTCAGGGGGCAGAGGCAGGCGGATCTCTGTGAGTTTGGGGCCAGCCTGGTCTACAAGAGCTACTTCCACCACTGGCTCCAAAGCTACAGAGAAACCCGGTGGTGAAAAAAACAACCACAGTGTGCTGTATTGTTGTATGAGAAACAGTGTGAACTTTTTGTGACAGGCAATATGTCATTGATCATTAATGATTCTTAGTGGTTTTTGAAATATTCCTGCTTTGGAAAATGGAACAGGTATAAAACTGAATCTGTAAAAGCCAAGGTAAGAATACAATGCTCCTTATAATAGACAGTTACTTTTACAATGCACACTTTGTCCTGGAATACAAAAATACAATGCCAGCTCACATTTCATTCTCTTTCAAGTAAAATATATTTTAAAATTGGTTATTTTTTTGACTTTTCTAAAACAAACCCGTTTGCTTCCTATCACTCTTTAGCTTGTTATTCATGCCTCAGTTTCCCAGAGCCTTACCCAGAAGGTCCTTCTGGGGGACCCACTGGAAAATCCTTGTATTGGGACCTAACGTATCTGCTTTCATATCCTTAAATCTCCAAAACACCTGTTAGAGGTTAGACAATAATTTATGTCAGATTTCAAAACTTAATATATAGCATTATAGGAATTAGACAATGGATAGCTAAATGTCATTTGAATCCCCTGTCTGCAAAGCAGGTAAGGAGACATTAACAATAAGAACTACCAAAACATAAGGCAGAGTATGGCAACACCATCTATGTTTTTCTTTATATTTCATCAGGTCGAATATCATCATGATTTTTTATGTGCAGTTATGTGCACACATGAAAGAGTTAATGAAACATGAATATATTTTAAAAAGTTTTTATGTTCATACATCATCTGCAAGAATGATGAAAATTTATGTGTATTTACTACAATTCTTCTAATTTTCCATTATTAAATTTATGTCAGTTTAAAAATAATACAGATCTTACTTATATTCATTTGTCCTATTATTTTGATAGGAATTGACACTTGTTTTTTGTTATTCATTACTTATTTTTGACAAATATTCCATATTTACAGTTTTTCTCCATTTACAGGTTCGTTGGAAAAGGTGCCACCATGGATAATCAGAGAATGGAGTTTCTGTCTATCCCATCCTGGCCATAACCTCACAGAGTGTATGTGTTTAAGTTGTTCAGTAAATACTAGTGACTTAGTTGCTGGTATGAAATTCCCCATACTTGTTTTCACCCTTCTGCATATTGAGGAGATTTTGCTTCCAGCACAAAAATAGCATTCACAAAGAGCAACTGACATAATTTCTTTTAACATATAAAAAATAAGTCTAATATTACTCATTTTTGAATGAGGCACAGGTTTTACTTAGGAATTAGAGTTCAGCATCCTCATAGAGAGGGGAGGGAAACCTGGGAAGTCTCAATGCTACTGAAGGTCTGGAAGACTATTAATGCTATACTACAGACATTTTTCCATATCTGCTAACAAAGGTTTAAAATAAACTTTCATTCCCCAAATGTCTAGATTCAAACAAGGCTCAAGAAAAAGGTTTAAGTGACCACTGAGAATTTAGTTATTCTTGGGTAGTTTTGCTTCCAGAGTTTAGATTGCACTCACAATTCCTTGTGATCACGATGTTTATGTCACGGTTATTGTCATCAAAAACACATTCTGTAGAATCTGCCATCTTTATCTTTGTTTCTAACCTGTCTAAGGGCAATTATAATACTTGATTTTACATAAAGGGACCTTCCAGTGTCACCCCTTTACAGACTTTACTAAACTAAGTAGATAATTGACTTCTATGGGGACATCATTTTAATGTTTGTAGAATTTGTGCAAGGGCTGATGCAATTGTGTTGGTCCTTTCTTGTGTTGTGTTATTGATCAGTGACCCTAGAGAAAACACCATGACACCATGTTTCCCAGAGCTCTGTGCAAACTCTTTCATTTCTTGTGGATACAGAAATTGTTTTATTATTGAAGATCCATACCAGAAAAATGCTGTTCAAATCACTACTAATCTAGCAGAAAAATGAAGCATTATTGGGGAGATAATCACCACTGATCAAGCACACAGATGATAATCATTGTTGTCATAATCACCCCATACTCATGGATGTCAGCACTGTGCACTTTCCTAATTTGAACAACAAATATTCTAAGTATTATCTTCTAAAAAATTTTAAATTGCATTATGTTCTACCTCAGGCTCCTGCTGTGGCCCAGCAATCCCATAAACTTTCAGTGTGGCATCCTATCTACTATAGTACATTCGTGAAGGAAAATTCCTGGACTCAACATGGTGACTCCATGTTATATAACCTGTAGAAAATGACAATTCTCACATATCAAGAGCTGCTTATGCCGTGCTAAGTCTAGTAGTGTTAGAAAGTTGAATAGTAGCTTACAAAAGAAGTGCACAACCCATTCAGGCTAGGACAGAGAAACAGTCACCAATATCAATACTTACTACAGCTGAAGATGCTGTACAGACAATTCTAAAACACTCTCTTAGAAATGATGGTCATAGAGTTACCTAAACACAGTAAAAACAATATTGAGAATTCTCTCATTTATAAATAAGATCCACTCACTACTTATTTGTGTCATCATTAGGTTAGTGTCTGACAAAAAAGGGAGTTATAAGAGGAATGGTTTTTGTTGGAGCATATTTTGAGCTTTTGCTGTCCATCATGTTGTTGAATCCATGAGAATCTTCATGTTGGCGAGAGCCTTAACAGCTATTCCTTTTATATTGTGGATCTAAAAGGTGAATATTCTTTGGAAATGTCTGTACAAGCAAACACTTCCTCTTCTAAGTTGACTTTTTGTAGGCTGTTAGGTTATGATAATGAGAATAGTAGCCAACACAGGAAATTAATAATAAGTGGCCTTTTTACTTTGATAGCCTCTCTTTAAGGTACATGTCTTTGTCTAATGGTCTTTTAAAAAAGAAATATGGAAAAATCTGGACATATGAAAATGCAAGACTCTAGAATTCTGTAAGCAAATTCTGTGGGACATTTAGATTGGAGTCCAGAAGACCAGAAATTGACAAAACAAATTGTGAACAGTGTAGGCTGGGTTCATGGAGTTTTGGGAGATGATAATGATTTCTTCAGGGTGTGTGTTAGTTTCTTTATGTTCCATTCTAGTGAAGAATCTGATTGTGTTTTATTTATGTTCTGAAAAATTGAGTAATACTAAGTCCAAAAGCAATGGAATATGTTGTTTGGTAGAAGAAATTTGGAGAATGTTTCACATCTGACCTACTTTTAAATGCAAACATGGAATCTGAACTCTGAAATCTTATTTGTTTGAATGGCAGCAATGTCAGTCAAAACAAAGAATGTGGCAGTTCCTGTATTATGGAGAAACAGGCCATACTTAATTTGTAGGGATAATTGTTTATTCATTGCCTTTAGAGGACATTTGTTGCCTAGACAATCAGCATTAAGTGTTTTTCAGAGGCTACAATTTGCGACAATCCAAATAATCTTCATTCTAATGGGTCTACAGTAATCAGAGATTCAAGTCAAGTACACTTCAAGATTTGGCACCAAAAGAAGAATAGGAATAGAATTATATTTAAAAGCTACTGTGATGTTTTTGAGGCATGTGTGACACATAGAATGAGTAGTCATTCACTGTTGGTGCTATGGTTGCCTCGCCAGTGTATCTCTCCAACATCTAGGGAAGCACTGTAAGAAAATACAGACAAGGCAATAGACATCATGATTAAATGGAGAAAAGAAGGAAGAAAGGTTGGAAGGAGTGAGGGAGGGCGGGGAGGAGGAAAGAAGGAACCAAGTCTCTTTAATATGCAATTTTAGCTAGTTACACAGATCACTAAAGGATTGTCTGTTTACAGTACTCTTCTGAAGATTACATGGCTGCATAATGTGAAACACGTGTCCACACACTATACAATATGAGAGGAGATAAGTTGGAAGGGAAATGAATTTTATATGGAGAGACATTCATAACCTGAGTTGCTACCAAAGAAAAGACAATATTCTGGGAGACCAGAAACAATGGAAATGACTCAAGCTGCAACAGAGGTTAAAATTCAGAAGCCCTGAACCCAAACTCCTGATATCTGCATGAGAAGCTATACAGCCTGTATGGGATCTGTGGAGGCCACATAGAACACTTCCAACCTCACACGATTCTAGTTTCATCTATCATCTTCCTTCTGGCTGACAAACCACCGAGGTACTTCACAAAAAAAGTGAGAGTGGTCATTTTATTGAAATTGTAAAAAAATGTACATAGTGAGAAATTGAATATTTACGTTTCTTAGAACTTGCTGAGGATTGTTTTGTGGGCCTAATTTATGACTGATAGATTCTGGAGAATGTGCCAATTACTGATGGTATAATATATAACCCACATCTATTGTGTAAAATCTATTATCAACATTGGGTAAGTCAGTTGGGTTATGATAATAGATTAATCCCATATTGCATTTGTTGACTTTTTTGTTAATATGATAACCTCAACATCTTATTTTAAATTTATTATAATATTTATGTTAAAAATGTCAATTTTTGTTGGGACTAATTGAGTCCTGGCCTTCAGCTGCTCTTCCCTGCTAGAGCCTTCTAATTGAAGTTACTAAAATCTGTGCTTTACCTAGAGGATCAGAGGATGGGATTTTCACCTGTTGGCCATTGACTGCAGGGTATTTAAGCCTCCATGGTGCTCTTAAAGAAGAGCTTTTTGCTACTAGTGTTTGAATGTCTGTGTGTAGGTCTGTCTCTGCAGGACTGGGACTGATGGAGCATGTGATCAAACCGGACTCTCTGAACGTGGCTGACAAGGAGGACTGACTGAGAAGCCAAGGACAATGGCACTGGGTTTTGATCCTACTCCATGTACTGGCTTTGTGGGAACCTAGTCTGTTTGGATGCTCACCTTCCTAGACCTGGAAGGAGGGGGGAGGAACTTGGTCTTCCCACAGGGCAGGGAACCCTGACTGCTCTTTGGACTGGAGAGGGAGGGGGAGGGAAGTGGGAGGAAGGGAGGAAGTGGAAAATTTTAATTAAAAATAAATAAAAAAAACAAAACAAAAAAGGAAATATCTAGGGCAATATGCTATAATTCTTCATTTATGGATTGCAGAGTCCTGTTGACTGCAAGATACAGGACCCTCAGCTACTTCTCTAACATGTCTACCTGCATGCCACCTCATCCCACCATGATGATGATGAACTGAACCACTGAACTGTAAATGAGTGTCTTTCTTTATAAGAGTTACCATGGTTATGCTGTCTCCTCACAGCAACAGGAATAGCAATAGGTTAATACTGGTTCTGAACCCACTTTTAGGAGTTATTAGTTTATCACATTGAAGATTTTCCTGGGAAAATCCACTCAACTACATATTCTCACTTGAGTTCCTGTTCCATATCACCATCTTGGGACTCTACTTAGGAGGGTTCCTGTGAAGTAGCTGGCTAACTGTATCAGCAGCTTAGTTTATTCAGCCTTACAAGCCAATGGGGTTTGCTACCTCCAGATTGCCATAGAAAGTAAAACTTTGTATCCCAGTTGGTTCAAACTGTAGAGAGCATTCAGGAAAAAATGAGTATGCCTTTTTATTCCACTGTTGCCCAGGTATCAGTTTAAAGTTTCTGCTTTCTTATCTGCAGTTTAATGAAGAAATACCATAACCTCAACCAAAAGAAAATTGTCAGGAATCCTGGCATGAGGGTCTTTGCTTAGAAAGATCTAATGAAGCAGAAAAGTACTCCCATCCATCGATTACTTATCCTAGGGAGCTGTCACAAATACTAGCTGATTGTTTTGACCTCTTTGAAACTCTTACACCCCTATGAAGCACTCAGCTAGCATAACTCATTTGTACCCCAAGAAAGGTTGAATAGTTCATACTCAGAAAAACTACCACCGGGCGGTGGTGGCGCACGCCTTTAATCCCAGCACTCGGGAGGCAGAGGCAGGCGGATCTCTGTGAGTTCGAGACCAGCCTGGTCTACAAGAGCTAGTTCCAGGACAGGCTCCAAAGCCACAGAGAAACCCTGTCTCGAAAAACCAAAAAAAAAAAAAAAAAAAAAAAAAAAAAAAAAAACTACCTAATAACATGAGAAACAAAATGTTAGTGTTCATAAATTTACAACCCCAGGAAACAGCAGGACTACTCACTGATAAGAATGTATCCAACCTTCAAATAACTGTTACAGACGTTGGATTATGACCGGAAGGACTCTGAGCCAAAAAGTGTGCCTTCACTCTTGCGCAAAAAACCCTCACCCTATCTTGCTAGCTGACACTATACAAGGCCCATCAAATGTTATCAGTACAAAGCTCCAACCAAAAGTTATTCAGACATATAATAAATGTTTAAGACTGTGGGGGCTGAGAAATACAGGCCCATTACCCACATTGTCTGGCAGTCAGAGAATCTGAGAGACTAACTGGCACAATCTGCACCTCCAGACACAGGATGGGGTGACCTGCCATCTTTTAAAGTTGGGTAAACTCAGTGCCATCCTGAGGTAGGATGCTAATACAATTCTGCTCCTTCCATTTTAACTATGAGGTCACTTGGGGAAGAGGATTTTTCTGTCTACTTGACAAAGGGGACTTGAGTAAAATATGACTTGAGTCACCCAGCAACCTAGGCAATGGAATGTTAATGAAGCAATAGTTACCTGCTCCCCCACTCTACCTTCATATAAAAGCTGTTGGAAAAATAAACGCAGGTGATTTCCAGATCTGAATAATCACTGCAATTCCCTCCTGGTGCTGTCATGTGATTTTTGTCTTCATTTCTCCCATGTCTCTACCCTGGAATGAAGTGGTTTTTATTGGGCTGGTCCCCAACATAAAACCAAGCTAACAGGGTATAACTTTCATTAGAACGTGTATTTATTTTTATCCCACAAATTTTATGTGTGAAATTTCAGAGAAAATGCTATAAAATTCTGCTTTGGCAGTCTGTTTTTAACAAATTGCTCCTTGTTTGGGTTATGTAGATGACATATGGATGCTCTTTGAAAATGAAGTGAATTTATGATAATAGACATGTGTGACTTCACAGGAGAAAACAGACTTCCAAGGATGGGCCTCTATCAGGCTCATCTTCCTGCTATTTTCCCCTGACCATTGGCCCTCCAAAACTTTCACTTGTCATTAGGTTTTAATGAGGGAAAATTGTGATGCCTTCCTGTGGCAACTTTCCCTGAGATAAAATCTTCCATCTTTTAGGGAAGTTCCTTAAGACCTAGAATATCTTGAGAGA
Organism: Arvicola amphibius; assembly: GCF_903992535.2. Classification (NCBI taxonomy): domain Eukaryota; kingdom Metazoa; phylum Chordata; class Mammalia; order Rodentia; family Cricetidae; genus Arvicola; species Arvicola amphibius. Next base: position 17,748,546 of record NC_052047.1, on the reverse strand, counting down.
GGAAAAACATTTCATCCTACAGGAAAGCTCTCTAACACTCAGGATGTTCTGATGGATCCTGAAACATCCTATCCTGTAAGACAGCTTCTTGAGTCTAGGAAGTTAGCAACTCAAAATAATTCAGGAACTCTCTGAGACCAACTAGAATCACTTGACATCTTACAATCAGTAAGAATTTTTATGATATACTTTCTTACAAGATGAATAACCTGACGGAGGAAGAGACCATCCAAGCTGTCTGGAAGAATTTTAGGACAACTGAGCAGCTTTTTAGTGAGATTTTTCAAGCTGCCTTCAAGTTGTGCAGTGAGCTCTAGTTTTCAAGATTCCGTGAGACTGATTATAGGGACTTTAACTTTTTGTTGAAACAGAACAACCACAAAATTGTTTTAGCATAGTAAAATTTCTTGACAAAAGTAAGAAAATACTGATATAACAAACATATTACTATATGGATACATTAATGTATCTAATATGGGCGTATTAGAAATAGCCACAAAGGATCGACTGTTCCAAGGATTATATCTGATATCAATCATATAATAATAGTTACAGGATGAGAATAGAATACACAAACAGATTTAAAATATTAGAAGTTAAGTTTCATTTAAGAGTGGCAAATAAATTACTCAAATATTTAAAACAAGGCATTATTTAAATTTTTTAGTATTCAGAGACATGTTCTCAAGCTTATCAGAGACATTCTCTATAGTAACTGAGAACATAATAGAGTCATTTAAATTGTCCCTTAAGAAAATTATTCTCATGTTTAGACTAGCAAACTCTACTCAAACTGAAAATGGGCCTATCTTCCTTTGCTTTCCCCTTCTTTTCTCCACCTCTTCCTTCTTTTGAGACAGTATCCTGTGCACACCATCCAAGCTAACCTTATAAACCTTATAAACTTTAAGAGTAAACATTTATCTTCCCTTGATGAAACTGAATCATCTTACTGAGGACGCTGCTGGGCTCTGATGTCTCTCAGCCAGTGTTAATAAAGTTTTCTGCCTGAAGGATGATTCAACTTTGAAACTTCTCTTCAATCCATCTTCTTCAGTTCTGCTACTATGTAGACATCTGACTTTAAATTCTGGTCTTCTTGACTATACCAACTATGTACTGGGACAATTTGAATAGGCAACTACTTTCAGCTCCATCTTTTGCTTCTGAAGTCACAAAGTGGTGAATGAGACATTGCAATAACTTGGAATATGCATATATAATAGAAAACTTACTTGATATGAAAAGTGAAAACAATAAACTATGTCCTTTTTTTGAGGCAAGGTTTTCCTGTGTATCTTTGGAGTCTTTCCTGGAACTCACTCTGTAGGTCAAGCTGGCTGTGAGTGCACAAAGATCGGATTACCTCTGCCTCCTGAGTGCTGGGGTCAAAGTCATGTTCCACCAGTGCTCTGCATTAAAATAGAATTTTTAATATTGTTGAGAGACCTTGTTGCAGTCAGATAAAGTTTAAATTGTTTCTTTACTCTGAATTAGAGTGTCACGCTTAAATGGCTATTGTGAGGGTACATAGCCCCATCAAGACCTAATCCAATAAGGTTTAAAACAGGACAGTAATCCACACTGCTTCCTCATTGCTCAGATACAAAGACAACCTGCATTGCAGATTAAAATAAAATAGTCACATCTAAAGTCTGAAGCGGTTTCTACACAAGCCTGAATAAATTTATGTCTTACAGGCCACACTATAACCATTCCCAATGCCCTATCCGAAGAGCAAGCTGTGCTCCATAGCCTCTGTCTCCTCGGCCTCCTCCACACTGCACGGGTCACATACTAACAAGTAGTTAGTGCAGAAACTCCTTCTCATAAACACTGAAAATAGATACATCCCTTTGCCTGGTAGGACTGAATCATCTCACTGAAGAAACCCAACTGTTTTCTGATACTCAACTGTCTGCCAGTTTTAAAGTTCTTGCTGAAGGATTATTCAACTTGGGAACTTCTTTTACACCCCTGTTTTCCTATCCCTTCCCAATAATCTTCAATACATAATTTGAGTCCCCTTGGAATTGTGTATAAGAGAACCCATCTAGCCTGTGTGGCAGCTTGTATCAACCCTTTAAGTCAACTTTGTGTTGAAGACTTTGAAACTAGACTCTGTGTGACCCTAGCTTTGGTTACAATTGAACTTCAGGCACTGTTGCTAAGCTCACACGCTCCCCTTGTGCTCTCAGGGTCTTTTGGGACCCCCTCCTGTGCTGACTTGGCACAGCTGAAGGACTTCACCATGGAATGGGTCCAGACCATATATTGTTTCCTAAGCATCCTCATGGGAGGAGATTCCCCAATGGAACCCTGAGGAAGCATTTTCTGACTGGCAACGCTTCCCTGCTTGGTGAGGTGACTGTTAAACTTTTATTAACATGATATTATAAGAAATGTTTGCTGTGAATAAACCGAGTATGTCCAAAAGACAAATCTTGCATGGACATCCTAATTGCCGAGCTCCTCGCAGCCCACTGGCCATGCTGTTTACATCCTCACTCTTACGTGGCTTCCTAATTCAAATCAGTACAACTGATGAGCAAAGCGCAATTTAGAGAGCAACATTCAATTTTAACCCTAACATTAATCTTTGAAAAAAATGCTAACAGGAGAAGCATATTTTTTTGTTTTTTGCCAAATAGTGTATTTCCTAATTCGAACTTTCTTTGTCTCATTCAACATTTTTTTTAGGAAACAGCAGGATCAAGATCATGACGGGGAACTGATAGAACAGCAGACCTGAGCTAGTGGGAGCTCATGACACTGGACCAACAGGTACAGAGCCGGCATGGGACAAATCTAGGCCCTCTGAATGTGGGTGACAGTTGTAAAGCTTGGTCTGTTTGTGGGGTTTCTAGTAGTGGAACCAGGACCTATCCCTGATGCATGAGCTGGCTCCTTGGAACCTATTTCCTTTGTTGGGTTGCCTTGCCCAGCTTTGATGGAGAGGATCCTGTTCCTGTCTCAACTTTATCTGCCTTGGTATGCTGACTCCCATGGGGGACCTGCCCCTTTTAATGGAGGAGGCACTGATAGAGGGTTGTAAGGAGGTGAATGGAGGGAGGGAAAACTGAAGTTTGTGTGGAAAAATGAATGAAAAATAATAATAAAAGCAAACAAACATTAAAGTCAAGTTAACAAATAAAGAAAAACAAAAAGAAAAGACTAGATTTACAACTTTTCCCATCGTTTACAATACAATATCATTCTTTTATTCAAGTCTTCTTAACCTTGTCTTTCCTGTTCTGAGGCAATCATCAGTAGGATATTATGATAAGATGTAGGAATTTTGTCAGTTATTGTTTTTTGAATGAATTGTTGAACTTTCTCCCTCATACACATGTAATTATACAACACCCAGCTATAACCACAACTCGTACAAATATGAAAAGGGCTTTGAGGATGAGATCCATACTTGCTTAAATTTTTATCACATTATTATTTCATAAAAGAATAAGGGTTATTTCCTTGTTTAATTTTTTTCCACAATTTTTTATTGATTCTTTGAATTTCATATCATACACCTCAGGCACACTCATTTCTCACGCCTTTCAGATCTGCCTTCCACCCTTATAACTTCCCTCCCCAAAAGACAATAGAAAATTAAAGTTACAAAAAAGTTTAATGGTAAAATGTGCAGTGTCTCCCACGGTATACTCTTTAAATAGCTTTACTTGTAAAATTTCACTGCAATGAGTCATTGGACTGGTTCAAGGCCTTTGGGCTCTGCTCCACTATCACGGCTGCTCTGGGCTATCCTGTTGCTGCCCTGTGTCATGGAGATCCTGCAACTTTGGTTCTGCAGGACCTGCACCTTGAACTCCAGCAGCTCATAGATGTGGTATGTGTTGGGTGGGCCAGCTCAAAATCTTGGAACCAGGCCTGAGTGGTAACTGAGTTGGTCACCGATGCTATCTCTCCATGATACCCAGGTGAGGCTGGCTTTTCTGTATACACACAATCAGGGCTAACTATTCCAAGCCCATGTCACCAGCGCCAACTTTCTGACACTGACAAAATGATGGGTAAGAATCAGCTTTCCCACACTAATGAGGCCATGCTCATCTACACCTTCGTTTAGGGCTAACTCTTCCTAGCTGCTCAGACAAGTTGCAGAGCTAGCTCACCCTAGTCCTGTGGCCAGCAATTGGTGGGTTTAGTTCGCCCATGAACACACCATCGGGGCCAGCTCTCCCACACTGGCCAGGCAAGGAACAGGGACATCTTTTCTGCACTTTTCTCACTGTCGTTGCTACTGTGTGGTGGCTGGTGAGGGGCTGGATCAGCTCAGCACCATACTCAGACAACATCATGGCCTCAAATGGGAGCCCAGACCAAGGAGGTCCACATTGCATGGACATTGTTTCAGAACCCCTGCTACAGAAGAGCCATGGCCTTCTGCAGCAGCACAGGTCCAGATAACACCATGGCTTCTGATAGCAGTACAGGGCTCCTTCACCAGGCCGTTCCTTTTTGTCTTCAAGTCTACAGTCCCACCTCTCCTCACAGAGAAAAAACTGCTCCCACTTCCCTTTCTGTCTCACCTCTCCACCACATATTTGCTCATCATAATGCTGCATGCCCTGAATCATACCCAGGCCTCTCCTTAGTTTTCAAATTTTCATTTTTGTTTATTTTTATTCTAGAAAGAAGAGGTTTATTTCATCTCATAGCTTCCTGTCCATTGCTGAGGAAATGTAGGCCAGGGGTTCAAGGCAGGACTGAAGAAGATACCATAGAGGAAATATGCTTACTAGGTTGTTCCTTATCATTTGCTCAACTTTTTTTCATTATGTCTTTTATTTTGTGAGATTGTAATATAATTGCATTATTTCTTCCTTCCCCTCTAATGACGATATGCCTTGATAGAGTAATCAGTGAATGTTCAGAAGGCCGTTCATAAACTGGAACGATGCTGAAATGTAGTTCATGTGCCGTCTCTACTCGCTCTTCATTTTCTTTCCTGTTGTTACAAACTTTCGATAAATGAATAAGAAGGATTTTATGGAAAGGAAAGCTATGGCTGCCACACAGGCCAGTAGAAATCCAATCACATCCAGAGAGTGGTACTGGTACCAGGTGAGGTTGTGTGCAAGTGGCCTCAGGTGCTTGGCCCCTTTGTGGCGCATGACAAACTCAATCCAGAATATTACTCTGTCCAGCGGTTTCATGGGCTGGTCATGATGAATGGTGGACAACCACATAGCATTCTCCTTATAGCTGATAGAAGGAGAATAGACATTAACTTACATAAGAAATGAAAAATGCACATGTGTAAACTTTTGTGTAAACATTAAAGTTAATCACACCATATAGAAGGAAAATATATTTTGTTTCATGTTCAGAGGCATGTCTGAGTTCCTTGAGCATGCAATATTAACCATTTAAAAAGAAAAATAATAAAGATCAAATATTCCTAAAGTAGAGTTTAGGGACAGCTAAGTCTTAAATACAAAATAAATCAAAATGAGATATTATTTGAGTATATAAAGCTTCAGTTATCCATAAGCAATCATTAGTAATTTTTGTGTGCAAAATGTGTACTAGTTTCAGGATGTATAAGTAGAAGAAAAATCACTCTTGAGTCCTCATGGTGGTGCATATCTGGGTAAAGTTGATAAAGATTGAAATATGATTTTATGGTACATCTATCAATGATTAGTGGTTTTAATTACCAACGTGTCCTGGTTCTTATAAATTAGATCTGATACCTGTTCCTCATTGCTTTTACATTTTTCTAATTAAGGTCTTCAAATATTTGATAACATTAATAGGAAGAATAATTTTCTACTCTGTTACTGTATTGAATTTTTTATTACTTTTATGATTCTTATTGTAATGTATAATCACAATAAATTTTTGCTATTACTTTTAAATATGTATGTGAGAGAGTATATGTGTAAAGTGTGTAAACTGTGTGTGTATGTGTTTGTGTGTGTGTGCGTGTGTCTATGTGTGTCTGTGTGTTTTTTTATGAAATCTACTTGAGTTAGAGTTACAGATGTTTGCAACCAACTGATATAAGTGTTGGGAACAGAACTCTGGTCCGCTGCTGGGGTAGACCTTCACTTATCCACAGAGCCATCTTTCAAGCCTAAGTTTTAGTCTTATTCTTGATATTTGTTTTCTGTTATCATTGTAATTTTAGAAGTATGAATTGTAACAATTTCACACTGAAAATCAAATACAAGGTGTACTTGATTCTAATGCTGAAATAATTATTGATGAGCATATAAAGGAGAAGGGTTATAAAGACAAGTCATCAACTCTGATGTCAGTTTATTGCAGCAAAAGTTGCAATTGTAATAATGGTAACTTACTCTCTTTTTATTTACAAAGCAAAATGAGAGAATTATGAATTTATTCTTATTAAATAATCATCCTTTCTTACTATGCATCTTACATTTGTTTAAAATTTAAGTTGTAACTTATCTAATTTGGAAATGAGAAGTGGGGAAACTCCTTAGGGAAGGGTAAGGAAGGTTAATACAAAAGAAAAACAGACAGTAATAAAGTACCAATAAAGATATCAGAAAAAGGCATGAAAAATTTTACTATTAATAATTTATTCACTTCTCCCACAACACATACAATTTTATGTATAAATATACATATATAATTTTAATGATCTTTTCTTCTTCTGGACTGATGGTGATCAATCGAAGAGTCAAAGATCACCTTACACAAACCTCAATACCAAATATGAGAAATCTTCCTTTTAAGAGATTGGCCAAGTCTGTCAAAGAAACTCCCTAAACATAGAGCCTATTGGTGGTGCTTATTCTTCAATGGTGGAAGGTAAGTTTCTATTGCTGAATGAACATTCAATTCAGAAGCAGAGCCGAGAGACCTCTCAGCTGGAACTGACTTGACATCACCCTACCTGAAAACTAGCTTTTGTGGTATAAAAAAGTAGAGAGGATTGAAAGATTTTAAAATCCAGAGGGAAGTGCTGTGAAGTTGTTTCTTTGATAAACTACACTCATGAAGTCTCAACAACATGAGTACCTAAACAAGATCTAAATAATGATGACACCTATAGTATTTTTAACAATATAGGTCCCTAACAAAATCAGAATAAGTATAAAACCTATACTCATTCTCAAAAACATAGGTTCTTAACAAAATCTGAATAAGTGGGACATTTATAGTCTTTCTCAACAATATAGGTTCCCTAACAAAATCTGAATAAGTATTACATCTATACTCATTCTCAAAAACATAGGACCCTAACAAAATCTGTATAAGTAGGATATCTATAGTTGTTCTCAACCAAATAAGTCCCTAAACAAGTACTTGATGTGGATCTTTTTGTGTAAACATTAAAAATAATTAATAGTATTATCCAAGTATTCTGTGAATAAGATTTCTTAATAAAGAAGCCCAAGACAAGGCTAAACAGAGCTAGGCAAGTAAAACTAAGCTGAATTCTGAAGAAAGAAGGTAGAGCCAGAGAGAAGTCATGAAGCCCCTGGAGGAGATAAATAGCAGGCTTTTAATGGTAGGCCAAAACCACATGGCAATACACAGATTAATAGAAATGGGTAAATTTAAGTTATAAGAGCTAACAAAAATGTGCATAAGCTAATAGGGAAAATGGTGTTGTAATTAATATAGTTTCTGATTGGTCATTTTGAGTCTGAGTGACTGGGAACAAACAAGCTTCTTCCAAAAGATCTGAATAAGGATTACACAAGTAGCCATGCTAACATGAAAAGAAGTAGATTTCACTCTGGTCCTAACTCCTCATGAAAATTTTAAAGGCACTGAAATAATGTTAAAAGTTGGAAAGAAATGTTCTTTTTCTAAAAAAGTCCTTTTTTGGAAAGAGTTTCCAAATGGATTTCTTAATAAAAGAAAAATAATTATCAACATATTAATTTGTTTCATTGTAATAAGTTTTCATTATTTAAATTTATCCTAAGACAGGTTGCATATTTAAATATCTAACCATACACTTACTTTTATGTTAATATCTATGCTATTTTGATGTATTACAACTTCCACAAAAGTTACCTATCTCTTTTATAACATTTAATTTCTCTGTTGTAATATTTTCCTATGGCTTCTAGGTGTACGATATCTGGTACTACCTCTAACATTTCATTGTTGCAAGGAGGGCTGCTTGTTGATACCTGGTCACCCAGCTAGCTTAGACCTGAAATAATCACACAGAAACTGCATTAATTAAATCACTACTTGTCCCATTAGCTCTAGCTTCTTATTGGATAACTCTTACATATTAATTTAACATATTTCTATTAATCTATATATCACCATGTGGCCGTGGCTTACCAGCAATTTTCTAGCATGTCTATATCCGGAAAAGGGGAAATGGTGTGGGAATTCCTTCTGTCTATATGTTGCTTTTATTGGTTAATGTATAAACCTTTTGGGCCTATGGCAGGGAAAAAATAATTAGGCTGTGAAAGCTAGGCTGTATGATGGGAGAAGGAAGATGGAGTCAGAGAGATGCTATGAAGCCGCTGGAAATAGATGTGATGAAACTTTGTTGGTAGGCCATGACCTCGTGGTAAGATATAGGTCAAGAGAAAGAGGCTAAATTAACAAGAGTTAGCCAATAGGAAGCTAAAGTTAATGGGCCAAGAAGTGATTTAATTAATACACTTTCTGTGTGATTATTTTGGGTCTAGATGGATAGGACCCAAGAAGTGGCTCTCCTGTCCAACAAATTGGTGTCAATGGAGTGGACTAAAATCCATGTAAAATGTGAGATAGCTTGAAAAGGAATTCTATACACAAAAATACAGTATTTAACACAGCTTCTTGCTGTTTGTTGTCAGTGTGTTGCGGTTTCCTTATGAGAGGAAATTCTGATTCAGTTGTGATCATTTTGAAATGCCAGCTTTCTGGCCTTGCTGCCAGTGCTAACCCTAGCTCTTTTGGGAGACTTATATTTGGATAGGGTTTGTGATCATACTGCTGCAACTTCCTTAATGGCAGCATGGACTGGCTGTGTGCCTGAGAATGGGGATGTGGGCATGGCTCTCAGAGGCAGCAAACAGCTGTGCCCTGCTGGCCTGTGCCAAGCAAGCAGGAAGTTTCATATATATCATAGTAATTTCACAGCTTGAGTTTTAGACTGGACAGGCAAGCAGGTAGTACCATATATACCATAGTAATAGCACAGTTAAGGTTTTAAGAAGCCCTGAGTAATTTAAGAAGTACTCCTGGACAGTAAAGAATTATAGATACAAAATAGGACAGATTCAGAAAGAAAAGACGTCTAAATGGGTCATAGTGTTGGATAAATGTACGTAGCCTTAGGAGAGAGAAAGAAAATTGTATAGAGAGTTGTAAATAAGGAAATCATATAAAAAAGTCTTTAAAGAGACAGAGTATAGGCAGTCATAGAATAAAAGGAGTAAAGAAAAATAAGCCACGTAAAGATAATGGAAAATTCACAGAGAGTCTGAATTAAGTATATTATTTTGTTGTCTTTGAGTTGTTTTTACTGTAAAGGAGCTAAGTACAGAGAGACATTTTTGGTATGGGCTGCTAAGATAAACCAGTATGTATATTATAAAGGTATCACAATTTACAAATTTGGGTTAAAGGATGTGCTGCCTTGGAAAAGAGGCTCTTTTCTTGTTTCCACAGAGGTTGAGAACCTATGGATTGCTTCCAGACTGGTGTTGATGATAGACCAAGACCCCCTGAAAGGTTGCCTCGAACACCCCTCAAAAATTACTATGTCCAATAAACAGCAGGAAGCAGATTGGAGAAAAACTACACTCAAATACCTAAATATTATTTATAAATTTGTCTTTATATTTAAAGGGGGATCTGGTATAGACATTTGCAATTGTATGAATCTTCTTTATTAATGCAAATCTAAGGTCAATCATATTATATGTATATTTCTGCTCTTGATTAAGGTATTGTGATTGTGTTGTTCATTTAATAATGTAATGTATAAGTAAGAAATATAGGTTAATAGTCAGCTATAATAGTCAGGCTTGTAGTCATGTTAGGTTATATATATATATATATATATATATATATATATATATATAGAGAGAGAGAGAGAGAGAGAGAGAGAGAGAGAGAGATTTTATCATTTTGGTATTCTTAAAATCTTTCAGAGATCTTCAGAATATGACATTTAAATGTTTTAAGAAATTATGACTTTTCATGACGAGACACATCGGCACCTGGCAGCACAAGCTACTTCAAGAAGAAGATGGGCATTAAAGAGGCTGCTTATAAAGTTTGTTAGTCAATTGGGCAAGAAACTGCTCTTGCGTGGCCACATAAATGGACATGCAGGAGCCACAGAGAAAAGACTGCTGAACTTGCCTAAAGGTGAGATGATTCTTTGGGGTTGCTGCTACATTAAAAAGTCTGCCAGACATTCTGCAGGACACAGAAGAACATTATGTGCAACTGACAATATAGGCAGAAGTATCTTTAAGAGTTCATGAAAAAGTGTGCTGGGTAATATGGGCCTGTAGGCTGAAGATGCCCCAACAATACAGAACCTTGGGTGATTATCCAGGCAGCGAGATGTCCCTTCAATTCTACAGTTTTAGAAATTACTTACATTGCACCTCCTGTTTACTTAGACAATGTCATATCCTTCTGGAGTCTTTGATGGAGTTGAAGAATTTATACTTATAGTTTTCGTTAGTTATGATAAAAGATAAAGTACGTATAAAATTGTAACTATAATTCTTACTTGAGAACTTTTATTGAATGTAATTTTACTATGTTAAAGTGTTAAATCCTTTCTTTTTGTTTAAACAGAAAAAGAGAAATGGTTGGAGATGGGGTCAATTTTTCTGTCTCTGCCTCCTAGCTAGCTTATACTTGAAATAATCACATGGATGCTGTATTCATCAAATAACTGCTTGGCCCATTAGCTCTAATTTCTTATTGGTTACTTCTTACATCTTAATTTAACCCATTTCTATTCATCTGTGTGTAGCCCCGTGACTGTTGCTTACTGGGAGGATTCTAACTAGCATCCATCTCAGGCAGGAGATCCAAGATATCTGCCACTTTCCCCTTCTTCCCAACATTCAGCTCTGTCTTCTCTGCCTACCTAAGATCTGCCCTATCAGGCCGAGTAGTTTCTTTATTTATTAACCAGTGAAAGCAACACATAAACAGAAGACCTCCTGCACTCCTACAATTCTTGCTTGATAACTGTTTTACTAAATGTAATTTTACTATGGTAAAACCTTCCTTTTTATTTAAACAGAAAAGGGAAAATGGTCATGGAGGTCCTTCTGTCTGTGTGTTGCTTTTATTGGTTAATGAATAAAGAACTGGCTTGGCCTACAGCATGGGAGGAAGAAGTTGGAGTCAGAGAAAGTAACTCTGGAGACAGATGTGCTGAAACTTTGCTTATAAGCCACTGCCATGTTGTGATATTCAGATTAACATAAATGGATTAAATTAAGAAAAAAGGATTAGCCAATAAAAAGTTAGAGATAATGTGTCAAGCAGGGATATCATTAATATAGTTTCTGTTTGATTATTTCGGGTCTGGGTGGCAAGGAACAAATAAATGGCTCTCCCCTCCAATATTTTATTTCATTTCACTTATTGGCTATTTAAGTTTCATACTACTTTTAAACTCTGACCAATTACTTTACAAAAAATAATTGTAAATAAAAATTGTGCAGAGCTGGTGGCATATGCCTGTTGGACACGCTGTTTGGATGATTAAGTAGAAGGATTACACATTGAGGACAAGTATGATTTACATAGAAAAGAAATATAAAGCACAACATGGAAATAAAACGTAACAAGAAAGGGACAAAAACCTATGACACTGAATCATACCCTAATTTGTCTCTGCACCTTCCATTATTTTTGCCTTCAGGTTAATTCTTGCTCTTTTGGCCTTCAGCGAGAATCATAATTAATGATAAACAAATACCAATATATATACATTTCAAAAGGTATACTCACAAAGGATTATCTATGACCGCCTTCAGTGCATTGAGCAAATCTGCCCTTTTCATTGTTCTGAAATCTAATGAAATAGCTGCTCCTTTGGCCACTATGTAGGCAATGTTATCATGTTGCTCTCCAAACAAAGGAATGCCAATCATAGGGATTCCAAAATGGATCGCCTCATAGATTCCATTGGCTCCACCATGAGTTACAAAGGCTTTGGTTTTTGGATGGCCTAGAATAAGATGAATTCAGGTTGACATTAATTAGCAGTCTTACACATGAGACTTATAAATGAAAAATATACACTATCAGGAACTGAAAGGAGATTTTCTAAATGAAGATTATTTTTACTTAATTTGATTTATTAATTTAATTTACCACACAACTTCTGGTTCCCCTCACTTTTCATCCCAAGAAAACCTATGTGAAGATTCTAATATTCATAAACTTGGTGAAATGTTTTCTTGTCTCAGAGCAAGAAGAAACTAAATTTACAGAGAGATATTTTGCAAAAATTGCTTTGGACTTGAGAGTTGAACTATGAAATTCTAATTTCCAGTTGAACACATGGGATACATGGTAGCTAAGAGAAAATGAATATTAAAAGTGACCAACTGCCCACCAGAAGTTGTTATCTTAAATAAATAATACAATCACTAAGTGCAATATAAGGATTTTGAGGTCAACTTAGATAGGTTTTGAGAGTCTTACCTAGAAGGTCATTCTGGGGAAGCCATTTGTAAACTCTGGTATTGGATCCTAAGGTGTCTGGTGTTTTGCCCTCAAATCTCCAAAGAGCCTGTTAAAGATTAGATCATCTTTATTGCTGGAGCCAAATTTATCATTACACAGACTAAATAAATTATATTTAGGAATATAAATATATATAATATGCATATGTGTATGTAACAGCATTCATAAAAATGATGCTTTGAATTTGAAAGTGAGCAAGAAGAATGGATATGAGAGGGTTTGAAGGAATAATGAAAAGGGAGAAATGATACAAAAACAGAAATTGTAAAAATAGATCTTTTTATGTTTAAATATAACATAGGGAAATACCTCCCATAAAAATGGAAGAAGGCATCAGAAAAGGTCAATATTGAGAACTCTAGAGAGACTGAGAAGAAGATTGTGCCAGCAGAGTCTGTATTTATTTTTACAGTCAGGCAGGTTAAACATAATCATCATTTTTCTAAGCAGAGATGTTTAGACAAATGAGATAGCTAATGATGCATGAAAATATTTAACACACTCCCATGGAGATATAATTCAATCACAGAGAAGAGTGGCACATTATTAATAACTCATGTTTTATATGAACATATTTTGACAGTTCTAATAGTCTACTTTTAACACTGTTATATTTTAAATGCTTTTGAGGGGTTACTTTTATTCACTTGTTCTATGTTATTTTCATTGAATTTCATGATTTTAAGCTTTTATTATTTATTCATGACAAATATTCCTAATCCACAATTCTGTCTCATCTGAAGTTCTTTGAAACAGTGCCATTGTGCTAACCAATTGGAATATGGAATCATCTGGCCCTTCCAGGGAGTAATTTTGCATAGTGTAGTTTTGGAACATGATCCCGGAATGGAGTCACATGAGCAGAATTCTGAGTGCTTGAGAGAGCACTCTAAGAAAACAAGACAAGTGTCTTGTGACCTCAATTTCTTCAAAATGCTAATATTTCTTTGGTAAGTGTGTTTTACCCTCCTTCCAGGTAAAACAGATAGAGTGGATCTATTTTAGGTTAACCACCACTGCTTGCTATTGTCATTCACATAAAGTTTAAACCGCCCTTTATGCACTTCTGTTGTGCTTTGATAGAAAATGACCCCTAAGGGAGTGGCAATATCAGGAGGTGTGGCCTTGTTGGAGGAAGGATGTCACTGTGGGGTGGGCTTTGAGATCTCTTTGCCTCATGCTTATATTAGTGTGACTTTCAGTCGACTTCACGATCAGAATTGCTAATGAAAATATTTAGTTATTGAAAATGAAAGGATTAGGAAGAGTTACAAGGGATTATGGAACCCATATTCCAATGTGGACAAGAATATAAACATGACGGGTTTTTCATAAGAGTCAAAATTATATAAAATCTAGTGACCCTGTCTGGTCTGTTTCTAAAGAAAAGATATGGGTTCTTCACAAGTCGACAGAGATCAGTGGAGAATAGGCACATAGAGATCTCTTTTTTTCCCTGAAATTCTCTTGGTATTATTATTAAAAAATAATCAGGCAAATAGAAATGTTTGAATGACTTATGAAATCTTAATGCCACCATGTGGTCAATGGGAGACTTACAGTCTGGTTTACCTATAGACTGTTATTGTTAAAGATTGGCCTTTATAGTTTTGTATTTAAATGCTTGCTTTTATACTATACATATTCATTCTGATAATAAGGTTTGTTTTGGTTTTTCCCTGCCTTCATTCAATCATAAGAAATTTAACTCTGATATCTGTAATGTATTACTTTCAAGGCATGACATAATTCTCTATTATGTGTCTATTCTATGCAGGGAAGGATTTAGAGCCTGTGAAGAAGGACTTTTCTCAGGCTTATGTTTGTTAAATTCAAACCTGGGACTTCCTTTTCCCTGCAAGATGTAGCATGCTCAGGCTGAGCACCATGTTTGCCTGCATGGTGACATTCTTCCCTTAATAATGATAATGGTTAAATGAGCTACCACATTTAAGTGTATTTTTCATTACAGATGCCATGGTCATGATGTCTCTCCAGAGCAATGAAAACCTAAGTAAATCTCTATGGAAAATCATATTGTGACACATGGCTTATCATACTGATAATATACATCTTCAACTCAAGTGACCTTTACTCATATTACCTTTTTAAACCCTCAGAGTATACATTGACTGCTTCTCTGAATAGAGTTCACTATTCCTTATGATTATAACCCCAAGTTTCCAAGAGAAGGTGCTTTAGATGAAGAAGTATCTGACAAAGGCATATAAATACGGGGAGGAGATCCCCATTCAATTTGGGTCACTTAGGCATTGATTTGAACTATTATAAAATACTAAATGAAGATAAGGAGGTTATTAAGCATGAAGAAGAAATGACTAATTCCTTGCATGAATATAAACTGGATGATAAGATCTTAAAATTAGTGAAGAAGGAAAATTTCCCAGTGGAGGTAAAATCAAAGTAAATATAGCACCACTGTAATCTAAGCAGGTGGTGGCTCCCTCAGATCACTTTTTAGAGTCTCCTTTAAAATTGTTTCCTGTAGTGCCTAAAGGCACTCCTGAAGAATGGGTAAGGAATCTGATAATGAACCCAATCTTGCATTCTTTCTAACTTTGACAAGGATTTTGGAGAGCCTATAAAAAAAACTAAGCTTACAACCTAGACAAGGTAGGGCATGGCAGGAAAAAGGAATTAATTTACCAATTCCTCCCTGGCCTCATAAGCTCAGCTTTGTGTTTCCAATAAAATTTCAAAAAAATGAAAGTGTTTATCATGAATTACACATGGATAAAATGATAGATTTTAAGAAGGGTTTGAACTTCCTGTGGATCTACTGTCCCATGTAGTTAAGAATCATTTTGGTTGGAACTATAATGCACAATGGTTGCTGTATGATTTTTATATAATTGCTAAAACGGTTCTTAGTCCTCTCAAACTTCTTCAGTGGCAAGTGTGGTTTGCAGAAATAGTCCATAAAAAGTGCTAGAGCTAGGACTGGGGTAACCCTAAATATCACATATGAAATGCTTACGGGGTGTGGTATATTGCTATCAACAGATTATACCACTTAATATACTTCTGACTGCTCTTTCCCACATTAGGGACTTAGCTATGGCTTCCTGGATTTAGCAGATACGGAATCTCACTTCAGGTCTAAGAATGTAGGAGATATACTAAGTCCCTCTGAGCCTTATGGTTGATTTCATAGAGAAACTCAAAGATACTCTTGAAAATTAAGCAGAGGGGGAACAAATTCAAGTGTTATTATTAACACACTTAGCTTTTGATAATGTTGATAAACATTGCCAAGGATTAATCATGCATCAAAGAGAGATAGAAAATGTTCTGGATTTTCTGAAATAAATTAACTTCAGAATGTATGGATCTACAAACCTAAAGCAAAATTACTTGGTATAAAACTCTATGCAGTACTAAAATAGATGTTAGTAAAGTGGCCACTTGAAGAAGCAATGAAAATTGCCCCTACAATTGTATGTTCAGATTCACTAAGTTTCAGGTTTTACCCTATATGCAAGGAAGGAAAAGATTGGGTTAAGAAATGATGAACCAAATTTGGTAAGGATGGGAATACATTGCCTGGGAACTAAAACAATGCCAGCTAACATTAGGAAAATATGTTTAGTATGTTTAGGGGTTCCCTAAGAGACCCACAAAATTAGAGACTTTTAAGACAAAAATAGCAACATTGATACCAGACTTGAGATCATAATCAAACTAGTCTTTTATTTCAAGATGTCATTCAAGGAAGTGCTGCTATTGGCAGTCCTTGCCCTTAACTACTGACGTTTCCTCTCTTCAGTGTCCTTTAAGGTTACACACAGAATATTGGGGCATATATGGCCTCAAAGAGTTGGACTTTTATTGGGTTTCAGTAGTTTATTCATGAATACAATCATAGTTCATAGATGAATCATTGATGAAGATTTAACAGGGGAAACTGCAGTCACAAATACAGTGCCTACTAATTGGTCATTTAAGGCAGAAGAAAAATTGCATTTATTACTGTTGTCTATATAGCCCTTCACAAAGAAAACATGCTTTGTGAGCAAGGACTCAGTACAAGTAAGACTATGTAGATTTAAGCACCTTACTAAAGGAAAATATAAACCATTATTGGACTTAAAAGTAAAGGGAAAAATGTTTACAGTATTAATTAGTTATAAGGGACTGATGTTTCTATTATAACCATGCAATAATGGGCACCTTGATGGCTTGTTACAGGGGATAAATTCAACCCTAATATGGTTGGGAACTATGAGTTCTAAAAGATTAAACAGAATGTTTCAAAATTATAAGACATAATGGAAATCCTCCAGCCTCGTGTTATTCATATTCTGATTAATTTTGGTAAAGAGGCTTTCTACAACAGCCTCATGCAGAGATCTTTATTGCTACATCTAATGATACCCATTCTCCACAACTGAAATTCTAATGAAAGTTTGAGTTGTTAAAAATGGAAAACACTAGGAAAACAGATGCAAGAGATTATGTGGCCTATATTCCCAAGTAGATGAAGTCATAAGTACGACTTAGTATTTCATAGGAGTCGAAATTATATAAAAACCTAGTGACCCTGTCTGGACATCTCAATGGCCTGTTTCTAAGGAAAAGATATTGGATCTTCACAAGGTCGTCAGAGAACAGTTAAAAACGGGCACATCGAGTCCCCATTTCTCCCTGGAATTCTCCTGGTTTTTTAATTAAAAACTAGTCAGCTACATGGAGATGGATGGTTGACTTGTGGAATGTTAATGCCACCATGTGGCCAATTGGAGCTTTGCAGCCTGGTTTACCTAAAGACAGCTATTGTTGGCCTTTTATAGTTTTGCATTTGTAAAGAATGGTTTTTTACTATACACATTCATCCTCATAATAATGTACATTTTGGCTTTTCTGTTCCTTCATTCAACCATAAAGGATCTCAGTTGTGATATTAATGGACTGTATTAACTCAAGACATGACAAAATCCCTTATTATGTGTCAATACTATGCACCAATGATTTAGAGCCTGTGAGGGAGGCCTTCCTTTGGGTGGCCTTAGATTTGTTAGGTTTAAACCTTGGACAAATTGCTAAGGTGCTTATTTAATATTGCGAAATTGACCTGGATGCCTGATTTTCCCTGTATCCTTCAGTCCCTACCTGTGGGACCCTCCTGGCTGACATACCTTGTAGCCTATCTTGACTTCTCCAGCCCAAGGAGCCAGGCTGTTCATCCCTACATAACCCAACCATTATGAATACCTGTTTTTTTTTCATGCCTTTGGTCTCCAGGCTGCTTCACCTGATTCCCCTGTCTCCCGTCTCCCCTCTCCTCTCCTGTCTCCACATCTGGCCCAGCTCACTCTGGTCATGAGCTCTCTGGACTCTTTGAGATGTCACTGTCCCTGCCTCTGGCTATTATATCTATAATACATTTTCTTCTCCAGCATACCTAAGAAAAGTTATATCCTTTCCTTATCTTTTTATTTCTTTTTTCGATCGATATTATTAATTATATGGATGATGTCCTGTTAGTATTTCCCAAAGAGAAGCAACAGTCCATATAGGACATGACTAGGATGTACTACATAAATATGGGCTTATTATTACACCTAAAAATTACAGCAATGAGACACTGTGTGATATCTGGGGCAACTAGTTACTAGAACAACTGCTAAGCAACACCCCACCTCCCCCACAAATGTCCATTAGACAATTTAAAAAACATTCAATGCTTTTCACAAACTTTTAAACCATGTTATTTTCTGTATACCACTTTAGGAATGCCTAATTATGACATAACCATTCTATCTAAAACTCTGAAAGGAGAGAAAGTATTCTATAGTTTTAGTTTTATCTTGAGTGGTAACAGAAGAATTGTCATTATTTGATTTTAAATTAAAAGAGGCATTGTATATTGTGTAGCATCATAGCCACAAGTTGGTGTGACATCTTATGGGATGACATCTGTCGGGGTTTAGCCTTGACAGATTTTTCACATTCCACAGTAGCAGCACATGGATTGGAAACTTAGTTAAGAGGAACGGAGATATGAAAGAAATACAGAGACATTAGGATAGCAGCAGGAATACTGAATACTGAATTTGCCCATGTTTGCTTTTCATATGCTTATGTAGCCCAATCCAAAAAAAGGGGGAAGAAGGCAAAAGACTGATTTAACATGACACAAGGATAAATAGAACAATTGCTTGCTTCAACACATCAAATGTCAACTCACTATTTCCTGAGTTAAGCATGCTGATGTTTTAGGCAGGACATTCAGTGGCTACGCCTTAGACCAAGTATCCTGTAGGTGGTCAATCCCTGGGTCAAACCTATCTTATCCTTAAAGGAACAGAAATAGGCTTGAGTTCATAGACCTTTGCTCAATGTGGAGTTGAACCACTTCTGTGGGCACCCACAGTGTGGATCCATTCCTGCCTTTAAACTTATTTTCACCACACGATTGTCTCCTAGAGGTAGTGTAGCACAAGAGAATAAACCTTTAGAATTGATTTATTTACACCATAAGGTACATGCAAAACTAATTTCTTACTTTCCTTTTCTTGTTCAATCAGTAAATCAGGGGAGTACTGAATATCAACAATCATACGTCTTTGATCCTTGCTGTACTATATTACATCTGACTAACAATCAGTTTTAAAGAGAGTTACAGAACTGTATGGGTTTTCAGATTTTATTTATACATTTCTATGGGAGGATAGAAAACAGTTTTACATTTATCTTCTTATCCTATTATTTCTTGGAATGTGTTTTTGCCCTTCTCCCAGATGTAGTAGAAAGGAGTGGGTCTACTTCAGGGTAACAACTACTGCTTGCTGCTGTTTTCTAGATAATGTATAGACTGCTCTTTGTGTGCCTCTGGGGAAAAACCTGTTTTTGCCACACAGAACTTCTCATTTTGATTTTATACAGCTTTAACTCATGTATGTTTTGCTTTTAAGACCTTTCTTAACCATCAGTATATACATTGTCTGATTCTCTGAATAAAGTTGAATACAGCCTAAGACTTTATTCTGCCTCATTTTATGCCACATTCTCCCAAATCTCACTGGCCCTGGAGCAGGGACAGTTTAGGTTTTAAAATAAAACATTCAACTTGCTGTATTACCTTCTTTCCTAAAGACTTTTGTTCTTTGTAAAGTTACTGATGCAGACCAATAGGCTCAGAACATGCCTACACATTGGGACTCCATCTGCCATCTAAACGATGACGATGACCACAGAAAGTGAAACTGACATTTCCTTTTTCTTCACTTCTTTGGGAGGTCAGATAATAACCTTTTGTCACATTCATCGCCCTACATCAATCTTCCCGAAATCAGCCCTTCTCTATCCGTTCTACTCGGTGTTCCTAAAAAGGTTCTTTCAGGACCAGATGTGTACTCCAAATATTCATGGATGCTCTGTGGCAGATAAACCAGTCTGAAGCTGAAGCTTACGATAGGTGCTAATGTTAAATATCTCAGATAGATGTCATAAACTCTAGATTTAACCACACAGGTAACAAGAATTTGCTATATGACTGATAAAATCAACTACGGGATGACATCAAAAAATTAATGCAGGTGATTGAAGAGAGGCTGTTCCACTACAAACCTTAAAAACATTCATAAACATTCAAATTTAATCCATAAAAATTACTTTTCAGTATGCTTTATGAAGTGAATGATCTGAAACTTTATTTTTTACCTTATCTTCCTTTGGTTCCTTTCTTATTCCCCTATTTCTTCCTTGTGTATTAGGACTTTCACTCTGACTGTTTAAGAGCAGAGAGATGAGTTTCATCTTTTATGATGCAGACATCACTATGAGGGAAGCACCTGTCTCCTACAAAACTGGCAGGCCAGTCAAGAGCATAGGTTTTTATTCTTTAAATGTTTTTTCTCTCAATCAGCCAAAAATGTACTTTGATTGACAGTTGGTGAGCCTCGGACTGCCTTCCTTTAATTGGCCCTCTCAACTGCACACTAAACAGGTCTATAAATTCCAAAATTAGGATGCAGAGTCATGTTGCATTTCAAACTTTTTCAACACCTGTTTACTGTTCTTCTGGTAGAAATACTAAATGCAAATTACATCACCTGAAAATCGAATGTATGCAGTGACTTTAATAATCAACAAATAAAACAAGTGACTCTGAAGAATTTGGCTATGTCTACGTACTCTTGATAGCAATGTCATCATCATGCCAGCATTTCAGAATGTTCCCATAGTGATCACAGCATTTATATCAAAGTCACTCTCAGTCAAGAACACCTTCTGCAGTATTGAAGCATCTGTTGTGAGTATCTGTTTCTAATATCTGTTTGGCTAAGGAAATTAAAGCTTCCTTAAAACTTTACCTTTCACAGAATCATTTCTATAATCAGTCCTTTGAAGGACGTTCACAGACTTAGTATACGGTCACCTTCTTTGGAATGCTTTCCCTCACCTTTTGTGGAATCTGGGCAAGGGCCCATGCGATTGCATTGGCTTTGTCTTCTGACATGTTGCTGACCATTGACCCCAGAGAAAATACCACGACACCATGCTCTCCAGAGGTCTGGACAAAGTCTTGCATTTCCTGTGGAGAGAGTTTATTTCATGACAAAATACAGTTGTAGAATAACCACTAGTGAAACCTTTATGAAAAAAAATAGGAGAATAAAAATTGAAGTATTTATAGGAATATTTAGTATAGTGGTGTTAAAACATCCAGTAGACAAGCATGACAATGTCAAAGACTTTGTGCTTCACAGGCATCCACACACACTATACTCACACATTGTCCAACAGATATTCTATATATTTTCCTCTGGCAAAATTAAAATTCAGGAGTGCAGCATATTCTATAAAGCATTCAAAAATTGTTGCTTCATTTACAAGTTTATTCGTAAAGAAAGGGTAGTATTTTTCCCTTGCTATTTTATTTTTCTCCTATAATGGGTTATTAAATATTATTAATTAGTGTTTGATGAAATAATATTTATGTAATAGTATGTACATATATGGTAGTTTTCACAAACTTCCTACTATGATTAATAAAAAGCTTTGATTCCTTGTGAAACAATCATAACTGCAAGATAAACATGTATATAATAATTTTCTGATATTATGTATTAATAGAGTATTTTCAGAGCTGATATCCAAAGCTTACTGGTTGGAGAAACACTATGTCTACGTTGTTTGTTCGGATATCAAACATTTACTTTAGATATATGCTTATCATAGCTTTTGATGATGAGCAGTTTATGATTGATTAGTTTCACTGACTTAATTTCACTGTCTTTTGTTATGTGTTTATATTTGTGTGTGCTTGTGTGCACATGCGTATTTGTGCATACATGTATATACATCTATGTGTGCTTGTGTGTGTGTGTGTGTCTACGCACATGTGTATGTATGCTTATGTGTCTGTGCCCATGTGTGTGATTATCTGTGGCTATGTATGTGTGTGTATTGGAGTTGCTGGGGAGGTGCCTTGCCTTTGTTTAGCACATAGATGCCAAAAGTAAAAATCTGATGTCTTCCTCTATCAATCTTCAATATAAGCTTTGAGATTGTCTCACATTGAACACAAATCCCACCATTTTTTAATAGACTAGTGGCCAGCAAGCTCCCAGTATCAACCTGTTTCTGCAACCTCAGTGCTAATGTCATTGTACTGTGCTGGGACACTCAACTTTTACCTGGGTACTGTGATTCAAACATATATCCTCATATTGCTTGGAAAGGACTTTACCCAATTGCTAACCACCTAAGTACCCTAGCTGACCTAATTTAGTTCACTGATAGGAATATTTCCCAGGTCTATCACAGTCTCTCCTGAGTTTATTGACCTCCGACTTAGCAGGATGCTTAAGTCCACTTCCTATGTATCTCCATCCCCGGAGAAAAATCTAATGAAAGCTGTAGAATCAAGCTCACCAGAAAGGAAATCAAATAAAAAAGAGATCTAAAGAATGTATTTACCTTCGGCAAGGGTTTAGCAGGTTTGCAGTGGAGACCTCCAACATAGTCAACATTTGGTAAGGATGGGCGAGGAAATTCCAAGTCCCAGTAGGATCTAATGAGCCACATTTCTGCTTTGCCTATTGTCTCAATTAATGTAGTGGGCCTTCCTAGATGGAGAAATGAGCAAGTGAGAAGGAGAAAAGTTGATAGGATTGTCATTCGAAAATAAAATATATTTCCTTAAAATGAAGAAAGAATATATGCTTGATATGTGACATGTGCTTTTAAAAACCAGTGTTTATTGATATGTAACATAATTTACAGTGTAATTGATTTGTTGCCCACAAAATATACATAAATGTCAGTTTGGGTTTATTTTTAAAGCAAACTGTAAGAATTTACTAATTATTAACTATAATTAATTATTATTTCACAGTAATCTGGAATAATAAATAGTTATTGAAATAACCAATTAAGCCACTATTTAATGGGCACACATTGTACTCCTCTCTACATCTTTAAAAGGAACAGTGCAAATATAAACACACATTCCAGGTCCAAAAGTCACATCACACCATGTACCATGGCCAGACTTCCCCAGGGTCCTTGCATTTGTAGCTTGTCCTTCATCCTTGTTTTGCTGAAGGAGCTGTATATTTTATGAATGGCGGAATTTGTGGTTAGTGCTTCTACTTTGTTTCATATTAAGAAATTTAATAATACTGATCATGCAAAAACAATCATAATATTTTCAGAAATTATGAGAATAGAAATTTTGGCCAGTCTTACCTATGAAATATTTTTAAGAGAGAAAAAAAAACCAACTTTAAGAAATACAGACCAGGTACCTGTGTATCCATGCTTCTATAGGGTTAAAACAATGGATGTTAAGACATTGCGCAATAAAAAATAAGGTGTTGGTTGAAACCCCAGTTCTAGGTTTAAGCCTAGTATCTTGCAAGAGTAAAGAAATTCTTTAGAAACTACATAGAAAATATTTTATAATTTATATTTTTATTTATGTATATGTGTGTCTGTGTGAATATATACTAAGTTTTTTCAGGAATCGGCAGATACCACAAAAGGGCAACAGGTCCCATGAAGAGGAACTTACAGGCAATTTTGAGTCACTGGACCCGAATGGATGCTAGGAACAGAACTCAGGTACTCAAAATGAACAGAAAAATGTTTTAACCTTTTGGTTATATTTTCAGACCCCACAGTTTAGTTTTAAATAAGATAGTTACCTATGTGAGAGAAAATAATTTCTTCAATATTATATACATATTGAAACTGTAAAATATTTCATTCCCTAATATATATTAATTATGATTTGGTTAATTAGCTAGTGAATTATTAAAATAGATTAAAAAATTACAGCAAAATGAGTAAAGAACCACTTAAGAAAAGTCTACCTGTTTCTGTTTGTGGCTCTGTATCTCAGCAGAATGTCCTCTATCAGGTCTGATACCTGCTTCTCTTTGATCAATAATATGAGCTTTTACAGTGAGTTTGGTAGCTAACATCATATTGCATTTGATCACCTATAAACGGCAACTTCACTCTGCACTTCATGGACATGACTATGGATTTATTACTTGTGATATTTAGGTCACTGAGCTGCTGAGAAGAAACATAACTTACCCAATGTTTCACTGTAAAACTGATTCCATTTCTTCTCGTTAAACATCTCAAACCAAAAGTCAAAATAAAGCATACACATCATATTTTTTACCCTCTCCATGAAAGTCATTTGACCACCTAGTCCCGACAAAATTACAGGTACATAAGAGGGAGGGACTAGAAATCTTCCACTGTACTTTTCCATTGTGTAGCCCGGAGAGAAGCGAAGACTGTACAGAAAAGGGATCTGGAGAAGTTCAGCTATCAACTCCCCACAGGGAGCAATGGCATCTGATAAAAGGACATCAAACTTGTATCTCTGTAGTTTTGACATAAGTTGTTTGTTTGAAACTGTGTCTTTGCAAAGACTTAGATAGCTATCAGATAATTCATTAACCACATTTTGTAGCAAAGGAGAGAAGGATAAACACAAATCTCTTGGTATCTCATAAGTCCATACATCCACAAGCCTTGTGAAAGCCTTGTCCAGATCATCTTTAGTGACAGACGTAGAAAAACTCTCAAACTTCAGACCAGGTGACTTTTGGGGATCAAGGAAGATAGAAGCTGAAGGTCTCAGAACTGTCACTTCATGACCCCTCTGTACAAGTTCATCCAGTATTATCTTTAGATTCATCCAGTGACTATATTCCATTGGCCATACCAACACCTTTCCACAGCTCCCAGATCTGAAATAGCAACTCATCTGCAGGAGCAGCAGAACAGACATCCACTTCACAGTCATCCTGGGACATCAAAGATTTCTGTTCACAGTGTGTCTCCTGTGTCATCTCTTATCCTTATATCTAAGAAGGAAAAGCCTTGAGTTAAAATATAACTGGAGTTAATCAAGGCAAATGCACTAAATGACCACATTGAACTTCTGATCTAATGGAGATAGTAAAAACAAATATTAAATATTCATAGTTGCACGTCAATGTTTGATGACAAATGTTTTGTAATGAGCAAATTCAAGAGTCCATGACCTGTTTGCATAACTGTTCTAAGATATTTGAAAAGTAGCAAGAACATTGGTTAGTAAGAGGTTAGTCAGAAAATTCTTCTCAACACAGATCCCAAGATGTATTAATTGCACAGCTTACAAGTATTTTATTGATATCATTTTTAAGAAATTTTCATAAGAATTTTGATTAACATATTCTTATATGTCTAATTTCTAAAATAGCTTGGCAATGCACCTAACAAACTATATTGATTGAGGCTCTGGGAAGCAGGTAGACAATAGCCTCCTCCTACACATGTCCCTAGGGAAATAGAACACTAGCAATTGAGTTGTTAGACTCACAGTTGATAGACAAACTTGAGTAATATTATCTGCTAAGTCAGTTAGTTGGTTCATCTTACCTGTCCAGAGCCTTTCCTAAACCTAAGAAGTAGTTGAGTTGCTTGTTATCAGAATCTAGTCCACAAAGGCTCTAAAAAGTACATGAGTGCATGCTTCTACATTCCCTCCTCTCAAGGAACCACTATGACCATCATTCCTGAGGTCATCAATTTCTGTTAGATTGCAAATGCAGATTCTGGCAACTGACGTGTGACTTTAGTTTTTGGATGACCTAGGATCAGAAGAACAACAGAAAATATACTACTTGAGCTACTAGATATAAGTAAATATCTGTAATCAAATGATCAAATGGTCAGAATATTTTTAACATTAAAATTTAAATTGAATTATTTTCATTGTTTTAAAGTCTCACAGCACGAATCATCCAAGTTCTAAGTAGTGAAAGTGAGAGAGCTGCCTCTTTTGTTTCCTTTTAAAGGTGATGCTAGTATTTAAAGGAGAATTAGTTGAGTGATGGATGAATGACAGATGTGGCATGTGATGATGCTGGAACAATGAAAAGGGGTTTTCAATTGAGTATATAGAGCACATACTGGATGGAAGAAATTGAATGCTTAAGAATATCGTATGTTTGTTTTAACTTATCATCTTAAAGAGTTTATATGTTAGTGCCATCCTTTTCATTTTTGCTTCTTTTTTTCCTTTAGCCTCTTTCCCAGCATAAGAAATGGAACCAAAGTCACTCGAGGAATCAATAGGGAAACACTGTCATGCAGGCTTGCTTATTAGTACATGCATACTCACGCACACACATGTGGCCAGGGGATTGGAAGAGGTTTTGTCAAATGTAGTGATGTTATTAGCCTTAGGAATCATAGACTGTTATCAAAATATCCAGCGCAGAAATAGAAAACTTCACTTTCATTTGTTGGTTTGATGGAGGCAGGGTGTCCTTGACTCTTCCCAAAAATATAGATTCTAGTTGTTGTCCTTGATTGCTTCTCAGATCTTGAAGATAAGATGTCTGAAGGCATTATACACTTCAGAATTAGGACCTGGAGCAATTGAGAAGCAATTGATTTGGAAACTTCCTCTCTGATGAGTTTCATAGTATTGGAAGAGGCTACATAAGATCTCTAGCGAGAAATGTAATCAGTAGTCCTATTAGCTGTCAGATCTATGGCTGATAATAATGACTGGCATGGCAAGATATCCATAATAGCAAAATTGCGGCACTTTTATATTAGGTGTAATCAAGATAAATCTAACTCTAATTGGATTTGAGGCCAGTGAGTGGTAAGAAATTCATGAGTGGTACTAAGTGAGTCAGCTGCCCATGACTGGAGAAATCATAGACCCCAGAATTAGAGCCTCCTTCTGCTGTTTTGCAAAACAAGTATAATTTCTAACTATATTACTATCTTTATCCTTATAATCAGAGGAAACTATAGCTCTCACAACTCATCAATAGTCTTTTATTGCAGAAAGTGGAGAATATTGTAGAGATCCACAGCTGGTCAAAAAGGAAGAGAATAAATGATCATTGGATTCCCAAGAACAGTAAGTACACTTAGAGTAGCACAACTTCTAAATCAAAGGCTATGGAAACATTTTGGAAAAGATATCAGAAGAGCTTAAGTCCAGGGGACTAGGATGCCTGATGGAAATATATATAGATATAGATATAGATATAGATATAGATATAGATTTACATCCATGGAATCTCACCAATGTGATTGCCTAAATAAAACCTGCATGATGACAGCCCCATTAGACCTTTCATCATAGATGGGGAAAATTTCACAAAGTCCTATTCCTATAGAAAAAACTGTGAGCTATCAATGGCTGTCAAGATGGGAGTGCCAGGTTTCTCCAGTATGACCTCCCTGGTCTATTATCCCTTGCTCCATTGTCAGCCCTAAACATCTATATATAAAAAGCATCAAAAATAGTGGGAAGGTGATATGGTAAAGGGCAAAGCAGGAGTTTAAGGAAGATGAAAATATAGTACTTGCGTGTGGTTTCCTCAAAAATGAAATATTTCACAAAGGAAATGATAAATAATACATGAACTAAGTCTAACACAAGTCTTTTTAGGGCATTCAGGACAACCATGACAACCAGAGTGCTGTATTGATGCTTGAATATCATGGCAATCACAGTGCTGTTTATAGACAGGAGCTGGTGGCACACACCTTTAATCCCTGCAGTCAGGGGGCAGAGGCAGGCGGATCTCTGTGAGTTTGGGGCCAGCCTGGTCTACAAGAGCTAGTTCCACCACTGGCTCCAAAGCCACAGAGAAACCCGGTGGTGAACAAACAACCACAGTGTGCTGTATTGTTGTATGAGAAACAGTGTGAACTTTCTGTGACGGGCAATATATCATTGATCATTAATGTTTCTTAGTGGTTTTTGAAATATTCCTGCTTTGGAAAATGGAACAGGTATAAAACTGAATCTGTAAAAGCCAAGGTAAGAACACAATGCTCCCTATAATAGACAGTTACTTTTATAATGCACACTTTGTTCCTGGAATACAAAAATACAACGCCAAGCCAGGCGGTGGTGGTGCACGCCTTTAATCCCAGCACTCGGGAGGCAGAGGCAGGCGGATCTCTGTGAGTTCGAGACCAGCCTGGTCTACAAGAGCTAGCTCCAGGACAGGCTCTAAAGCCACAGAGAAACCCTGTCTCGAAAAAACATAAACAAAAAAAAACCAAAACAACAACAACAACAAAAAAATACAACGCCAGCTCACCTATCATTCTCTTTCAAGCAAAAAATATTTTAAAATTGGTTTTATTTTTGACTTTTCTAAAACAAACCAGTTTGCTTCCTATCACTCTTTAGCTTGTTACTCTTGCTTGTTTCCCCGAGCCTTACCCAGAAGGTCCTTCTGGGGGACCCACTGGAAAATCCTGGTATTGGGACCTAACGTATCTGCTTTCATATCCTTAAATCTCCAAAACACCTGTTAGAGGTTAGACAATAATTTATGTCAGATTTCAAAACTTAATATATAGTATTATAGGAATTAGACAGTGCATAGCTAAATGCCATTTGAATCCCCGGTGTGCAAAGCAGGTAAAGAGACATTAAACAATAAGAACTATCAAAACATGAAGCAGAATATGGCAATACCATCTATGTTTTTCTTTATATTTAATCAGGTCGAGTGTCATCATGATTTTTTATGTGAAGTTATGTGCACACATGGGAGAGTTGATGAAAGATGAATATATTTTTTAAAGTTTATATGTTCATAAATCATCTGCAAGGTAGAATGATTAAACTTTATGTGTATTTACTACAATTCTTCTAATTTTCCATTATTAAATTCCTGTCAGTTTAAAAAACCACAGATCATACTTATATTCATTTGTACTCTTATTTTAATAGGGTTTGACACTTGTTTTTTTGTTATTCATTACTTATTTTGGCAAATATTCCATATTTACAATTTTTTATCATTTACAAGTTCTTTGGAAACTGTGCCACTATGGATAATCAGAGAATGGAGTTTCTGTTTATCCTATCCTGGCCATAACCTCACAGAGTTTATGTGTTTAAGTTGTCTGGTAACTTCCAGTGACTTAGTTGCTGGCATAAACTTTCCCATACTTGCTTGCGCCCTTCTGCATAATGAGGAGATTTTGGCTCCAGCACAAAAATAACAACCACAAAGTGCGACTGACAGAATTTCATTTAACATATAAAAATAAGTCTAATATTATTCATCGTTGATTGAGGCACCGGTTTTACTTAGGAATTACAAGAAGTGCAGAGCACTTTATCACACGAGTCATATCTCTGTCACTGAGACTGGATATTCCTTTCACGTGGGAAAGGAACCTGCTGGGCTGCTCATAAGTACTAGTAGCTGTAGAAAGCATTCAAAATCCTAATGGTGCTGCATCTGACTCATATGATAGATGACAAAACACTTCAGGGTTCATATACTTTGTGAAATGCCAAGCAGTTCCACAGCCAGACCACACAAATGGTGCTCATTTTAGAAACCCCAAACTACCTTCTAAATGCAAGCTTCACCTACATGTTCAATATCTGTTTGCCACAATAAATTTAAATTTTTCTTCAGGATCTCAGGGAAAACCAGCATGAGTTATTACAGGGAGATTTCATGGGATAGGAAACTAAAATCAAGTTCCTACATACTCCAGATTAATGTTCAGATGTGATAAATTATCTTCAAATATCCTATGAAGAGAGTCAGCTGGACCTTTTCTGACATCAGTCCTATTTCTACTGGATTATCTCTTAGTTCCCACTTCTTCCTAAATGAAACTCACTTTACTCTTCTGCGTTAGAGATAAAGTGCCATAGACAATGTGTGACTCTGTGTGGTTCACCAGAAGGACAGGGACCATTCCACCTTCTCCTTTACATCGTCGTCTTTTAGGTTTGGCAGAATGGTTGATTCTTCCCTTTTTTTTCCCTCAATAAGCAGGGTCCAAAGGGACTGAGATGGTGACCTGTTTCCTTTCCATTCTCTGAGTGAAGTCTCCTGACTGGTAACTAAGCAATCCTAGTTCAGCATTCGCACAAAGAGGGGAGGGAAACCTGGGAAGTCTCGATGCTACTGCAGGTCTGGAAGACTATTAATGCTATACTACAGACATTTTTCTGTATCTGCTAACAAAGGTTTAAAATAAACTTTCATTTTCCCTGAATGTCTAGATTCAAACAAGGCTCAAGAAAAAGGTTTAAGTGACCACTGAGAATTTAGTTTTTCTTGGGTAGTTTTGCTTCCAGAGTTTAGATTTCACTCACACTTCCTTGTGATCACGATGTTTATGTCACGGTTATTGTCATCAAAAACACATTCTGTAGAATCTGCCATCTTTATCTTTGTTTCTAACCTGTCTAAGGGCAATTATAATACTTGATTTTACATAAAGGGACCTTCCAGTGTCACCCCTTTCCAGACTTTACTAAACTAAGTAGATAATTGACTGCTAAGGGGACATCATTTTAACGTTTGTGGAATTTGTGCAAAGGCTGATACAATTGTGTTGGTCCTTTCTTGTGTTGTGTTATTGATCAGTGACCCCAGAGAAAACACCACAACACCCTGTATTCCAGAGCTCTGTGCAAACTCTTTCATTTCTTTCATTTCTTGTGGATACAGAAATTGTTTTATTATTGAACATCCATACCAGAAAAATGCTGTTCAAATCACTACTAATCTAGCAGAAAAATGAAGCATTATTGGGGAGATAATCACCACTGATCAAGCACACAGATGATAATCATTGTTGTCATAATCACCCCCGTACTCATGGATGTCAGCACTGTGCATATTCATAATTTGTGCAACAAATATTCCAAGTATTATCTTCTGAAAATTTGTAAATTGCATTATGTTCTATCTCAGGCTCCTGCTGTGGCCCAGCAATCCCATAAATTTTCAGTGTGTTATCCCATCTACTATAGTACATTCGTGAAGGAAAATTCCTGGACTCAACATGGTGACTCCATGTTATATAACCTGTAGAAAATGACAATTCTCACATATCCAGAGCTGGTTATGCCTTGTTAAGTCTAGTAGTGCTAGACAATTCTAAAACACTCTCTTAGAAATGATGGTCATAGAGTTACCTAAACACAGTAAAAACAATATTGAGAATTCTCTCATTTATAAATAAGATCCACTCATTACTTATTTGTGTCATCATTAGGATAGTGCCTGACACAAAAGGGAGTTGTAAGAGGAATGGTTTTTGTTGGAGCATATTTTGAGCTTTTGCTGTCCATCATGTTGTTGAATCCATGAGAATATTCATGATGGCGAGAGCCTTAACAGCTAATCCTTTTATATTGTGGATCTAAAAGGTGAAAATTCTTTGGAAATGCCTGTACAAGTAAACACTTCCTCTTCTAAGTTGACTTTTTGTAGGCTGTTAGGTTATGATAATGAGAATAGTAGCCAACACAGGAAATTAATGATAAGTGGCGTTTTTACTTTGATAGCCTCTCTTTAAGGTACATAAGTCTTTGTCTAATGGTCTTTTAAAAAGAAATATGGAAAAATCTGGACGTATGAAAATGCAGGACACTAGAATTCTATAAGCAAATTCTGTGGGACATTTAGATTGTAGTCATGAAGACCAGAAATTGAAAAAACAAGTGTGAACAGTGTAGGCTGGGTTAATGGAGTTTTGGGAGATGATAATGATTTCTTCAGGGTGTGTGTTAGTTTCTTTATGTCCCATTCTAGTGAAGAATCTGATTGTGTTTAATTTATGTTCTGAGTAATTGAGTAACACTAAATTCAAAAGCAATGGAATATGTTGTTTGGTAGAAGAAATTTAGAGAATGTTTCACATCTGACCTACTTTTAAATGCAAACATAGAATCTGAACTCCGAAATCTTATTTGTTTGAATGGCAGCAATGTCAGTGAACACAAAGAATGTGGCAGTTCCTGTAGTATGGAGGAACAGGCCATGAGACACTCCTGCCATACTTATTTTGTAGAGATAATTGTTTATTCATTGTCATTAGAGAATGTTTGTTGCCTAGACAATCAGCATTAAGTGTTTTTCAGAGGCTACAATATGTGACAATCCAAATAATCTTCATTCTAATGAGTCTACAGTAATCAGAGATTCAAGTCAGTGCACTTCAAGATTTGGCACCAAAAGAAGAATAGGAATAGAAATTTATTTAAAAGCTACTGTTTTTGAGGCATGTGTGACACATACAATGAGAAGTCATTCACTGTTGGTGCTATGGTTGCCTCGCCAGTGTATCTCTCCAACATCTAGGGAAGCACTGTAAGAAAATACAGACAAGGCAATAGACATCATGATTAAAAGAAGAAAAGAAGGAAGAAAGGTTGGAAGGAGTGAAGGAGGGCGGGGAGGAGGAAGGAAGGAACCAAGTCTCTTTAATATGCAATTTTAGCTAGTTACACAGATCACTAAAGGATTGTCTGTTTATAGTACTCTTCTGAAGATTACATGGCTGCCTAATGTGAAACACGTGTCCACACACTATACAATATGAGACGAGGTAAGTGAGGAAGGGAAATGAATTTTATATGGAGAGACATTCATAACTTGAGTTGCTACCAAAGAAAAGACAATGTGCTGGAGACCAGAAACAATGGAAATGACTCAAGCTGCAACAGAGGTTAAAATTCAGAAGCCCTGAACCCAAACTCCTGATATCTGCATGAGAAGCTATACAGCCTGTATGGGATCTGTGGAGGCCACATAGAACACTTCCAACCTCACACGATTCTAGTTTCATCTATCATCTTCCTTCTGACTGACAAGCCACCGAGGTACTTCACAAAAAAAGTGAGAGTGGTCATTTTATTGAAATTGTAAAAAAATGTACATAGTGAGAGATTGAATATTTACGTTTCTTAGAACTTACTGAGGATTGTTTTGTGAGCCTAATTTATGATTGATAGATCTGGAGAATGTGCCAATTACTGATGGTATAATATATAACCCACATCTATTGTATAAAATCTATTATCAACATTGGGTAAGTCAGTTGGGTTATGATAATAGATTAATCCCATATTATACTTGTTGAATTTCTTTGTTGATATGATAAACTCAATATCTAATTTTAAATTTATTATAATATTTATAAAAACATATTAATTTTAATTTCTTAAAGGCCTGTCTCTCCTTTAGAGCCATATATTTTCTTATTGTTTCAGAAATTTTGTTTCTGCATGTTGTGATTTGTCCACAGAGCAAGTCAACCCTACTGATTTTATAAATAGGAAGTCATGCTGGCTAGTTTTGTTTACTAAGTTTAATTGATTAGAAAATATCTAGAGCAATAGGCTATAATTCTTCATTTATGTATGTACAGTAGTCCTGTTGCAGGACTCTTAGCTGCTTCTCTAACATGTTTACCTGCATGCCACCTTGTCCCACCATGATGATGATGAACTGAACCAGTGAACTGTAAATGAGTGTCTTTCTTTATAAGAGTTACCATGGTCTTGTTGTTTCCTCACAGCAATAGGAATAGCAATAGGTTAATACCAGTTCTGAACCTGTTTTTAGGAGTTATTGGTTTACCACATTGAAGATTTGCCTTGGAAAAATCTACTCAACTGTATATTCTCACATGAGTTCCTGTTTTATATCAGCATCTTGAGACTCTACCTAGGATAGTTCCTGTGAAGTAGCTGGCTAACTTATCAGCAGCTTAGTTTATTCAGTCTTATAAGCCAATGGGCTGTGCTACCTCCAGATTGACATAGGAGTATAACTTTGTATCCCAATTGGCTCAAACTATAGAGAGCCTTCAGGAAAAAATGAGTATGCCTTTTTATTTCACTGTTGCCCATGTACCAATTTAAAGTTTCTGCTTACTTATCTGCAGTTATTGGACTATATGAGAAATTATAAGTCAAATTTAATTGTTGTAAATAATGAAAGACATAAAGCAAGACATATAAAGTGGCCATTAAATAAACGCGTGAAAAAAGAGAAACTTTTAAAATTAAATTTCTCATTTTGATATTGATTAAATGCTAGTCGTTATGTGTAAGATTGTATCTAAATTCAAATATGGAAAGCACATTTTAATAGAGATGGCATGATATAAACTCACAGAAACCACACAACTATGTATACATAATCTTATGTCAATAAAAAGAAATTGGCTCTTAGTGTGGGAAGTCCTTCTGTATATGCGTTGTTTTTACTGGTTAATAAATAAAGAATCATCTTGGCCTATGACAAGTCAGAGGAGAGCAAGACAGAAATCGCAAGCAGAAATAGAGAAGAAAATAAGGTGGCGTCTGAGAGATGCCATATAGATGCTGAAAGAAGACAAGCACAGCCTTTACCAGTAAACTATGAGCCTTGTGGTAAAATATGAAATAATAGTAATGGGTCAATTTAAGATATCAGAGCTAGCTAGAAATAGGTTTAAACTATTGGCCAAAGAGTATTGCAATTAATATAGTTTCTGTGTGATTATTTCGGGTCTGGGTGGTCAGGAAAAGAACAAGCAGTCTTCACCTACAAGTTCTGGCAGAGGTCAGGAAGTTGGAAACTAAATCCTAAAACATCACACAAGTAAGCAAGTAAGTAAATCTAATACAAGAATGGGAACACAATCAACCTGTTGTAGGGAGGCCCCTTGTTTTTCCCAGCTGCTGAGCCCCCAAATAACCACACAGAAACTGTATTATTAAACCACTGCTTGGCCTATTAGTTCTTGCTTCCTATTGGCTAGCTGTTATATTTTAATTTAACCCATTTCTATCTATCTGTGTATTGCCATATGTCTGTGGCTTACTGGCAAATTTCTGTCCAGAGTCTGTCTCTGGTGGGCTACAAGGCTTCTCTTTTAATCTGCCTTCTTTCTCCCAGAATTCAGTGTAGTTTTCCCTGCCTACTAATATTCTCCCCTACTAGTTGAAGTCAGATTCTTTATTAACTAATGATATTCACAGCAGACAGGAGGGAATCCTACATAATCAGCACTTGCATGTACATAGCTTAAACATAGCTTTCAGTGATACAGACTGTCCTGATCTTGTTAGAAGTCTCTAACTGGAGGGAGGATCTTCTTGAATATTGAATAGTAAATACTGCATATATACATCTAAAATAAAGGAGCCCACTAAAATTCTACTTTGTGATTTGTGATTTTCTGTAACAAAAGAGAGAGAGGGTGTGAGAGAGATGGAGAGTGAAAGAGAGAGAGGAGAAAGGAAGAAGGACATCTGAAGATAATCCTAACGTGTTAAATTTTCAGCTCAGCAGAGTGAATTACCAGACAGGGAATTAGTATATACATAAGAGTGTAAAAAACATGCAATGGATTTAATATATCCTCAGGTCAAATTCTCAAATTCCTGGAGTCATACATTAATTCCACTTGACTTCAGAACTGTGAGTTCTAATCAGAAACAGAAAGCAATAAATGCAGAAGTACAGGTATTAAATCTTAGAACATCACTAGGATGGTAATCTAAAGGTTAGTATCTATTCTCCTAAAATATTATCTGTACTTTGGTACTGTAATAGACTTTATGACCTGCTTTGATTTTACCTTTTGCTTTTACTATTTCTCTTCTATCTTCTTCCTTCAGACAATGATAAAGCTATTCTTTTTTATGTGGCTGATTTTGGTGCCTTGAATACATTTGGCTGCATAAGTACCTGGACTCAGAGCATATTCTATCCATCTTTCTCTCTGTATAGTTCTTTAAGAAGCATAGGTACCTGACTGTTCCAATATGCAAGCAGTACAAAAAATGGTCAGACTGTAGATCACATGCCGTGTTCCTCCTGAGAAGCAGCTCTTCAAGCCTTTGTGTTGAAGACTTTGAAACTAGACTCTGTGTGATCCTAGCTTTTGTTACCATCGAACTTCAGGCACTGTTGCTAAGCTCACAGGCTCCTCTTGTGCTCTCAGGGTCTTTTGTGACCTCCTCCTGTGCTGACTTGGCACAGCTGACGGACTTCACCATGGAATGGGTCCAGACCATAAATAGTTTCCTAAGCATCCTCATGGCGGGGGGAGATTCCCCAATGGAACCCTGCGTAAGTATTTTCTGACTGGCACTGCTTCCCTGCTGTTAAGCTTTTATTAACAAGATAGTATAAGAAATGTTTGTTGTGAATAAACCGAGCATATTCAAAAGACATATCTTGTGTGGACATCCTAATTGCCGAGCTCCTCTCAGCACACTGGCCATGCTGTTTACATTCTCTCTCTTACGTGGCTCCCTAATTCAAATCAGTGCAGCTGATGAGCAAAGCGCAATTTAGAGAGCAACATTCAATTTTAACCCTAACATTAATCTTTGAAAAAAATACTAACAGGAGAAGCATATTTTTTTTCTTTTTTGCCAAATAGTGTATTTCTGAATTAGGACTTTCTTTGTCTCATTCAACATGTTCATAGGAAACAGCAGGATCAAGATCATGACGGGGAATCCACAGAACAGCAGACCTGAGGTAGTGGGAGCTCATGACACTGGACCAACAGGTATGGAGCCTGCATGAGACAAACCTAGGCCCACTGAATGTGGGTGACAGTTGTAAATCTTGGTCTGTTTGTGCGGTCCCTAGTAGTGGAACCAGGACCTATCCCTGATGCATGAGCTGGTTCATTGGACTGGTTCAAGGCCTTTGGACTCTGCTACACTACCGATGCTGGATCCTCGCTGAGACTCCTCTGGGCTATCCTGTTGCTGCCCTGCTGCCCTGTGTCATGGAGATCCTGCAACTTTGGTTCTGCAGGACCTGCCCCTTGAACTCCAGCAGATCATAGATGTGGTTTGTGTTGGGTGGGCCAGCTCAAAATCTTGGAACCGAGCCTGTGTGGTAACTGAGTTGGTCACCGATGCTAGCTCTCCATGATACCCAGGTGATGGGGGAGCTGATTAATCCCTTGTCGAAGGCGCGTGACCCCTCCAGAGCTCCAAATACCTTTAAAAGATCCGTATTTGTTTGTTTTTACCCCTTTTTTTTTTGTTTCCCTGTACTCCTCACTGGAACCTTGGCTTTTGTAAGTTCCCTTTTTTTTTCCTTTATTAAAGCTGAATATTATATTTTAAAGCTACTCTGGTTAATCATAATTTCCGGTCGACCACGCCCCTACATTTTGGCACCTGAATGTGAGGCTTTTTAGCTACCCAGGGTCACTTAGTGGCTGCCGGGAACCAGCTACTGGGGTCTACCCCTCCCCCAGCCCGTGGCAGCACCAAAAGCTTGCCAGACAACAGCAGAGGGGCTCGCAGTTTGTGGCTTACAGGCACAGTGCCATTTCTGCTGCACAGCAGTTTTCCCAGCCAACCGAGAAGCCTCGCACATCGGCTTGTGCAGCCACAGCTCACAAAGGAGCTTGGCCCCGCTGCCACATAGTGCACTGGACCAGCTTCCCCTGTTGCGACCCACTACAAGGGTCCTACCAGCACCTGCAGAGCACCCAGCATGGTCGCGCACACAGGGCAATTGTTCCCAGGGCCCCTGAGCGCCCACAGCAACTGCTCCTGCACCCAGAGAGCACTAAACCACTACGTGTGCTGCCGCCAGCTGCCGAGGATTCGGCTTTGCTCTGGTGCAGCCAGCCAGCCGCTACAAACAGTAACTGCCTGCTTCCCGGCATTTTAGCTTGTGACACCCTCCTCCCCCACCGGCCGCCCAGGCCTGGTAGCCTGCACTAGCCTGCCTGCCTGTAGCTATAATCCATCCACTCAGTGCATGGTCTGTGAGCTTCTATTTTTTAGAATTTCCTTTCCGGGTCTGACTTTTTCGGCCCATGTGGATCCAGATGCACCCCGCCACCTACTGGCAGGCTACAGTCATTACAGGTAAAATTTCTTTCAATTAAAAATAAATAAATAGCCGGGCGGTGGTGGTGCACGCCTTCAATCCCAGCACTAGGGAGGCAGAGGCAGGCGGATCTCTGAGTTCGAGGCCAGCCTGGTCTACAAGAGCTAGTTCCAGGACAGGCTCTCGAAACTACAGGGAAACCCTGTCTCGAAAAACAAAAAACAAAAAACAAAAAAAAAAAAAAACAAAAACAAAAACAAAAAAAAAAAGAAAAGAAAAATAAATAAATAAATACATAAATACATAAAAATAAATACAGATTTGATTGAAAATGTCTGACAATATCACCATTGAAGGATTCTACAGATTTTTTTAATCCCACCATGGCTGAGTTATGGCAGGATGCAAATGAGGTTTTCTTTGTTTGGATATTTACAGGGCTTTGTATTTTTCTTATTTTTATTTTTTTTCATTATAACGTGGTTGGACAATAGAAAAATGATAGAGTCCTTACAGAAAGAATCCAGGATTCTTAAGGCAGAAGTTGAAAAATTAAGAAAGGGCACAACTGTTTTAAGAGACAACTTCCAAATCGTTGAGGTAATTTCAAAAACAATTCAGACTGACAATAACCACATCAAGAAATAGTTTGAAGTTCTCGAGGAAAGGAATAGATCTTTGTCTGATATGACTCTGTCAATTGAGCAAAATTTAGGAAAACTACAGTCTGCTATTAAGAAGAGATTCATTGCTGTGGAGGAGGGAACAGCTGATTTGGACCATAAATTTCAGTCCCTGTCTGTAGGAACTGAAACGTTATCTGAGAAGATTCAAACCACTGAATGTGTTAATAGGACTTTATCAAAGGGCTATGCAAGATTAATGGACAGAATTTCAATACAACATGGCACAATTCATGCCATGAAAGTTCTATCCAAGGATGAGATATTATCTTTATTGGACAAACTTCATACTTTAGAATCCTCTATAAAGGCCTTGGAACATAATTCTGGACAGGAGATTCAGGCCTTGCAGAAGGCAATGGTAAACAGATTTGAAAAGATTGAGGAAGTTATAGACTCTGATGAACAGGAGCAAATGGTAGAAAGGAAAATTTTAACTCCATCAGTGAGTAAAACTCTCCGGGATAATTTCCATAATACTCTACCTGCCTTTCCAGTAATAACAACAGAGGTGACTGGTTCCAGAAACCCTAGGGTAATCAAGGAACATACATGGAAGCCCATCCGTATGAATGATCTGAAAGAAATTAAACAAGCTGTTATGCATTTTGGGATACATAGCTCCTTTGTTAAGGAGATGCTAAAAACATGGTCTATCAGCAACAAAGTTACTCCACACGATTGCATTCAATTAATTTCAGCGGTTCTAGAGAGCGGATCTCAATTATTGGAAGTGTATTTTCAGACAAGAGGCTAGACTTTTAGAACAGCAGGAAAGACTGAAGGGAATTGAGATTTCCCTAGATCAAATTCTAGGTGAAGGACTATTTTCTGATCCTCTAGAACAAGCTAATTATGATGAACATACCTTATCCATATGTACTACAGCAGCCTTAAAGGCTTGGGACAGGGTTCAAGACCCAGGACAGAGAATGGAATCATATATCAGAGTTAAACAGGGTCAGAGAGAACTCTTTAGTGACTTTTTACAAAGATTAACTAAAGCTGTACAAATAGGGATATCTGACCCAGAAGCAAGGTGTATAATAATTGAGTCTTTGGCTTATGAGAATGCCAATGTGGAGTGCAAAAGGATCCTGGGGCCTTTAAAGATCAGATCAGCGCCCTTGGACAAATGGGTCTTGCATACAATGAATGTTGATATGTTTGACTATGGCACTGAAGCATGGGTAGAAGAAGCAATTTCCAATGGTAAAAGAAGGCATCAAAATACCAAATGTTTTAATTGTGGCAAAAT
This sequence comes from Arvicola amphibius, assembly GCF_903992535.2. Lineage (NCBI taxonomy): Eukaryota > Metazoa > Chordata > Mammalia > Rodentia > Cricetidae > Arvicola > Arvicola amphibius. The sequence continues at coordinate 17,708,770 of NC_052047.1, read as the reverse complement.
GGGACATATGAAAAGGAATTGTGGACAAAGGATTTCCAGAAATAATAATAATAACGCTTCTTCCATGAATAATAGAAATAGGAGGCTTCAGCCTTCAGGTTTATGTAGGAGATGTGGAAAAGGCAGACATTGGACGAATGAATGTAGATCGACAAGAGATAGATAGGGCCACCCATTGCCATCAGGAAACACAATGGGGGGCCTCTAGCAGGCCCCCATGGCAAATATGGTCCACTCATTTCAGGTTACTGCAGAGAACACGCCTCGTCAGGAAAATTAGAAAGCCCATGCCTGCTGTTAAAAGCAAAAACGGCCTGAAAGATGAGTTACATGTATTTTGGCAGACTTCGATAAGTGATCAAAGACCAAAGCTAAGAGTGTGTGTAAATGGTCTTTTCATTACTGGCCTGCTGGACACAGGTGCAGATGTAAGTATCATTACTCCAGAATCTTGGCATCCATATTGGCCTCTTCAGGATGTAATTATTCAGTTCCTGGGAATTGGAACCCTATCTCCAGTAATGCAGAGCATGAGATGGGTTGAATGCATAGGGACAGAAGGACAAATAGGAAAATTAAGGTCATATGTAGCAAATATTGCAGTGAATTTATGGGGCTGTGACCTATTGCAGCAATGGAATACCCAAATTAATATTCCTGCTACTTCTAGAGCCTATATTTCTGAGGAAAATATTGAAAGATATTACAGAAGGCAAAAACCAGCCGTTTGAGCTGTACAAGAACACAAAGCAATTGATGCACCTTCAGAGATACCAACAGCCCTGCCTCTAAAATGGTTGACTGAGAAACCAATATGGATGAAGCAATGGTCTTTTGGTGAGGAAAAGTTGTGGGCTTTAGAACAGCTGGTACGAGAGCAATTAGATGCTCAACATATAGAAGAATCTACCAGCCCTTGGAATTCTCCTGTATTTGTGGTTAAGAAAAAATCTGGTAAATGGAGAATGGTGACAGATCTCAGAGTTATCAACAAGGTTATTCAACCTATGGGCTCTCTGCACCTCTGCCCTCTTTATTACCAAAAGGATGGCCTCTCATAGTTATTGATTTAAAGGATTGTTCCTTCATTATACCTTTACAAGAAAAAGATAGAGAAAAGTTTGCCTTCACAGTGCCTACTTATAATAACTCTCAACCTACCAGGAGATACCAGTCGATCCTCCTCCCACAGGGCATGTTGAACTCTCCCACCCTGTGCCAATACTTTGTAAATCAACCATTGCAAATAATATGCAAGCAATTTCCAAAGTCTATAATTTATCATTACATGGATGACATTCTGTTATCTGATTCATATATGGATACCTTAGAAAGATTGTTTGAAGAAGTAAAAATCGCTTTACCTAAATGGGGATTGCAGATTGTTCAGATTACTCCTGAAAAAATTCAGAGAGGAGATTCGGTTGATTATCTAAGTTATAAAATAGGTTTGCAAAAAATTAAGACACAAAAGGCACAAATTAGGATAGATTGGCTACGGAATTTTAATGACTTTCAAAGGTTGTTAGGAGACATTTCCAGCCTCTGACCAGCTGTTGGGATAACACCTGATATGATAATTCATTTAAATAAAATCTTAGATGGTGAAAAAGACTTAAACAGTCCCAGAGAATTAACAGCTGCGGCAGAAAAAGAACTGACAATAGTTGAAGAAAAATTACAGGAGGCACATGTGGATAGGGGTGAATCCAGAACTCAGTTGTATTCTCGTCATATTGCCTTCCAAAATTTCTCCTACAGGAATTTTAATGCAAAGAGATGATATTATCTTAGAATGGATCTTTCTACCACATAAACCAAGTAAGAAAATGAAAACTTATGTGGAAAAAGTTTCTGAATTTATTATAAAAGGCAAATTGAGACTTCATCAACTAGCAGGTATGGACCTGGCAGAAATTATAGTGCCTTTCACTGCCAATGAGAAAAAAAAATATGGGAAGACAATGAACCATGGCAGAGATCTTGTACTAACTTTTTGGGAGAAATTAATAACAACTATCCAAAAAGCATGAGGCTTAACTTTATAAACAGAACTTCTTGGATTCTTCCTCGAATCATCCCTGATGCTCCAATAACTGGAGCCTGTACATTTTATACTGATGCTAAATCAGGGAAGGCAGGTTACAAATCAGAAGACTTGAGTAAGGTGGAACAAAGTCTTTATGATCTGTCCAGAAAGCAGAATTATATGCCATTCTTATGGTGCTAAGGGATTTTAAAGAACCTCTTAATATAGTTACTGACTCACAATATGCAGAAAGAGTTATCTTACATATTGAAACTGCTGAATTTATACCTGATGATACAGAACTAACCTCATTGTTTATCCAGGTACAAAACATGATCAGGAACAGGCTTTGCCCTATGTATATAACACACATCTGATCCCATACGGGTCTGCCAGATCTTTGATGGGGTTGAAGATTATATAATTGTAGCTATCCTTTACATTATTTAGACTCCTTGAAGTAGAATGCTTAGTAAAACTTTTGTTATATATTTTTTGTTTAATTTTGTTTGCTGTTTGTAATTTTATATTTATTATCTGTTCCCATTGTATATAGTTGTATTTGATTTTAAATCTTTCTTATTTAGACAAAAGGGGGAGATGGTGGGGGAGCTGACCAATCCCTTGTCTGAGGGGCATGACCCCTCCAGGTCTCCAAATACCTTTAAAAGATCTGTGTTTGTTTTTACTCCTTTTTTGTTTCCCTGTGCTCCTCACTGGAACCTTGGCTTTTGTAAGTTCCCTTTTCTTTCCTTTATTAAAGCTGACTATTGTATATCAAAGCTAGTCTGGTTAATCATAATTGCCAATCGACCAGGCCCCTACACCCAGGTGAGGGGTGAGGCTGGCTTTTCTGTACCCACACAATCAGGGCTACTCTTCCTCACCCATGTCACCAGGGCCAACTTTCTGACACTGACAAGATGAGGGGTAAGAATCAGCTTTCCCACACTAATGAGGCCATGCTCATCTACACCTTCGTTTAGGGCTACCTCTTCCTAGCTGCTCAGGCAAGTTTCAGGGCTAGCTCACCCTAGTCCTGTGGCCAGTAATTCGTAGGTTTAGTTCGCCCATGAACACACCATCGGGGCTAGCTCTCCCACACTGGCCAGGCAAGGAACAGGACCATATTTTCTGCACTTTTTCTCACTGCCAGTGCTACTGTGTTGTGGCTGGTGAGGGGCTGGATCAGCTCAGCACCATACTCAGACAACATCATGGCCTCAAATGGGAGCCAAGACCAAGGAGGTCCACATTGCATGGACGTTGTCACAGATTCGTGCTACAGAAAAGCCATGAACTCAGCCATGGTCCTCTGCAGCAGCAGTGGTCCAGAAAATACCATGGCCTCAGGTAGCAGTACAGGCCTCTCACATTAGACTGTTACTTGCTGTCTTCACGTCTACAGTCCCACCTCTCCTCACAGAGAACAAACTGCTCTCACTTCCCTTTCTGTCTTACTGCTCCACCACATATTTGCTCATCATAACGCTGCATGCCCTGAATAATGCCAAGGCATCTCCTTAGTCTTTAAATTTTCATTTTTGTTTGTTTTTGTTTGATAAAGAAGAGGGTTTATTTCATCTCATAGCTTTCTGTCCATTGCTGAGGAAATGTAGGCCAGGGGTTCAAGGCAGGACTCAGTAGGCAGGACTGAAGAAGATACCATAGTGGAAATATGCTTACTAGGTTGTTCCTTATCATTTGCTCAGCTTTTTTTCATTATATCTTTTATTTGTGAGATTGTAATATAATTGCATTATTTCTTCCTTCCCCTCTAATGAAGATATTCCTTGATAGAGTAATCAGTGAATGATCAAAAGGCCGTTCATAAACTAGAATGATGCTGAAATGTAGTTCATGTGCTGTCTCTACTCACTCTTCATTTTCCTTCCCGTCGTTACAAACTTTCGATAAATGAATAAGAAGGATTTTATGGAAAGGAAAGCTATGGCTGCCACACAGGCCAGGAGGAATCCAATCACATCCAGAGAGTGGTACTGGTACCAGGTGAGGTTGTGTGCAAGTGGCCTCAAGTGCTTGGCCCCCTTGTGGCGCATGACAAATTCAATCCAGAAGATGACTCTGTCCAGGGGTTTCATGGGCTGGTCATGATGAATGGTCGACAACCACATAGCATTCTTTTTATAGCTGAAAGAAGGAGAACAGACATTGACTTACATAAGAAATGAAAAATGCACATGTGTAAACTTTTGTATAAACATTAAAGTTAATCACACCATATAGAAGGAAAATATATTTTGTTTCACGTTCAGAGGCATGTCTGAGTTCCTTGAGCATGCAATATTAAGCATTTAAAAAGAAAAATAATAAAGATCAAATATTCCTAAAGCAGAGTTTAGGGACAGCTAAGTCTTAAATACAAAATAAATCAAATTTATATATTATTTTAGTATATAAAACTTCAGTTATCCATAAGCAATTATTAGTAATTTTGTGTGCAAAATGTGTACTAGTTTCAAGATGTTTAAGTAGAAGACAAATCACTCAAGTCCTCATGGTGGTGCATATCTGGGTAAAGTTGATAAAGACTGAAATGAGATTTTGATGGTACATCTACCAATGATTAGTTGTTTTAATTACAAATGTGTCCTGGTTCTTATAAATTAGCTCTGATAGCTGCTTTTTATTGCTTTTACATTTTTCTAATTAAGGTCTTCAAATATTTGAAAGACCTATTTAAAAATTAATATTTTTAATATTAAAATTAATAATTTTAATATTAATATTTAAAATTAATATTTGAAAAATTAATAGGAAGAATAATTTTCTACTCTGTCACTGTATTGAATTTTTAATTACTTTTATGATTCTCATTGTAGAGTATAATCACAATAAATTTTTGCTATTACTTTTAAATATGTGTGTGACAATATGTGTTTAAAGTGTGTAAACTGTGTGTATTTGTTGTGTGTATGTCTCTCTGTGTGTGTGTGTTATGAGATCTGCTGGAGTTAGAGTTACAGATGTTTACAACCAACTGATGTGAGTGTTGTGAACAGAACTCTGGTCCACTGCTGCGGTAGACCTTCCCTTATCCATAGAGCCATTTTTCAACCCTAAGTTTTAGTCTTATTGTTGATATTCATTTTCTGTTATCATTGTATGTTTAGACATATGAGTTGTAAAAGTTTCACATTGAAGATTAAGTACAAGGTGTACTTGATTCTAATGATGAAATAATTATTGATGAGCATATAAAGGAGAAGGGTTATAAAGACAAGTCATCAACTCTGATGTCAGTTCATTGCAGCAAAAGTAGCAATTGTAATAATGGTAACTTACTTTCTTTTTATTTACAAAGCAAAATGAGAGAATTATGAATTTATTCTTATTAAATAATCATAATTTCTTAGTATACAAGTTACATTTGTTTAAAATTTAATTTGTAACTAATCTAATTAGGAAATGACAAGTGGGGAAACTCCTTAGGGAAGGGTGAGGAAGGTTAATACAAAAGAAAGGCAGACAGTAATAAAGTACCAATAAAGATATCAGAAAAAGGCATGAAAAATTTTACTATTAATAATTTATTTACTTCTCCCACAACACACACAATTTTATGTATAAATATACATATATAATTTTAATGAGCTTTTCCTCTTCTTGACTTATGGTCAATCAAAGAGTCAAAAAGCACCTTACATAAACCTCAATACCAAATATGAGAAAGCTTCCTTTTAAGATATTGGCCAAGTCTGTCAAAGAAACTCCCTAAATATAGAGCCTATTGGTAGTGCTTATTCTTCAGTGGTGGAAGGTAAGTTTCTATTGCTGAATGAGCATTCAGTTCAGAAGCAGAGTCCAGAGACCTCTCAGCTGGAATTGACTTGACATCACCCTACATGAAAACTAGCTTTTGTGGTATAAAAAAGTAGAGAGGATTGAAAGATTTTAAAAGCCAGATGGAACTGCTGTGAAGTTGTTTCTTTGATAAACTACACTCATGAAGTCTCAACAACATGAGTACCTAAACAAGATCTGTATAATGATGACACCTATAGTATTTTTAACAACATAGGTCCCTAACAAAATCAGAATAAGTATAAAACCTATACTCATCCTCAAAAACATAGGTTCCTAACAAAATCTGAATAAGTAGAACATTTATAGTCTTTCTCAACAATATAGGTTCCCTAACAAAATCTGAATAAGTATTACATCTATACTCATTCTCAAAAACATAGGACCCTAACAAAATCTGAATAAGTAGGATATCTATAGTTGTTCTCAACCAAATAAGTCCCTAAACAAGTACTTGATGTTGATCTCTTTGTATAAACATTAAAAATAATCACATAGTATTATCACAGTATTCTGTGAATAAGATTGGTTAATAAATAAGTGACTTGGGCCCAAGACAAGGCTGAACAGAGCTAGGCAGGTAAAACTAAGCTGAATTCTGGGAGAAAGAAGGAAGAACCAGAGAGAAGTCAAGAAGCACCTGGAGGAAATAAAGAGCAGGCCACATGGTGATACACAGATTAATAGAAATGGGTTAATTTAAGATATAAGAGCTAGCAAAAATGTGCATAAGCTAATAGGGATAGCAGTATTGTAATTAATATAGATTCTGATTGGTTATTTTGAGTCTGAGTGACTGGGAACAAACAAGCAGCTTCTTCCAAAAGATCTGAATAAGGATGACACCAGTCACCATGCTAACATGAAAAGAAGTAGATTTAACTCTGGTCCTAACTCCTCATGAAATTTTTAAAGGCACTGAAGTAATGCTGAAAGTCAGAAAGAAATATTCTTTTTCTAAAAAAGCCCTTTTTGGAAAGAGTTTCCAAATGGATTTTTTAATAAAAGAAAAATAATGTCAACATGTTAATTTGTTTTATAGTAATATGTTTTCATTATTTAAATTTATCCTAAGACAGGTTGCATATTTAAATATCTAACAATACACTAACTTTAATGTTAATATTTATGCTATTTTAATGCATTAAAACTTTCATAAAAGTTACCTATCTCTTTTATAACATTTAATTTCTCTGTTGTAATATTTTCCTATGGCTTCTAGGTGTACAATATCTGGTATCACCTCTAACATTTCAGTGTTGCAAGGAGGGCTGCTTGTTGATACCTGGTCACCCAGCTAGCTTAGACCTGAAATAATCACACAGAAACTGCATTAATTAAATCACTACTTGTCCCATTAGCTCTAGCTTCTTATTGGATAACTCTTACATATTAATTTAACATATTTCTATTAATCTTTATATCACAATGTGGCCATGGCTTACCAGCAATGTTCTAGCATGTCTATATCCGGAAAAAGGGAAATGGTGTGGGAGTTCCTTCTGTCCATGCGTTGCTTTTATTGGTTAATGTATAAACCTTTTGGGCCTATGGCAGGGAAAAATAATTAGGCAGGGAAAGCTGGCTGTATAATGGGAGAAGGAAGGTGGACTCAGAGAGCTGCCATGAAGCCACTGGAAATAGATGTGATGAAACTTTGTTGGTAGGCCATGACCTCGTGGTAAGATATAGGTCAAGAGAAATGGGTTAAATTAATAAGAGTTAGCCAATAAGGAGCTAGAGTTAATGGGCCAAGAGGTGATTTAATTAATACATATTCTGTGTGGTTATTTTGGGTCTAGATGGCTGGGACCCAACAAGTGGCTCTCCTGTCCAACAAATTGGTGTCAATGGGGTGGACTAAAATCCATGTAAAATGTGAGAAACGTAGAAAAGGAATTCTATACACAAAAATACAGAGTTTAACACAGCTTCTTGCTGTTTGCTGGCAGTGTGTTGCAGCTCCCTTATGAGAGTATTTTCTGATTCAGATATGATCATTTTTGAAATGCCTGCTTCCTGGCCTTGCTGCCAGGGTGACCCATAGCTTTTTTAGGAAGACTTATCTTTGGATATGGTTTGTGATCATACTGCTGCAACTTGCTTAATGGCGGCATGGACTGGCAGTTTGCCTGAGAATCGGGCTGTGGGCATGGCTCTCAGAGGCAGCAAACAGCTCTGCCATTCTGGACTCTGCCAAGCAAGAAGGAAGCTCTATATATATATCAGAGTAATTGTGCAGCTTGAGTTTTAGACTGGATAGGAAAGCGGGTAGTACCATATATAACATAGTAATGGCACAGATAAGGTTTTAAGAAGCACTGAGCAATTTAAGTAGCACTCCTGGACAGTAAAGAATTATAGATACAAAATAGGACAGATTCAGAATTAAAAGACGTCTAAATGGATCACAGTGTTGGATAAATGTACGTAGCCTTAGGAGAGAGAAAGAAAAGTGTATAGAGAGCTGTAAAAAAGAAAATCATATAAAAACCAAAAATTACTTTGTCCAATAAACAGCAGTTTGGAGAAAAACTACACTCAAATTCCTAAATAGTATTTATAAATTTGTCTTTATATTTAAAGGGGGATATGCTATAGAGATTTGCATTTATATGGATCTTGGTTTATTAATGCAAATCTAAGGTCAATCTTATTATATGTATATTTCTGCTCTTGATAAAGGTATTGTGATTGTGTTGTTCATTTTATAATGTAATGTATAAGTAAGAAATATCGGTTAATAGTCAACTGTAATAGGCTTTTATTCCTGTTAGGTTTTCTAGATATATAGAGATATTTCATTTAGGTATTCTTAAAATCTTTCAGAGATCTTTAGAATATGACATATAAATGTTTTAAGAAATTAGGACTTTTCATGACAATGAGACACATCTGCACCTGGCAGCACAAGCTACTTCAAGAAGAAGATGGGCATCAAAGAGGCTCCTTATGAAGTTTGTTAGTCAATTGGGCAAGAAACTGCTCTTGTGTGGCCGCATAAACAGACATGCAGAACCTGCAGAGAAAAGACTGTTGAACTTGCCTAAAGGTGAGATGATTTTTTGGGGTTGCTGCTACATTAAAGAGTCAACCAGACATTCTGCAGGACACAGAAGAATGTTACTAGCAAGCTGACAATATAGGCAGAAGTATCTTTAACTTTTCCTGCTTCATGAAAAAGTGTGCTGGGTACTATGGGCCTGTAAGCCAAAGATGCCCCAACAATACAGAAAAACCTTAGGGGACTATCCAAGCAGTGAGATGTCCTTTCAATTCTATAGTTTTATAAGTTACTTACTTTGCACCTCCTGTTTACTTAGAAAATTTCATATCCTTCTGGAGTCTTTGATGGAGTTGAAGAATTTATACTTACTGTTTCCATAATTATAACAAAGATAAAGTAGATATAAAATTGTAACTATAATTCTTGCTTGAGAACTGTTTTATTGAATGTAATTTTATTATGTTAAAGCCTTTCTTTTTCTTTAAACAGAAAAGAGGGAATGGTGGGAGACCAGATCACTTTGTTTTGTCTCAGCTGCCCAGCTTGCTTACACTTGAAATAATCACATGGACAAAATTCATCAAATTACTGCTAGGCCCAGTAGCTCTAATTTCTCATTGGCTAATTCTTACATCTTAATTTAACCCATTTCTATTAATCAGTGTGTTTCCACGACTGTGACTTACTGGGAAGATTCTAACCAGCATCCATCTCAGGCAGGAGATCCAAGATATCTGCCACTTTGCCCTTCTTCCCAACATTCAGTTCTGTCTTCTCTGCCTACCTAAGATCTGCCCTATTAGGACAAGTAGTTTCTTTATTGGTTAACCAATGAAAGCAACATATAAACAGAAGAACCTCCTACATCACTATAATTCTTGCTTAATAACTGTTTTATTAAATGTAATTTTATTATGTTAAAGCATACTTTTTTATTTAAACAGAAAAGGGAAAATGTTGTTGGAGGTCCTTCTGTCTATGTGTTGCTTTTACTGATTAATGAATAAAGAACTGGCTTGGCCTACAGCATGGGAAGAAGAAGGTGGAGTCAGAGAAATGCCATGAAGCTGACTCTGGAGACACATGTGCTGAAACTTTGCCTATAAACCACTGCCATGTTGTGATATTCAGATTAACATAAATGGATTAAATTAAGATGTAGAGTTAGCCAATAAAAAGCTAGAGATAATGTGCCAAGCAATGTTTAATTAATATAGTTTCTATTTGATTATTTCGGGTCTGGGTGGCAAGGAACAAATAAATGGCTCTCCCGTCCAATATTTTATTTCACTTAATATATTGGCTATTTAAGTTTAATACTAGCCTTTAAACTCTGACCAATTACTTTACAAAAAGAATTGAAAATAAAAATTGTCCAGAGCTGGTGGCATATGCCTGCTGGACAAGCTGTTTGGATGATTACGTGGAAGGATTACACATTGAGGACAAGTATGATTTACATAGAAAAGAAATATAAAGCACAACATGGAAATAAAAAGTAATAACAAAAAGAGGGAAAAAAACCTATGACACTGAATCATACCCTAATTTGTCTCTGTACCTTCCATTATTTTTGCCTTCAGGATAATTCTTGCTCCTTTGGCCATCAGTGAGAATCATAATTAATGATAAACAAATACCAACATATATACATTTCAAAAGGTATACTCACAAAGGATTATCTATGACGGCCTCCAGTGCATTGAGCAAATCTGCCCTTTTCATTGTTCTGAAATCTAATGAAACAGCTGCTCCTTTGGCTACTATGTAGGCAATGTTATCATGTTGCTCTCCAAACAAAGGAATGCCAATCATAGGGATTCCAAAATGGATCGCCTCATAGATTCCATTGGCTCCACCATGAGTTACAAAGGCTTTGGTTTTTGGATGGCCTAGAATAAGATGAATTCAGGTTGATATTAATTAGCAATCTTAGATGTGAAATGAGGAATGTGCACTATCAGGAACTGAAAGATTTTCTACATGAAGATTAATTTTACTTAATTCGATTTATTAATTTAGTTTATCACACAACTTCCGTCTCCCCTCACGTTTCATCCCAAGTAACCCTATGTGAAGATTCTAATACTCATAAACTTGGTGAAATATTTTCTTCTCTCAGGGTGAGAAGAAACTAAATTTCTAGAGAGAAATTTTGCAGAATTGCTTTGGACTTGAGAGTTGAACTATGAAATTCTAATTTCCAGTTGAACACATGGGATACATGGTAGCTAAGAGAAAATGAATATTAAAAGTGACCAACTGCATACCAGAAGTTGTTTCCTAAAATAAATAATACATTCACTAAGTGCAATATAAAGGATTTTGAGGTCAACTTTGATAGGTTTGTTCTGAGAGTCTTACCTAGAAGGTCATTCTGGGGAAGCCATTTGTAAACTCTGGTATTGGATCCTAAGGTATCTGGTGTTTTGCCGTCAAATCTCCAAAGAACCTGTTAAAGATTAGATCATCTTTATTGCTGGAGACAAATTTAGCATTATACAGACTAAATAAATTATATTTAGGAATGTAAATATATATAATCTGCATATATGTATGTAACAGCATTCATAAAAATGATGCTATGAATTTGAAAGAGAGCAAGAAGAATGGATATGAGAGGGTTTGGAGGAATAACAAAAAGAGAGAAATGATGCATAAACAGAAATTGTAAAAGTAGATCTTTTATGTTTAAATATAACATATATAAATAACTCCCATAAAAATGGATGAAGGCATCAGAAAGGGTAAATATTGAGAACTCTAGAGAGACCGAGAAGATTGTGCCAGCAGAATCTGTGTTCATTTTTACATTCAGGCAGGTTGAACATGATCATCATTTTTCTTTTTTCTTTTTTCTTTTTTTTCTTTTCAAGACAGGGTTTCTCTGCAGCTTTTTTAGAGCCTGTCCTGGAACTAGCTCTTGTAGACCAGGCTGGCCTCGAACTCACAGAGATCCGCCTGCCTCTGCCTCCCGAGTGCTGGGATTAAAGGCGTGCGCCACCACCGCCCGGCTAATCATCATTTTTCTAAGCAGAGATGTTCATACAACTGAAATAGGTAATGATGCATGAAAATATTTAATACACTCCCATGGAGATATAATTCAATCACAGAGAAGAGTGGCACATTATTAATAACTCATATTTTATATGAACATATTTTGACAGTTCTAATAGTCTACTTTTAACACGGTCATATTTTAAATGCTTTGGAGGGTTACTTTTATTTAATTGTTCTATGTTATTTTCATTGAATTTCAAGTTTTTAAGCTTTGATTACTTATTCATAATAAATATTCCTGATCCTCAATTCTCTCTCGTTTGAAGTTCTTTGAAACAGTGCCATTGTGCTAACCAATTGGAATATGGAATCATCTGGCCTGTCCAGGGAGTAATTTTGCATAGTGTAGTTTTGGAACATGATCCCGGAATGGAGTCACATGAGCAGAATTCTAAGTGCTTGAGAGAGCACTCTAAGAAAACAAGACAAGTGTCTTGTGACCTCAATTTCTTCAAAATGCTTGATTTTTTTGGTAAGTGTGTTTTACCCTCCTTCCAGGTAAAACAGATAGAGTGGATCTATTTCAGGTTAACCACTATTGCTTGCTAATGTCATCCGGATAATGTTTAAACTTCCCTTTGTGCATTTCTGTTGTGCTTTGATAGAAAATGTCCCCCTAAGGGAGTGGCAATATCAGGAGGTGTGGCCTTGCTGGAGGAAGTATGTCACTGTGGGGTAAGCTTTGAGGTCTTCTTGCCTCAAGCTTATATCAGTGTGAATTTCAGTCAACTTCACAATCAGAATTGCTTATGAAAATACTAAGTTATTGAAAATGAAAGGACTAAGAAGAGTTACAAAGGATTATGAAACCTATATTCCCATGTGGATAAGAATATAAACATGACTTGGTTTTTTCATAAGAATCAAAATTATACAAAATCTTGTGACCCTGTCTGGTCTGTTTCTAAAGAAAAGTTATGGCCTCTTTACAAGGTCGACAGAGAACAGTGGAGAATAGGCACATAGAGACCTTTTTTCTCCCTGAAATTCTCCTGGTATTATAATTAAAAAATAATCAGGCAAATAGACATGACTGAATGACTCATGAAATGTTATTGCCACCATGTGGCCAATGGGAGCTTTACAGTCTGGTTTATCTAGAGAAAGTTATTTTTAAAGATTGGCCTTTAATAGTTTTGCATTTAAAAGCTTGCTTTTATACTATACATATTCATTCTGATAATAAGACACATTTTGGTTTTTCTCTGCCTTCATCCAATCATAAGAAGCTTAACTCTGGCTCTTCCTGTCCCTTCCCAGCTTGCACCCAGAACCCCCTACCCCGCCTTATTCTCCAGTCTGTGGGGCCACAAAATCCCACAGCTCAGCCTGTTTGGGCGCCGGGGTCCTGGAATTGAGTGCACTCAGGCCGGTGGGAGGTCCCCTCCTTCATTAGCCTGCCTGCGGGAAGGTAGGCCCTTTGTCAGAGAGCTGCTTAGCCTGCAAGGAGACCTGACAGTCTGCCAGAGGATCCATCATTCATTGGGGTGAGTGAGGAGTGAGTGCCTGAACCGGGCAGCTGCCTGGAGAGGGACCACCGACATTCCCCAACTCTCCCCCCCACCCGCACACTTCCTGCTCTTCCTGCAGGGGTTATTCTCCCTGGATACTGCCTCTCTCTTCCTGTCCCTTCCCAGCTTGCACCCAGAACCCCCTACCCCGCCTCATCCTCCAGTCTTTGGGGCCACAAAATCCCACAGCTCAGCCTGTTTGGGCCCCGGGGTCCTGGAATTGAGTGCACCCAGGCCAGTGGGAGGTCCCCTCCTTCATTAGTCTGCTTGTAGCAAGGTAGGCCCTTTGTCAGAGAGCTGCTTGGCCTGCAAGGAGACCTGACAGTCTGCCACAGGATCCATTATTCATTGGGGTGAGTGAATTGAATTCATAGGGGGGAATTGAACTTCTAAAAGAAGACCCAAAGGAGATTATTCAGAGGAAGAAATGGGCAGGCGCCAATGCAAGAATTCCTCCATCAATTTGAAAAACAACATGAAAGCACCAGAACCCAACGAAGTTATAACAGGAGGACTTGAACACACTAATCAAGAAGAAGTAGAAAAAATTGACTTTATGAAAGTAATAGAGTCCCTTAAACAGGAGGTGAAAAACTCCCTTAAGGAAATGGACGAGAAGAATAACAAAAAGTTTGAAGAATTGAGTAAATCTATAAATGATATCCTAGGAAACCAAGAAAAAACAATCAAACAGATAATGGAAACAGTGCAAGACTTGAAAACTGAAATGGAGGCAAGGAAGAAAACACAACCCGAGGGCCAGCCGGATATGGAAAATCTATGTAAACGAACAGAGACTACAGAAACAAGCATAACCAACAGAATACAAGAGATAGAAGAAAGAATCTCAGATTCTGAAGATACCATAGAGAAAATAAACGCACTGATCAAAGAAAACAGCAAATCCAACAAATTCTCATCACAAAACATTCAGGAAATCTGGGACACAATAAAAAGACCAAACCTAAGAATAATAGGCATAGAAGAAGGAGAAGAATTACAGCTCAATGGCCCAGAAAATATATTTAATAAAATTATAGAAGAAAACTTCCCAAACCTAAAGAAAGATATTCCTATTAAGGTTCAAGAAGCTTACAGAACTCCAAATAGACTGGATCAAAAAAAAAAAAACATCCCCCCGCCATATTATAATCAAAACACAAAACATACAGAATAAAGAAAGAATATTAAGAGCTGCAAAGGAAAAAGGTCAAGTAACATATAAAGGTAAACCTATCAGACTAACACCTGACTTCTCTATGGAAACCATGAAAGCCAGAAGGTCCTGGATAGATGTTTTGCAGAAACTAAGAGACCATGGATGCAAGCCCAGATTACTATACCCAGCCAAGCTTTCATTCACTATAAATGGAGAAAACAAAATATTCCAGGATAAAAACAAATTTAAACAATACATAGCCACAAATCCAGCCTTACAGAAAGTAATAGAAGGAAATTCACAAACAAAGGAGTCCAGCATTGCCCAAAATAACTCAGACATCTAGTGACCCTTCACCAGCACATCTCAAAGAAAGGAAACACACAATCTCTACTACCAAATAAAAAATGACAACCGGAGTTAACATCCACTGGTCATTAATATCACTTAATATCAATGGACTCAATTCACCTATAAAAAGGCACAGGCTAAGAGATTGGATACAAAAACAGGATCCAACATTCTGTTGTTTACAAGAAACACACCTCAACCACAAAGACAGACATCTACTCAGAGTAAAGGGTTGGGAAAAGGTTTATCAAGCAAATGGACCTAAGAAACAAGCGGGTGTGGCCATACTAATTTCTAACAAAGTTGACTTCAAACTAAAATCAATCAGAAGAGATGGAAAGGGACACTTTATACTCATTACAGGAAAAATCTATCAGAATGAAGTCTCAATCCTGAATATCTATGCCCCTAATACAAAAGCACCCACTTATATAAAAGAAACATTACTAGAACTCAAGGCAGCCATCAAACCAAACACACTGATAGTGGGAGACTTCAACACTCCTCTTTCACCAATGAACAGGTCAATTCAACAGAAACCTAACAGAGAATTAAGAGACTTAATAGAGGTAATGAACCAAATGGACTTAACAGACATCTATAGAACATTCCACCCAAACAGGAAAGAATATACCTTCTTCTCTGCGGCTCATGGAACCTTTTCGAAAATTGATCACATACTCGGTAACAAAGCAAACTTCCACAGTTACAAAAACATATTAGTAACCACCTGCATCTTATTGGATCACCATGGATTAAAATTAGAATTCAACAACAATGCTACCCCCAGAAAGCCTACAAACTCATGGAAACTGAACAGTCAACTACTGAACCACAGCTGGGTCAAGGAAGAAATAAAGAAAGAAATTAAAGTCTTTCTTGAATTTAATGAAAATAAAGACACAACATACTCAAACTTATGGGACACTATGAAAGCAGTGCTAAGAGGAAATTCATAGCACTAAGTGCCCACTTAAAAAAAACAGAGAAAGCACACATTGGAGACTTAACAGCACACCTGAAAGCTTTAGAAAAGAAAGAAGCAGACTCACCTAGGAGGAGTAGAAGACTGGAAATTATCAAACTGAGGGCAGAAATCAACAAAATAAAAACACAGAAAACAATCCAAAAAAATCAATGAAACAAAAAGCTGGTTCTTGGAGAAAATCAACAAGATTGACAAACCCCTAGCCAAACTAATCAAACGGCAGAGAGAGAACACACAAATTAATAAGATCAGAAATGAAAAAGGGGACATAACCACAGACACAGAGGAAATTCAGAGAATCATTAGATCTTACTACAAAAGCCTGTATGCCACAAAATTGGAAAATGTAAAAGAAATGGACACTTTTTTAGATAAGTACCATATACCAAAGTTAAATCAGGACCAGGTAAATGCTCTAAATAGTCCTGTTAGTCACGAAGAATTAGAAACTGTTATCAGAAACCTCCCTACCAAAAAGAGCCCAGGACCTGATGGGTTCAATGCAGAATTCTACCAGAACTTCCAAGAAGACCTAGTACCTATACTCCTTAAGGTATTTCATAATATAGAAACAGAACAGTCATTGCCAAATTCCTTCTATGAAGCTACAATTACCCTGATACCTAAACCACACAAAGACTCAACCAAGAAAGAGAATTACAGGCCAATCTCACTTATGAACATCGATGCAAAAATTCTCAATAAAATACTGGCAAACCGAATCCAAGAACACATTAGAAAAATTATCCACTATGATCAAGTAGGCTTCATCCCAGAGATACAGGGCTGGTTCAACATACGAAAATCTATCAATGTAATCCATCATATAAATAAACTGAAGGATAAAAACCATATGATCATCTCATTAGATGCAGAAAAAGCATTTGACAAAATTCAGCACCCCTTTATGATAAAGGTCTTGGAGAGATTAGAGATACAGGGGTCATTCCTAAATATAATAAAGGCTATTTACAGCAAGCCGACAGCTAACATCAAATTAAATGGAGAGAAACTCAAGGCCATCCCACTCAATTCAGGAATGCGACAAGGCTGTCCACTCTCTCCTTATCTCTTCAATATAGTACTTGAAGTTCTAGCAATAGCAATAAGACAAAACAAGGGGATCAAGGGGATTCGAATTGGAAAGGAAGAAGTTAAACTTTCACTATTTGCTGATGATATGATAGTGTACATAAGCGACCCAAAAAAACTCCACCAAAGAACTCCTACAGCTGATAAACTCCTTTAGTAGTGTGGCAGGATACAAGATCAACTCCAAAAAATCAGTCGCCCTCCTATATACAAAGGATATGGAAGCAGAGAAAGAAATTAGAGAAGCGTCACCATTCATGATAGCCACAAATAGCATAAAATATCTTGGGGTAACTCTAACCAAGGAAGTGAAAGACCTATTTGACAAGAACTTTAAGTCTCTGAAGAAAGAAATTGAAGAGGACACCAGAAAATGGAAGGATCTCCCTTGCTCTTGGATTGGGAGGATCAACATAGTAAAAATGGCAATACTACCAAAGGCAATCTATAGATTTAATGCAATCCCCTTAAAGATCCCATCAAAATTCCTCACAGATCTTGAGAGGACAATAATCAACTTTATATGGAAGAACAAGAAACCCAGGATAGCCAAAACAATCTTATACAATAAAGGAACTTCTGGAGACATTACCATCCCTGACATCAAACTCTATTACAGAGCTACAGTTTTGAAAACAGCTTGGTATTGGCATAAAAATAGAGAAGTCAACCAATGGAATCGAATAGAAGACCCAGATCTTAACCCACAAATCTATGAACACCTGATTTTTGATAAAGGAGCTAAAAGCACACAATGGAAGAAAGAAAGCATCTTCAACAAATGGTGCTGGCATAACTGGATGTCAACCTGTAGAAGAATGAAAGTAGATCCGTGTCTATCACCATGCACAAAACTCAAGTCCAAATGGATTAAAGACCTCAATATCAATCTGAACACACTGAACCTGTTAGAGGAGAAAGTGGGAAGTACTCTACAACTTTTGGGCACAGGAGACCGCTTCCTACATATAGCCCCAGCAGCACAGACCGTTTCCTATGCGTAACCCCAGCTGCACAGACATTAAAGGCAACATTGAATAAATGGGACCTCCTGAAGCTGAGCAGCTTCTGTAAAGCAAAGGATACTGTCACTAAGACAAAAGGGCAGCCTACTGACTGGGAAAAGATCTTCACCAACCCCACAACAGACAAAGGCCTGATCTCCAAAATATATAAGGAACTCAAGAGACTAAACTTTAAAATGCTAATTAACCCAATTAAAAAATGGGGCACTGAACTGAACAGAGAATTCTCAACAGAAGAAGTTCGAATGGCCAAAAGACACTTAAGGGCATGCTCAACCTCCTTAGCAATCAGGGAAATGCAAATCAAAACAATGCTGAGATACCATCTTACACCTGTCAGAATGGCTAAAATCAAAAACACCAATGATAGCCTTTGCTGGAGAGGATGTGGAGTAAGGGGTACACTCATCCATTGCTGGTGGTAATGCAAACTTGTGCAACCGCTTTGGAAAGCAGTGTGGAGGTTTCTCAGGAAATTTGGGATCAACCTACCCCAGGACCCAGCAATCCCACTATTGGGAATTTACCCAAGAGATGCCCAATCATATTACAAAAGCATTTGTTCAACTATGTTTATAGCAGCATTATTTGTAATAGCCAGAACCTGGAAACAACCTAGATGCCCTTCAGTGGAAGAATGGATGAAGAAAGTGTGGAATATATACATATTAGAGTACTACTCGGCGGTAAAAAACAATGACATCTAGAATTTTGCATGCAAATGGATGGAAATAGAAAACACCATCCTGAGTGAGGTAACCCAGGCCCAAAAAGAGGAACATGGGATGTACTCACTCATATTTGGTTTCTAGCCATAAATAAAGGACATCGAGCCTATAATTCGTAAAAAATCCTAGAGAAGTTATATAAGAAGGTGAACCCAAAGAAAAACATATAGTTATCCTCCTGGATATTGGAAGTAGACAAGATTGCCAGACAAAAAATGGGAACATGAGGGTGGGGTGGGATGGGGGGATGGGGGGATGGGGAGAGAAAAGTGTGAAGTGGAGGATGGGAAGAGCTTGGGGGAATAGGATGGTTGGGATATAGGAAGGGTGGATATGGGAACAAGGAATTATATATCTTAATTAAGGGAGCCATTCTAGGGTTGGCAGAAACTTGACTCTAGAGGGGTTCCCAGGTGTCCAGGAAGACGCCCCCAGCTAGTTCCTTGGGCAGCTGAGGAGAGGGTGCCAGAAATGTCCAGATCCTATTGTCATACTTATGAATATCTTGCATATCACCATAGAACCTTCACCTGGCATTGGATGGAGAAAATGACAGAGCCCCACATAGGAGCACTAGACTGAGCTCTCAAGGTCCTGATGAGGAGCAAAAGGAGGGAGATCATGAGCAAGGAAGCCAGGATCGCGAGGAGTGCTTTTACCCATTGAGATGGTGGGACAGATCGAACAGGAGACCACCAAGTCCAGTCGGAATGGGACTGATGGAACAGGGGACCAAACCGGACTCTCTGAATGTGGCTGACGGTGGAGGAGGACTGAGAAACCAAGGACAATGGCAATGAACATGAACTCTACAGCATGGACGGGCTCACTGTGAGCCTTGTCAGTTTGGTTGCTCACCTTCCTGGACTTAGGGGGAGCTGGGAGGACCTTGGACTTAACATAGTGAAGGGAACCCTGATGGCTCTTTGTCTTTGGAAAGGGGTGGAGTGGGGGTATGGGTGGAAGGGAGGGGAGGGAAGGGGGAGGAGGAGGGGAGGAGATGGAAATCTTGAATAAAAAAAAAGACAAAAAAACCAAAAAACAACAACAACAAAAAAAAGAAGCTTAACTCTGATATCTGTAATATATAACATTCAAGGCATGACATAATTCCCTATTATGTGTCAATACTATGCAGGAAAGGTTTTAGAGCCTTCAATGGAAGCGTTTCCTCGGACTTATCTTTGTTAAATTCAAACCTGAGACTTTTTTTTCCCTGCAAGATGTAACATGTTCAGGTCCAGCACCATGTTTTCCTGCATGGTACCATACTTCCCTTCATGATGATAATGGTTAAATGAGCTACAACATGTAAGTGTATTTTTTATTACAGATGCCATGATCATGATGTCTCTTCATAGCAATGAAAGCCTAAGTAAGTCTCTATGGAAAAACTTTTTTTTTTTTGTCACACATGGCTTGTCATACTGATCGTACTTCAAAATTAGAATCACAGTCATGCTGCATTTCAAACATTTTCAACACTTGCTTATTGTTATTCTGGTAGAAATACTAAATACAGAATAACTCACCCCTGAAAATCTAATGTATGCAGTGACTTTAATAATCAACTAATAGAACAAGTGACTCTGAAGAATTTGGCTATGTCTACGTACTCTTGGTAGCAATGTCATCATCATGCCAGCATTTCAGAATGTTCCCATAGTGATCACAGCATTTGTATCAAAGTCACTCTCAGTCAAGAACACCTTCTGCAGTATTGAAGCATCTGTTGTGAGTATCTGTTTCTAATATCTGTTTGGCTAAGGGAAATTAAAGCTTCCTTAAAACTTTACCTTTCACAGAATCATTTCTATAATCAGACCTTTGAAGGATGTTCACAGACTTAGTATATGGTCACCTTCCTTGGAATGCTTTCCCTCACCTTTTGTGGAATCTGGGCAAGGGCCCATGCGATTGCATTGGCTTTGTCTTCTGACATGTTGCTGACCATTGACCCCAGAGAAAACACCACGACACCATACTCTCCTGAGGTCTGGACAAAGTCTTCCATTTCCTATGACGAGAATTTGCTTAATGACAAAATACAGTTGTACAATAATCACTTAAGAAACATTTATGAAAGAAATAAGAGAATAAAAATTGAAGTGTTTATAAGAATATTTAGTATCGTGGTGTTAAAACATACAGAAGACCAACATGATAATTTCAAAGATTTTGAACTTCGCAGTCATCCATACAAACTATTCTCACGTATTGTCCAAGTGATATTCTAAATATTTTCCTCTGGCAAAAGTAAAACTCAGGAGTGTAAGCATATTCTATAAGCATTCAAAAATTGTCGCTTCATGTACAAAGTTTCTGCTTACACAAATGCTTGTTATTTTTTTGCTTGCTATTTTCGCTGATTTAAGATTATTAACTATTGCTTGATGAAATAATATTTATGTTATAATATGTACACTGTGGTAATTATCAAAAACTTCCTACTATGATTAATAAAATGTTTTGAATCTTTGTGAAACAATCATAACTGCATGGTAAAAATATAGTATATAATAATTATCTGAATTGTGTATGAATAGGCTATTTTCAAAGGTAATATCCAAAATTTACTGGTTGGAGGGAACTATGTCTATTTGGTTTGCTCACATATCAAACAATTCCTTAGGATATATATTAATCATAACTTTTGGTCATGAGCAGTTTTTGATTGATGAGTTTAACTGACTTAATTTCTCTGTTTTTGTCGTGTTTATATGTGTGTGCTTGTTTTCACATATGTGTTTGTGTATACATGTGTGTACATGTGTGCATGCTTGTGTGTGTGTTTGCACATATGTGTATGTGTGTTTATGTGTCTCTGCCCATGTGTGTGATTATATGTGTGGGTATGTATGTGTGTGTATCGGGGTTGCTCAAGAGATTTTTGGTTTTGTTTAGCACATAGATGCCAAAAGTTAATATCTGATATCTTCCTCTACTAATCTTCAACATAGGTTTTGAGACTGTCTCACATTGAATGCAAATCCTACTATTTTTTAACAGACTGCTGGCCAGCACGCTCCCAGTATCAACCTGTTTCTGCAGCCTCAGTGCTAATATTATTACACTGTGCTGGGACACCCAACTTTTTACCTGGGTGTTGTGATTCAAACATATATCCTCATATTGCTTGGTAAGGACTTTTCCCAATTGCTAACCACATAAGTACCCTAGCTGACCTAATTTAATTCACTGATAGGAATATTTCCTAGGTCTATCATATTCTTTCCTGAGTTTATTCACTTCCTGCTTAGTAGGATACTTAAGTCAACTTCCTATAAATCTCTATCCCTGGCAGAAAAATCTAATGAAAACTTTAGAATCATGTTCACCAGAAAGGAAATCAAATAAAAAAGATATCTAAAGAATGTATTTACTTTTGGCAAGGTTTTGGCAGGTTTGCAGTGGAGACCTCCAACATAGTCAACATTTGGTAAGGTTGGGCGAGGAAATTCCAAATCCCAGTAGGATCTAATGAGCCACATTTCTGCTTTGCCTATTGTCTCAGTTAAGGTAGTGGGCCTTCCTAGAAAAAGAAATGAGCAAGTGAGAAGGAGAAAAGTTGAATGATTGTCATTGAATATAAAATATATGTCCTTAAATGATGGAAGAATATACGTTTGATATGGAACATGTATATTTAAAAATCAGTGTTTATTGATATGCAACATAATTTTCAGTGTAATAATTTGTTGCTCACATAATATACATAAATGTCAGTTTGGGCATTTTTTAAAAGCAAATTGTAAAAATTAACTAATATTTCTACATTAGCGTGAAATAGTTATTGTAATATCCCTTAGCCACTATTTAAAGAGCACACATTTTACTCCTCTCTACATCTTTAAAAGGAACAGTGAGAATATAAACACACATTGCAGGACCAAAAGTCCATTGCTAGACTTCCCCAGGGTCATTGTAGTTTGTAGACATTCTTTCTTCCTTGTTTTGCTAAAGGAGCTGTAAAGTTTATGAATTGCTAAATTTCTTGGTTGGTGTTTATTCCTTTGTTTCATATTAAGAAATTTAATAGTGCTTATCTTACAAAAACAATCACAATATATTCAGAAATGATGAGAATAGAAATTTTCCCAGTCTTACCTATGAAATATTTTTTAAGAGAATAAAAAAACAGGACTTCAAAAAATACAGACCTTTTATGTGTGTATTCATGCTTCCATAGTGTTTAAACAATGGATGTTAGGAAAGTACACAATAAGAAAGTATGTTGTTGGTAGAAACCCCAGTTCCACTTTTAAGTCTGTGAACTAACATAGTATCTTTCAAGAGTAAAGGAATTCTTTAGGAAATACAGAGAAAATATTTTATAATTTATATTTTTTATTTATGTACATGTGTGTCTGCGTAAATATATACTAAGTTTATTCAGTAATCAGCAGACACCATAAAAGGGCAGCAGGACTTCTGAAGCAGAACTTACAGGCAATTTTGAGACACTGGACCTGGGTGCGGCTAGGAACAGAACTCAGGTACTCAAAATGAATAGAAAAATATCTCTTAACCTTTTGGTTATATTTTCAGACCACAGTTTAGTTTTAAATAAAGATAGTTGCCTATGCAAGAGAAAATAATTTCTTCAATGTTATATACATATTGAAAGTGCAAAATATTTCATTTTTAATATATATTAATTATGATTTGGTTAACTAGCTAGTGAATTATTAAAATACATTAAAAATTACAGCAAAATGAGTAAAGAAGCACTTAAGAAAAGTCTACTTGCTTCTCTTTGCATCTCTGTATCTCAGCAGAATGTCCTCTATCAGGTCTGGTATCTGCCTCTCTTTGATCAATAATATGAACCTTTACAGTGAGTTTGGTAGCTAACATCATATTACATTTGATCACCTATAAAAGGCAACTTCAGTTTGCACTTCATGGATATGAGTATAGATTTAAACAGTTGTGAAATTTAGGTCATCGAGCTACTGAGAAGAATCATAACTTACCCAATGTTTGACTGTAAAACTGACTCCATCTCTTCTCGTTAAATGTCTGCATCCAAAAATCAAAATAAAGCATACACATCATATTTTTTACCCTCTCCATGAAAGTCATTTGACCACCTAGTCCCGACAAAATTACAGGTACATAAGAGGGAGGGACTAGAAATCTTCCACTGTACTTTTCCATTGTGTAGCCAGGAGAGAAGCGAAGACTGTACAGAAAAGGGATCTGGAGAAGTTCAGCTATCAACTCCCCACAGGGAGCAATGGCATCTGATAAAAGGACATCAAACTTGGATCTCTGTAGTTTTGACATCAGTTGTTTGTTTGAAACTGTGTCTTTGCAAAGACTTAGATAGTTATTAGAATATTCTTCAAACATGCTTTGTAGCAAAGGAGAGAACGATAAACACAACTCTCTTGGTACCTCATTAGTCCATACATCCACAGCCTTTGTTAAAAACTTGTCCAGATCATCTTTACTGATAGACGTAGGAAAACTTTCAAATTTCAGATCAGGTGACTTTTGGGGATCAAGGAATATAGAAGCTGAAGGTCTCAGAACTGTCACTTCATGACCCCTCTGTACAAGTTCATCCAGTATTATCTTTAGATTCAGCCAATGACTGTATTCCATTGGCCATACTAATACCTTCCCACAGTTCCCAGATCTCAAGTAACAGCCAATTTGCAGGAGCAGCAGAACAGACATCCACTTCACAGTCATCCTGAGACATCAAAGTCTTCTGTTCACAGTGTGTCCCCTGTGTCATCGCCTATCCTTATACCTAAGAAGAAAATGCCTTGAGTTAAATTATAACTGGAGTTGATCAAGACAAATGCACTAAATGATCACATTGAACTTCTGATCTACTGGAGCTAGTCAAAGCAAATATTAAATATTCATATCGCATGTCAATGTTTAATGACAAATGTTTTGTAATGAAGCAAATTCAAGAGTCCATGACCTGTTTGCATAACTGTTCTGTTTCTACAGTATTTGAATAGTAGCAAGAACATTGGTTAGTTAGAGGTTAGTCAGAAATTTCTTCTCAACACAGACCCAAGATGCATTAATTGTACAGCTTATATGTATTTTATTGATATCATTTTAAAGAAATTTTCATAAAAATTTGGTGGACATATTCACATATGTCTAATTTCTTAAATAGCTTGGTAATGCACCTAACAAACTCTGTTGACCAAAGCCTTGGAAGAAGATAGACAAGAGCCTGCGCCTACACATGTCCCTAAGGGAAATAGAACACTAGCAATTGAGTTAAACTCAGAGTTGATAGGATAATCTGAGTGATATCTGATAAGCTGTCAGTTGGTTTATCTTACCTGTCCACTGGTCTTTCATAAACCCAAGAAGTAGTTGAATAACTTGTTATCAGAATCAAGTCCACAAAGGCTCTAAAAAGTAGATGAGTACATGTATCTACATTTCTTCCTCTCAAGGAAACACTGTGACCACCATTCCAGAGGTCATCAATTTCTGTAAGATTGAACATGCCGATTTTGAAAACTGACATGTGACTTTTGATTTTGGATGACCTAGAATCACAAGAACATCAGAAAATATACTAATTAGAGTTCTTATATATAAGTAAAAATCTGTAATTAAGTAATCAAAGGGTCAGAGTATTTTTAACATTGAAAATTATACTGAATTATTTAAATTGTTTTAAAGACTCACAGAAAGAATCATCCAAGTTTTAAGTAGTGTAACTGAGAGAGCTGTACCTTTTGTTTTCTTTTAAAGGTGATGCTAGTGTTTACAGGAGAATTAGTTGAGTGATGGATGAATGACAGATGTGGCCTGTGATGACGCTGGAACAATGAGAAGGGGTTTTCAATTGAACACAGAGTACATTGTGGATGGAAGAAATTGAATGTTTAAGACTATCATGTGTTTGTTTTAACTTATCAACTTAAAGAGTTCATATGTTAGTACCACCCATTGCTTTTTGCTTCTTTTTTTCCATTACCTCTTCTCCAGTTGTAGAAGGAAGCGACGGGGCTGTGTCCCGCCACCCGGCCGCTGGCTAGCTTTACACCCGAAATAATTACATGGAAACTGTATTCTTTTAAATACTGCCTGGCCCGTTATCTGTAGCCTCTTATTGGTTGATTCTCATATCTTCCTTTAACCCATATTTAGTAATGTGTGTAGCACCATGAGGTGTGGCTTACCAGGAGAGATCTTAACCTGCGTCCATCTCGGAGAGGAGAAGCATGGAGACTCACTATGGCGACTGAAGCATCTCCCCACTCCTGCTACCCAGCATTCTGTTCTGTCTACTCCGCCTACCTAATTTTTCTGCTCTCTTAAAGGGCCAAGGCAGTTCTTTAGTAATAATGAAAGTAAGCCGGGCGGTGGTGGCGCACACCTTTAATCCCAGCACTCGGGAGGCAGAGGCAGGCGGATCTCTGTGAGTTCGAGACCAGCCTGGTCTACAAGAGCTAGTTCCAGGACAGGCTCCAAAGCCACAGAGAAACCCTGTCTCGAAAAACCAAAAAAAAAAAAAATAATGAAAGTAACACATAGACACTCCTCCATCATCCAGTGTATCATATGGAACCAAAGTCACTGGAGGAATCAGTAGGGAAACACTGTTATATAAGCTTGCTTAATAGTACATGCATACTCATGCATACTCATGTGTCCATCGGGTTGATGTTGTTAGCATCAGGAATCATAGACTGTTATCAAAATATAGTGCAAAGAATGAAAAACTTCACTTTCATTTGTTGGTTTGGTGGGTACAGACTGCCCTTGACTGTTCCCAAAAATATAGATTCTAGTCATTGTCCTTGATTGCTTCCCAGATCTTGAAGATAAGATGTCTGAGGCATTATACACTCCAGACTTAGGATCTGAAGCAATTGAGAATAAATTGATTTAGAAACTTCCTCTCTGAGGATTTTCATAGTATTGGAAGAGGCTATGTAAGATCTCTAGGGATAAATGTAATCAATAGTCCTATTAGCTGTCAGACCTGTGCCTTATAATAATGACTCACATGGCAAGATATCCATAATAGCAAAATGGTGGCACTGTTATATTAGGTGTAATCAAGATAAATCTAACTCTAATTGGATTTGAGACCAGTGAGTGGTAAGAAATTCATGTGTGGTACTGTAAAGTGAGTCAGCTGCCCATGACTGCCATTACTAGCTTTATCCTTATAATCCCAGGAAACTGTAGCTCTCACAACTCATCAAAAATGTTTTATTGCAGCAAGTGGAGAATATTGCAGAGATCCACAGCTGGTCAAAAAGGAAGAGAATAATTGACCATTGGATTCCCAAGACCAGTAATACACTTAGAGCAGCACAACTTCTAAATCAAAGGCTATGGAATCATTTTGGAAAAGACTTCAGAAGAGCTTAAGTCCAGGGGACTAGGATGCCTGATGGAAGATGGTGAGATATTATAGGGATATTGCATCCATGAAATTTCACCAATGTGATTGCTTAAATAAGACCTGTGTAATAATTGCCCCTTTTGACCTGCCAACATAGATGTGGAAAAATTCACAAAGTCCTATTCCTGTAGGGAAAACTGTAGGCAATCAATGGCTGTCAAGATGGAAGTGCTAGGTTTCTCCAATATGACCTCCCTGATCTATTATCCAATACTCCATTATGAGCTCTAAGCATGTGTATATAACAAGCATCAAAAATAGGACTCAGTTGGATGGTGATATGGTAGAGGGCAAAGCAGGAGTTGATGGAAGCAGAAATGAGCCTAAAAATGATAAAAATATCTGTGTATGGTTTCCTCAAAAATGAAGTATTTCACAAAGGAAAATGATAAATAACACATGTACTATGTCTGACACAAGTCTTTTTAGGGCATTCAGAACAACTATGGCAAACAGAGTGTTATATTGTGCCAGGGCAGTCATGACAACTACAGTGTTGAGTGTTATATTGTGCCAGGGCAGTCATAACAACTACAGTGTTGTATTGATCCAGGAATACCATGGCAATCACAGTGCTGTATTATAGAAAGGAGGTGGTGGCGCACACCTTTAATCCCTGCAGTCAGGAGGCAGAGGCAGGCGGATCTCTGTGAGTTTGGGGCCAGCCTGGTCTACAAGAGCTAGCTCCACCACTGGCTCCAAAGCCACAGAGAAACCCGGTGGTGAACAAACAACCACAGTGTGCTGTATTGTTGTATGAGAAACAGTGTGAACTTTCTGTGACGGGCAATATGTCATTGATCATTAATGTTTCTTAGTGGTTTTTGAAATATTCCTGCTTTAGAAAAGGAAACAGGTATAAAACTGAATCTGTAAAAGCCAAGGTAAGAACACAATGCTCCCTATAATAGGCAGTTACTTTTACAATGCACATTTTGTTCCTGGAATACAAAAATACAACGCCAGCTCACATTTCATTCTCTTTTAAGTAAAAAATATTTTAAAATTGGTTATTTTTGACTTTTCTGAAACAAACCAGTTTGCTTCCTAACACTCTTTAGCTTGTTACTCCTGCTTCAGTTTCCCAGAGTCTTACCCAGAAGGTCCTTCTGGGAGACCCACTGGAAAATCCTGGTATTGGGACCTACCGTATCTGCTTTCATATCCTTAAATCTCCAAAACAGAGTAGGAAGTTAGACAATAATTTATGTCAGATTTCAAAACTTAATATATAGTATTATAGGAATTAGACAGTGCATAGCTAAATGCTATTTGGATCCACTGCGTGCAAAGCAGGTAAAGGAACATTAAACAATAAGAACTCTCAATACAAAAGGCAGAGTATGGCAATACCATCTCTGTTTTTCTTTACATTTAATCAGGTCAAATGTCATCATGATTTTTATGTGCAATTATGTGCACACATGAGAGAGCTAATGAAGCATGAATATATTTAAAAAGTTTATATGTTCATACATCATCTGCAAGGAAGAATGATTAAACTTTGTGTTTTTAATACAATTCTTCTAATTTTTCATTATTAATTTCATGTCAATTAAAAAAACACAGATTTTACTTATATTCATTTGTACTGTTATTTTAATAGGGTTTGCCACTTGTTTTTTGTTATTCATTACTTATTTTTGGCAAATATTCCATATTTACAATTTTTCACCATTTACAAGTTCTTTGGAAAAGGTGCCACCATGGATAATCAGGGAATGGAGTTTCTGTCTATCCCATCCTGGCCATGACCTCACAGAGTGTATGTATATGTTTAAGTTGTCCAGTAACTATCAGTTACTTAGTTTCTGGCATAAAATTCCCCATACTTCCTTGTGCCCCCTCTGCATTATGAGGAGATTTTGTCTCCAGCACAAAAATAACAACCAGAAATAGCGACTGACAGAATTTAACGAATAAAAAATTAAGTCTAATATACCCATGTTTGTTTGAGGCACCGGTTTAACTAAGGAATCACAAGAAATGCTGAGCAATTCATCACACAAGTCATAACACTGTTAGTGAGTTTGGATATTATTTTCATGTGGGAAAGGAACCTGCTGTGCTGCTCATAAGTGCTAGTAGCTTTAGAAAACATTCAAAATTCTAATCGTGTTGCATCTGACTCATATGATAGATGACAAAACACTTCAGGGTTAATATACTTTGTGAAATGCCAAGTAGTTCCACAGCCAGACCACACAAATGGTGCTAATTTTAGAAACCCCAAACTACCCTTGTAAATGCGAGCTTCACCTACATGTTCAATATCTATTTGCCACAAGAAATTAAACTTTTTTTCAGAATCTCAGGGAAAACCAGCATGAGTTATTACAGAGAGATTTTATGGGATAGGAAACTAAAATCTAGTTCCTACATGCTCCAGATTAAAGTTCAGATGTGGTAAATTATCTTCATATACCCTATGAAGAGAGTCAGCTGGGCCTTTTCTGTCATCAGTCCTATTTCTATTGGATTATCTTAGTTCCCATTTCTTCCTAAATGAAACACATTTTACTCTTCTGCATTAGAGACAAAGTGCCATAGACAAAGTTTGATTGTGTGTGGTTCACCAGAAGGACAGGGACCATTCTACCTTCTTGTTTACATTGTCCTGTTTCAGGTTTGGCAGATTCTAGAATGGCCGATTCTTCCTTTTTTGTCTTTTTTTTTTCTCAATAATCAGGATACAAAAGGACTGAGATGGTAAACTGTTTTCTTCCTTTCTCTGAAAAGTCTCCTGAGAGGTAACTTAGTAACCCTAGTTCAGCATCCTCATAGAGAGGGGAGGGAAACCTGGGAAGTCTCAATGCTACTGCAGGTCTGGAAGACTATTAATGCTATACTACAGATAATTTTTCTATATCTGCTAACAAAGTTCTAAAATAAACTTTCATTTTCCCTGAATATCTAGATTCAAACCAAGCTCAAGAAAAAGGTTAAAGTGACCACTGAGAATATAATTATTCTTGGGTAGATTTGCTCCCAGTATCATCAGACTAGAGAAGTTTAGATTACACTCACTCACCATCCTTCCTTGTGATCACAATGTTTATCTCATGGTTATTGTCATGGAAAACACATTCTATAGAATCTGCCATCTTTATCTTTGTTTCTACCCTGAATAAGGGCAATCATAATACTTGATTTTACATAAAGGGACCTTCCAGTTCACCCCTTTCCAGACTTTAGTAAACTAAGTAGATAATTGCCTTCTATGGGGATCTCATTTTAACTTTTGTGGAATTTGTGCAAGGGCTGATGCAATTGTGTTGACCCTTTCTTGTGTTGTGTTATTGATCAGTGACCCCAGAGGAAACACCACGACACCATGTTTCCCAGAGCTCTGTGAAAACTCTTTCATTTCTTGTGGATACAGAAATTGTTTTATTATTGAAGATCCATACCAGAAAAATGCTGTTCAGATCACTACTAATCTGGCAGAAAAATGAAGCATTATTGGGGAGATAATCACCACTGATCAAGCACACAATTGATAATCATTGCTGTCATAATCACCCCATACTCATGGATATCAGCACTGTGCATATTCATAATTTGAACAACAAATATTCCAAGTATTATCTTCTGAAAATTTGTAAATTGCATTATGTTCTACCTCAGGCTCCTGCTGTGGCCCACCAATCCCATAAACTTTCAGTGTGGCATCCTATCTACTATAGTACATTCGTGAAGGAAAATTCCTGGACTCAACATGGTGACTCCATGTTATATAATCTGTAGAAAATGACAATTTTCACATATCCAGAGCTGGTTATGCCTTGTTAAGTCTAGTAGTTCTAGAAAGTTGAAGAGTAGCTTTCAAAAGAAGTGCACAACCCATTCAGGCTAGGACAGAGAAACAGTCACCAATATCAATACTTACTACAGCTGAAGATGCTGTACAGACAATTCTAAAACACTCTCTTAGAAATGATGCTCATAGAGTTACCTAAACACAGTAAAAGACAATATTGAGAATTCTCTTATTTAAAAATAAGATCCACTCATTACTTATTTGTGTCATCATTAGGATAGTGCCTGACAAAAAAGGAAGTTATAGGAGGAATGGTTTTTGTTGGAGCATATTTTGAGCTTTTGCTGTCCATCATGTTGTTGAATCCATGAGAATCTTCATGTTGGCGAGAGCCTTAACAGCTAATCCTTTTATATTGTGGATCTAAAAGGTGAATATTCTTTGGAAATGCCTGTACAAGTAAACACTTCCTCTTCTAGGTTGACTTTATGTAGGCTGTTAGGTTATGATAATGAGAATAGTAGCCAACACAGGAACTTACTTTGATAGCCTCTCTTTAATGTACATAAGTCTTTGTCTAATAGTCTTTTTAAAAGAAATATGGAAAAATCTGGACATATGCAAGTGCAGAACTCTAGAATTCTACAAGCAAATTCTGTGGGACATTTAGATTAGGGCCTAGAAGACCAGAAATTGACAAAACAAAGTGTGAACAGTGTAGGCTAGGTTCATGGAGTTTTGGGAGATGATAAGGATTTCATCAGGGTGTGTGTTAGTGACCTTTATGTTCCATTCTTGTGAAGATCTGATTGTGTTTTATCTATGTTCTGAGAAATAACACTAAATCCAAAAGCAATGGAATATGTTGTTTGGTAGAAGAAATTTAGAGAATGTTTCACATCTGACCTACTTTTAAATGCAAACATAGAATCTGAACTCTGAAATCTTATTTGTTTGAATGGCAGCAATGTCAGTGAACACAAAGAATGTGGCAGTTCCTGTAGTATGGAGGAACAGGCCATGAGACACTCCTGCCATACTTATTTTGTAGGGATAATTGTTTATTCATTGTCTTTAGAAGACATTTGTTGCCTAGACAATCAGAGTTAAGTGTTTTTCAGAGGCTACAATTTGTGACAATCCAAATAATCTTCATTCTAATGGTTCTACAGTAATCAGAGATTCAAGTCAAGTACACTTCAAAATTTGGCATTAAAAGAAGAATAGGAATAGAAATTTATTTAAAAGCTACTGTGATGTTTTTGAGGCATGTGTGACACATACAATGAGAAGTCATTCACTGTTGGTGCTATGGTTGCCTCGCCAGTGTATCTCTCCAACATCTAGGGAAGCACTGTAAGAAAATACAGACAAGGCAATAGACATCATGATTAAAAGAAGAAAAGAAGGAAGAAAGATTAGAAGGAGTGAAGGAGGGCGGGGAGGAGGAAGGAAGGAACCAAGTCTTTTTTTTTCTCATTTTTTTATTCAAGATTTCCATCTCCTCCCCTCCTCCTCCCCCTTCCCTCCCCTCCCTTCCACCCATACCTCCACTCCACCCCTCTCCAAAGACAAAGAGCCATCAGGGTTCCCTTCACTATGTTAAGTCCAAGGTCCTCCCAGCTCCCCCTAAGTCCAGGAAGGTGAGCAACCAAACTGACAAGGCTCACAGTGAGCCCGTCCATGCTGTAGAGTTCATGTTCATTGCCATTGTCCTTGGATTCTCAGTCCTCCTCCACCGTCAGCCACATTCAGAGAGTCCGGTTCCACCAAGTCCAGTCGGAATGGGACTCATGGAACCAAGTCTTTTTAATATGCAATTTTAGCTAGTTACACAGATCACTAAAGGATTGTCTGTTTACAGTAATCTTCTGAAGATTACATGGCTGCCTAATGTGAAACACGTGTCCACATACTATACAATATGAGAGGAGGTAAGTGAGGAAGGGAAATGAATTTTATATGGAGAGACATTCATAACTTGAGTTGCTACCAAAGAAAAGACAATGTGCTGGGATACCAGAAACAATGGAAATGACTCAAGCTGCAACAGAGGTTAAAATTCAGAAGCCCTAAACCCAAATTTCTGATATTTGCATGAGAAGCTATACAGCCTGTATGGGATCTGTGGAGGCCACATAGAACACTTCCAACCTCACACGATTCTAGTTTCATCTATCGTCTTCCTTCTGGCTGACATACCACCGAGGTACTTCACAAAAAAAGTGAGAGTGGTCATTTTATTGAAATTGTAAAAAAATGTACATAGTGAGAAATTGAATATTTAGGTTTCTTAGAACTTGCTGAGGATTGTTTTGTGAGCCTAATTTATGATTGATAGATTCTGGAGAATGTGCCAATAACTGATGGTATAATATATAACCCACATCTATTGTATAAAATCTATTATCAACATTGGGTAAGTCAGTTGGGTTATGATAATAGCTTAATCCCATATTGTACTTGTTGAATATCTTTGTTGATATGATAAACTCAATATCTAATTTTAAATTTATTATAATATTTATAAAAACATGTTAATTTTAAGTTCTTAAGGGCCTGTCTCTCCTTTAGAGCCATATATTGTCTTATTGTTTCAGAAATTTTGTTTCTGCATGTTGGGATTTGTCCACAGAGCAAGTCAACTCTATTGATTTTAAAAATAGGAAGTCATGATGGCTAGTTTTATTTACTAAGTTTAATTGATTAGGAAATATCTAGAGCAATAGGCCATAATTCTTCATTTATGTATGTACAGTAGTCCTGTTGACTGCAAGATGCAGGACTCTTAGCTGCTTCTCTAACATGTTTACCTGCATGCCACCTTGTCCCAACATGATGATGATGAACTGAACCACTGTTCTTTAAAAGAGTTACCATGGTAAAAAAAAAAAAAAAAGTTACCATGGTCTTGTTGTCTCCTCACAGCAATAGGTACGGCAATAGGTTAATACCAGTTGTGAACCCATTTTTAGGAGTTATTGGTTTATCACATTGAATATTTGCCTTGGAAAATCCACTCAACTGTATATTCTCACTTGAGTTCCTGTTTCATATCAGCATCTTGGGACTCTACCTAGGAGAGTTCCTGTGAAGTAACTGGCTAACTTATCAGCAGCTTAGTTTATTCAGACTTATAAGCCAATGGCCTGTGCTACCTCCAGATTGACATAGGAGTATAACTTTGTATCCCAATTGTCTCAAACTGTAGAGAACCTTCAGGAAAAAATTAGTATGCCTTTTTATTCCACTGTTGCCCAAGTACCAGTTTTAAGTTTCTGCTTACTTATCTGCAGTTATTTGACTATATGAGAAATTATAAGCCAAATTTAATTGTTGTAAATAATGAAAGACATAAAGCAAGACATATAAAGTGGTCATTAAATAAACTCATGGAAAAAAGAGAAACTCTTTTGAAATTAAATTTCTCATTTGATATTGATTAAATGCTAGTCGTTATGTGTAAGATTGTCTCTAAATTCAAATATGGAAAGCACCTTTTAATAGAGATGGCATGATATAAACTCACAGAAACCACACAACTATGTATACATAATCTTACGTCAATAAAAAGAAATTAGCTCTTAGTGTGGGAAGTCTTTCTGTATATGCGCTGTTTTTACTGGTTAATGAATAAAGAATTGTCTTGGCATATGACAGGTCATATGACAGCAAGACATAAATTGCAAGCAGAAATAGAGAAGAAAATAAGGTGGGGTCTGAGAGATGCCATATAGATGCTGAAAGAAGACAAGCACAACCTTTACCAGCAAACTATGAAATATAAAATAATATTTTATATTATAATATAAAATAATAGAAATGGGTCAATTTAAGATACAAGAGCTAGCTAGAACTAGGTTTAAACTATTGGCCAAAGAGTATTGCAGTTAATATAGTTTCTGTGTGATTATTTCGGGTCTGGGTGGTCAGGAAAAGAACAAGCAGTTTTCACCTACAAGTTCTGGCAGAGGTCAGGAAGTTGGAAACTAAATTATAAAACATCACACAAGTAAGCAAGTAAGTAAATCTAATACAAGAATGGGAACAGAATCAGTCTTTTGTAGGGAGGCCCCTTGTTTTTCCCAGCTGCTGAGCCCCCAAATAACAACACAGAAACTGTATTAATTAAACCACTGCTTGGCCTATTAGCTCTTGCTTCCTATTGGCTAGCTCTTATATTTTAATTTAACCCATTTCTATCTATCTGTGTATTGCCATATGTCTGTGGCTTACTGGCAAGTTTCTGTCCAGAGTCTGTCTCTGGTGAGCTACAAGGCTTCTCTTTTAATCTGCCTTCTTTCTCCCAGAATTCAGTGTAGTTTTCCCTGCCTACTAATATTCTGCCCTACTAGTTGAAGACAGATTCTTTATTAACTAATGATATTCACAGCAGACAGGAGGGAATCCCACATAATCAGCACTTGCATGTACATAGCTTAAACATAGCTTTCAGTGATACAGACTGTCCTGATCTTGTTAGAAGTCTCTAACTGGAGGGAGGATCTTCTTGAATATTGAATAGTAAATACTGCATATATACATCTAAAATAAAGGAACCCACTAAAATTCTACTCTGTGATTTGTGATTTTCTGTAACAAAAGAGAAAGGGTGTGAGAGAGATGGAGAGTGAAAGAGAGAGAGGAGAAAGGAAGAAGGACATCTGAAGATAATCCTAACGTGTTAAATTTTCAGCTCAGCAGAGTGAATTACCAGACAGGGAATTAGTATATACATAAGAGTGTAAAAAACATGCAATGGATTTAATATATCCTCAGGTCAAATTCTCAAATTCCTGGAGTCATACATAATTCCACTTGACTTCAGAACTGTGAGCTCTAATCAGAAACAGAAAGTGATAAATGCAGAGTTATGTTACAGGTATTAAATCTTAGAACATCACTAGGATGGTATCCTCCTAAAATATTATCTGTACTTTGGTACTGTAATAGACTTTATGACCTGCTTTGATTTTACCTTTTGCTTTTACTATTTCTTTTCTATCTTCCTCCTTCAGACAATGAAAAAGCTATTCTTTCTTATGTGGCTGATTTTGATGCCTTAAATACATATGGCTGCATAGGTACCTGGACTCAGAGCATATTCTATCCATCTTTCTCTCTGTATAGCTCTTTAAGAAGCATATGGACCTGACTGTTCCAATATGCAAGCAGTACAAAAATGGTCAGACTGTAGATCACATGCCGTGCTCCTCCTGAGAAGCAGCTCCTCAAGCCTTTGTGTTGAAGACTTTGAAACTAGACTTCATGTGACCCTAGCTTTTGTTACCATCATACTTCAGGCACTGTTGTTAAGCTCACACGCTCACCTTGTGCTCTCAGGGTCTTTTGTGACCCCTCCTGTGCTTACTTGACACAGCTGAAGGACTTCACCATAGAATGGGTCCAGACATTAGATAGTTTCTTAAGCATCCTCATGGGAGGAAATTCCCCAATGGAACCCTGCGTAAGTATTTTCTGACTGGCAATGCTTCCCTGCTGTTAAACTTTTATTACAAAATAGTATAAGAAATGTTTGTTGTGGATAAACCGAGCATATTCAAAAGACATATCTTGTGTGGACATCCTAATTGCCGAGCTCCTCTCAGCACACTGGCCATGCTGTTTACATCCTCACTCTTACGTGGCTCCCTAATTCAAATCAGTGCAGCTGATGAGCAAAGCGCAATTTAGAGAGCACCATTCAATTTTAACCCTAACATTAATCTTTGAAAAAAATGCTAACAGGAGAAGCATATTTTTTTCTTTTTTGCCAAATAGTGTATTTCTGAATTAGGACTTTCTTTGTCTCATTCAACATTTTCATAGGAAACAGCAGGATCACGATCATGACCAGGAACTGATAGAACAGCAGACCTGAACTAGTGGGAGCTCATGACACTGGAGCAACAGGTACGGAGCCTGCATGGCCCTCTCCGTGTGGGTGACAGTTGTAAAGCTTGTTCTGTTTGTGGGGTCCCTAGAAGAGGGACCAGGACCTATCCCTAATGCATGAGCTGGCTCCTTGCAACCTATTTCCTGTGTTGGGATGCCTTGCCCAGCTTTGATGGAGAGGATCCTGGTCCTGTCTCAACTTTATCTGCCTTGGTATAATGATTCCAACGGAGGACCTGCCCCTTTCAAAATGGAGGAGGCACTGATGGAGGGTAGTAAGGAGGTGAATGGAGGGAGGGAAAACTGAGGTTTGTGTGGAATATAAATGAAAAATAATAATAAAAGCAAACAAAACATTAAAGTCAAGTTAACAAATAAAATAAAACAAAAATAAAAGACTACATTTACATCTTTTTACATCATTTACCAGTACAATATCATTCTTTTCCTCAAGTCTTCTTAACCTTGTCTTTTCTGTTCTGAGGCAATCATCAGTAGGATATTATGATAAGGTATAGGTATTTCATCAGTTATTGTTTTTGAATGAATTGTTGAACTATCTCCCTCATACACATGTAATTATACAACACCCAACTGTAATCATAACTCATACGATTATGAAAAGGGCTTTGAGGATGAGATCCATATTTGCTTACATTTTTATCACATTATTATTTCATAAAAGAATAAGGGTTATTTCCTTGTTTAAATTTTTCCCACAATTTTTTATTGATTCTTTGAATTTCATATCATACACCGCAGCCCCACTCATTTCCCAGGCCTTTCAGATCTGCCTTCTACTCTTGTAACTTCCCTCCCCAAAAGACAATAGAAAATTAGAATTACAAAAAAGTTTAATGGTAGAATGTGCAGTGTCTCACAGTGTCTCCCACGGTGTACTCTTTAAATAGCTTTACTTGTAAAATTTCACTGCAATGAGTCATTGGACTGGTTCAAGGCCTTTGGGCTCTGCTCCACTATCACGGCTGCTCTGGGCTATCCTGTTGCTGCCCTGTGTCATGGAGATCCTGCAACTTTGGTTCTGCAAGACCTGCACCTTGAACTCCAGCAGCTCATAGATGTGGTATGTGTTGGGTGGGCCAGCTCAAAATCTTGGAACCGGGCCTGAGTGGTAACTGAGTTGGTCACCGATGCTATATCTCCATGATACCCAGGTGAGGCTGGCTTTTCTGTATACACAATCAGGGCTAACTATTCCAAGCCCATGTCACCAGCGCCAACTTTCTGACACTGACAAAATGATGGGTAAGAATCAGCTTTCCCACACTAATGAGGCATGCTCATCTACACCTTCGTTTAGGGCTACCTCTTCCTAGCTGCTCAGGCAAGTTGCAGGGCTAGCTCCCCCTAGTCCTGTGGCCAGCAATTGGTGGGTTTAGTTCGCCCATGAACACACCATCGGAGCTAGCTCTCCCACACTGGCCAGGCAAGGAACAGGGCCATCTTTTCTGCACTTTTCTCACTGCCGGTGCTACTGTGTGGTAGATGGTGAGGGGCTGGGTCAGCTCAGCACCATACTCAGACAACATCATGGCCTCAAATGGGAGCCCAGACCAAGGAGGCCCACATTGTATGGACGTTGTCACAGACCCCCTGCTACAGAAGGTCCATGAACTCAGCAATAGCCCTCTGCAGCAGCACAGGTTTAAATAAAACTATGGCCTCAGATAACAGTACAGGCCTCTCACAATAGACCATTCCTTGCTGTCTTCATGTCTACAGTCATAACTCTTCACAGAGAACAAACTGCTCCCACTTCCCTTTCTGTGTCATCTCTCCACCACATATTGGCTCATCATAATGCTACATGCCATGAATTTTGCCGAAGCCTCTCCTTAGTTTTTAAATTTTCATTTTTTGTTTGTTTTCGTTTGATAAAGAAGAGGGTTTATTTCATCTCATATTTTCCTGTCCATTTGTAGAAGGAGCAGTGGGGCTGTGTCCCGCCACCTGGCTGCCAGCTAGCTTTTCACCCGAAATAATTACATGGAAACTGTATTCTTTTAAAACACTGCCTGGCCCATAGTTTCAGCCTCTTATTGGCTAATTCTCACATCTTCCTTTAACCCATATTTAGTAATCTGTGTAGCACCACGTGGTGGTTTCTTACCAGGAGAAATCTTAACCTGCATCCATCTTGGAGAGGAGAAGCATGGCGACTGCATATGGCAACTGCCTGAAGCATCTCCCCAACTCTGCTTCATTTTTCCCACAGTTGTGTTCTGTCTACTCTGCCTACCTAATTTTCTGTCTCTTAAAGGGCCAAGGCAGTTTCTTTATTAATAAATGAAAGTAACACATAGACACTCCTCCATCATCCATTGCTGAGGAAATGTAGCCAAGGGTTTCAAGGCAGGATACCATAGAGGAAATATGCTTACTAGGTTGCTCCTTATCATTTGCTCAGCATTTTTTATTATGTCTTTTATTTTGTGAGATTCTAATATAATTGCATTATTCTCCATTCCCTTCCTCTCTAATGAAGATATACCTTGATAGAGTAATCAGTGAATGTTCAGAAGGCCGTTCATAAACTAGAAC
The DNA here is from genome assembly GCF_903992535.2 of Arvicola amphibius. Taxonomy (NCBI): domain Eukaryota; kingdom Metazoa; phylum Chordata; class Mammalia; order Rodentia; family Cricetidae; genus Arvicola; species Arvicola amphibius. The sequence goes on along the minus strand of NC_052047.1, from coordinate 17,669,371 downwards.
AATGCTGAAATGTAGTTCATGTGTCTTCTCTACTCACTCTTCATTTTCTTTCCCGTCGTTACAAACTTTCGATAAATGAATAAGAAGGATTTTATGGAAAGGAAAACTATGGCTGCCACACAGGCCAGGAGGAATCCAATCACATCCAGAGAGTGGTACTGGTACCAGGTGAGGTTGTGTGCAAGTGGCCTCAGGTGCTTGGCCCCTTTGTGGCGCATGACAAACTCAATCCAGAAGATGACTCTGTCCAGGGGTTTCATGGGCTGGTCATGATGAATGGTCGACAACCACATAGCATTCTTTTTATAGCTGAAAGAAGGAGAACAGACACTGACTTACATAAGAAATGAAAATGCACATGTGTAAACTTTTGTGTAAACATTAAAGTTAATCACACCATATAGTAAAAAATATATCTTGTTTCATATTCAGAGACATGTCTGAGTTCCTTGAGCATGCAATATTAAGCATTTAAAAAGAAAAATAATAAAGATCAAATATTCCTAAAGTAGAGTTTAGAGACAGCTAAGTCTTAGATACAAAATAAATCAAAATGAAATATTATTGGAGCATATAAAGCTTCAGTTATCCATAAGCAATTATTAGTAATTTTTGTGCGCAAAATGTGTACTATTCTCAGGATGTAAAAGTAGAAGACAAATTTCTCTTGAGTCCTCATGGTGGTGCATATCTGTGTAAATTTGATAAAGATTGAAATGAGATTTTGATGGTACATCTATCAATGATTAGTAATTTTATTTACAAATGTGTCCTGGTACTTATTAATTAGCTCTAATAGCTACTTCTCATTGATTTTATGTTTTTCTAATTAAGGTCATCAAATATTTGATAATATTAATAGGAAGAATAATTTTCTACTCTGTTACTGTATTGGATTTTTTTATTAATTTTATGATTCTCATTGTAAAGTATAATCACAATAAATTTTTGCTATTACTTTTAAATATGTGTCTGAGAGTATTTGTTTAAAGTGTGTAAACTGTGTGAGTATGTGTTTGTGTGTGTGTGTTTTTTTAGGAAATCTGCTGGAGTTAGAGTTACAGATGTTTGCAACCAACTGATGTAAGTATTGGGAACAGAACTCTGGTCTGCTGCTGGGGCAGACCTTCCCTTATCCACAGAGCCATCTTTCAAGCCTAAGTTTTACTCTTAATGTTGATATTTGTTTTCTGTTATCATTGTAATTTTAGAAGTATGAGTTATAAAAATTTCACACTAAAGATCAAAAACAAGGTGTATTTGATTCTAATGCTGAAATAATTATTGATGAGCATATAAAGGAGAAAGGTTATAAAGACAAGTCATAAACTCTGATGTCAGTTTATTGCAGCAAAAGTAGCAATTGTAATAATAACTTACTGTCTTTTTATTTACAAGGCAAAATGAGAGAATTATGAATTTATTCTCATTAAATAATCATCATTCCTTAGTATACATGTTACATTTGTTTAAAATTTAATTTGTAACTTATCTGATTAGGAAATGAGAAGTGAGGAAACTCCTTAGGAAAGGATGAGGAAGGTTAATACAAAAGAAAGGCAGACAGTAATAAAGTACTAATAAAGATATCAAAGCCATGAAAAATTTTACTATTAATAAAATATTCAATTCTCCTACAACATGCACAATTTTATGTATAAATATACATATATAATTTTAATGATGTTTTCCTCTTCTGTACTGATAGTGCTCAATCGAAGAATCAAAGAGAGCCTTACACAAACAACAATACCAGATATGAGAAATCCTCTTTTTAAGATACTGGCCAAGTCTGTCAAAGAAACTCCCTAAACATAGAGCCTATTGGTGGTGCTTATTCTCCAGTGGTAGAAGGTAAGTTTCTATTGCTGAATGAGCATTCAGTTCAGAAGCAGAGACCAGAGACCTCTCAGCTGGAACTGACTTGACGTCGCCCTACCTGAAAACTAGTTTTTGTGGTATAAAAAAGTAGAGAGGATTGAAAGATTTTAAAAGCCAGAGGGAAGTGCTGTGATGTTGTTTCTTTGATAAACTACACTCATGAAGTCTCAATATGGGTACCTAAACAAGGTATGAATAATGATGACACCTATAGTCTTTTTAACAACATAGTTCCCTAACAAAATCAGAATAAGTATTAAACCTATAGTCATTCTCAAAAACATAGGTTCCTAACAAAATTTGAATAAGTAGGACATCTATAATCTTTCTCAACAATATAGGTTTCTAACGAATTCTGAATAAGTATCACATCTGTAGTCGTTCTCAAAAACATAGGACCCTAGCAAAATCAGAATAAGTAAGACATCCATAGTTGTTTTCAACCAAATAGGTCCCTAACTAAGTACTTGATGTTGATCTTTTTGTGTAAACATTAAAAATAATTACATAGTATTATCACAGTATTCTGTGACTAAGTTTGGTTAATAAATAAGTGACTTAGACCCAAGGCAAGGCTGAACAGAGCTAGGCAGGTACAACTAAGCTGAATTCTGGGAGAAAGAAGGTGGAGCTAGAGAGAAGTCATGAAGCACCTGGAGGACATAAATAGCAGGCCTTTACTGGTAGTCCAAAACCACATGGCGATACACAGATTAATAGAAATGGGTTAATTTAAGATATAAGAGCTAGCAAAAATATGCATAAGCTAATAGGGAAAGCAGTGTTGTAATTAATATAGAATCTGATTGGTTATTTTGAGTTTGAATGACTGGGAACAAACAAGCAGCTTCTTCCATAAGATCTGAATAAGGATGACACCAGTAGCCATGCTAACATGAAAAGAGGTAGATTTCACTTTTGTCCTAGCTCAACATGAAATTTTTAAAGGCACTGAAGTAATGTTAAAAGTCGGAAAGAAATATTCTTTTTCTAAAAAAGCCCTTTTTGGAAAGAGTTTCCAAATGGAATTTTTAATAAAAGAAAAATAATTGTCAACATGTTAATTTGTTTTGTAGTAATAAGTTTTCATTATTTAAATTTATCCTAAGACAGGTTGCATATTTAAATATCTAACCATACACTTACTTTTATGTTAATATCTATGCTATTTTGATGTATTACAACTTCTACAAAAGTTACCTATCTCTTTTATAACATTTAATTCCTCTGTGGTAATATTTTTTTATGGCTTCTATGTGTACTATATCTGGAACCACCTCTGACATTTCATTGTTGCAAGGAGGGATGCTTGTTGGTACCTGGTCACCCAACTAGCTTAGACATGAAATAATCACACAGAAACTGCATTAATTAAATCACTACTTGTCCCATTAGCTTTAGCTCTTATTGGATAACTCTTACATATTAATTTAACCTCTTTCTTAATCATTATATCACCATGTAGCAGTGGCTTACTAGCAATGTTCTAGCATGTCTGTATCCAGAAAAAGGGAAATGGTGTGGGAGTTCCTTCTGTCTATGTGTTGCTTTTATTGGTTAATATATAAACCTTTTGGGCCTATGGCAGGGAAAAAATAATTAGGCAGGGAAAGCTAGGCTGTATGATGGGAGAAGGAAGGTAGAGTCAGAGAGATATCATGAAGCCCCTGGAAATAGATGTGCTGAAACTTTGTTGGTAGGTCATAACCTCGTGGTAAGATATAGGTCAATAGAAATGGGTTAAATTAATAAGAGTTAGCCAATAAGAAGCTAGAGTTAATGGGCTAAGAAGTGATTTAATTAATACACTTTCTGTGTGATTATTTTGGGTCTAGATGCCTGGGACCCTACAAGTGGCTCTCCCCTCCAACAAATTGGTGTTAATAGGGTGGACTAAAATCAATGTAAAATGTGAGAAAGCTTGAAAAGGAATTCTATACACAAAAATACAGAGTTTAACACAGCTTCTTGCTGTTTGCTGGCAGTGTGTTGCAGCTCCCTTACAAGAGGATTTTCTGATTCACTTGTGACCATTTTGAAATGCCAGCTTCCTGGCCTTGCTGCCAGTGTTACCCCTAGCTCTTTTGGGAGATGGATATTTGGATAGGGTTTGTGATTATACTGCTGCAACTTGCTTAATGGCTGCATGAACTGGCTGTGTGCCTGAGAATTGGGATATGGGCATGGCTCTCAGAGGCAGCAAACAGCTCTGCCATTCTGGACTGTGCCAAGCATAAGGAAGTTCCATATATATCAAAGAAATTGTGCAGCTTGAGTTTTAGACTGGACAGGCAAACAGGTAGTACCATATATAACATAGTAATGGCACTGATAAGGTTTTAAGAAGCACTGAGCAATTTAAGTAGCACTCCTGGACAGTAAAGAATTATAGATACAAAATAGGACAGATTCAGAAATAAAAGACGTCTAAATGGATCACAGTGTTGGATAAATGGACATAGCTGTAGGAGAGAGAAAGAAAAGTGTATAGAGAGCTGTAAAAAAGAAATCATATAAAAAACAAAGACATTTAAGAAACAGAGTATAGACAGTCATAGAATAAAAGGAGTAAAGAAAAATAAGCCATGTAAAGATAATGGAAAATTCACAGAGAGTCTGAATTATGTATACCATTGTGTTTTCTTTGAGTTCTTTGACTGTAAAGCAGCTAAGTACAGAGATACATTTCATTGTATGGGCTGCTAAGCTAAACCAGCATGTATATTATAAAGATATCACAATTTTTAAATTTGGGTTTAAGGATGTGTTTCCTTGGAAAAGAGGCTCTTCTTTTGTTTCCACAGAGTTTAAGAACCTATGGATTGCTTCCAGATTGGTGTTGTTGATGGACCAGATACCCTGAAAGGTTGCCTTGTACACCCCTCAAAAATTACTTTTTCCAATAAACAGCAGGAAGCAGTTTGGAGACAAACTACACTCAAATTCCTAATAGTATTTATACACTTGTCTTTATATTTAAAGGGGGATATGCTGTAGAGATTTGGATTTGTATGGATCTTGGTTTATTGATGCAAATCTAAGGTCAATCTTATTGTATGTATATTTCTGCTCTTGATTAAGGTATTGTGATTGTCTTGTTCATTTAATAATGTAATTTATAAGTATGAAATATAGGTTAATGGTCAGCTATAATAGTCAATCTTTTAGTCATGTTATGTTTTCTAGATATATAGAGAGATATTTAATTTAGGTATTCTTAAAAATCTTTCAGAGATCTTCAGAATATGACATTTAAATGTTTTAAGAAATTAGGACTTTTCATGACAATGAGACACATCTGCACCAGGCAGCACTAGCTACTTCAAGAAGAAGATGGGCATCAAAGTGGCTGCTTATAAAGTTTGTTAGCTAATTGGGCAAGAAACTGCTCTTGCGTGGCCACATAAACGGACATACAGGACCTGCAGAGAAATGACTGCTGAACTTGCCTACAGGTGAGATGATTCTTTGGGGTTGCTGCTACATTAAAGATTCAGCCAGACATTCTGCAGGACACAGAAGAATGTTACTGGCAAACTTACAATATAGGCAGAAGTATCTTTAAGATTTCCTGCTTCATGAAAAGTATGCTGGGTACTATGGGCCTGTAAGCCAAAGATGCCCCAACAATACAAAAGAAATTACATTGTACCTCCTTTTTACTTAGACAATGTCATATCCTTCTGGAGTCTTTGATGGAGTTAAAGAATTTATACTTATAGTTTTCCTTAATATAAAGATAAATTAAATATAAAAGTTGGAGCTATAATTCTTGCTTGAAAACTGTTTTATTGAACGTAATTTTACTACGTCAAAGCCTTTCTTTTTGTTTAAACAGAAAAGGGGGAAAGGTGGGAGACCAGATAACTTTGTTCTGTCTCAACCACACAACTAGCTAATACTTGAAACAATCACATGGACACTGTATTCATCAAATTACTGCTTGGCCCCTTAGCTCTAATTTCTTATTGGCTAATTCTTATAGCTTAATTTAACCAATTTCTATTAATCTGTGTGTTGCCACGTGACTGTGGCTTACTGGGAAGATTCTAACAGGCATCGATCTCAGACAGGAGATCCATGATGTCTGCCACGTTGCCCTTCTGTCTTCTCTGCCTACCTAAGATCTGTCCTTTCAGGACAAGTAGTTTCTTTATTGGTTAACCAATGAAAGCAACTTATAAACAGAAGACCTCCTACACTAGTATAATTCTTGCTTAATAACTGTTTTATTAAATGTAATTTTACTATGTTAAAGCATTCCTTTTTATTTAAACAGAAAAGGGAAAATGTTGTTGGAGGTCCTTCTGTCTGTGTGTTGCTTTTATTGGTTAATGAATAAAGAACTGGTTTGGCCTACAGCTTGGGAGGAAGAATGTGGAGTCAGAGAAATGCCATGGAGCTTACTCTGGAGACACATGTGCTGTGCTGAAACTTTGCCTATAAGCCACTGCCATGTTGTGATATTCAGATTAACAGAAATGGATTAAATTAAGATGTAAGAGTTATCCAATAAAAAGCTAGAGATAATGTGCCAAGCAATGTTTTAATTAATATAGTTTCTGTTTGATTATTTCGGGTCTGGGTGGCAAGGAACAAATAAATGGCTCTCCCATCCAATAATTTATTTCACTTCACTTATTGACTATTTAAGTTTTATACTAGCCTTTAAACTCTAACCAATTACTTTACAAAAAGAATTGAAAATAAAAATTGTCCAGAGCTGGTGGCATATGCCTGTTGGACAAGCTGTTTGGATGATTAAGTAGAAGGATTACACATTGAGGACAAGTATGATTTACGTAGAAAAGAAATATAAAACACAACATGGAAATAAAAATTAATAACAAAAAGAGGGAAAAAAAACCTATGACACTGAATCATACCCTAATTTGTCTCTGTACCTTCCATTATTTTTGCCTTCAGGATAATTCTTGCTCCTTTGGCCATCAGTGAGAATCATAATTAATGATAAACAAATACCAACATATATACATTTCAAAAGGTATACTCACAAAGGATTATCTATTACGGCCTCCAGTGCATTGAGCAAATCTGCCCTTTTCATTGTTCTGAAATCTAATGAAACAGCTGCTCCTTTGGCCACTATGTAGGCAATGTTATCATGCTGCTCTCCAAACAAAGGAATGCCAATCATAGGGATTCCAAAATGGATCGCCTCATAGATTCCATTGGCTCCACCATGAGTTACAAAGGCTTTGGTTTTTGGATGACCTAGAATAAGATGAATTCATGTTGACATTTATTAGCAATCTTAGATATGAAATGAGGAATGTGCACTATCAGGAACTGAAAAGAGATTTTCTACATGAAGATTAATTTTACTTAATTCGATTTATTAATTTAGTTTATCACACAACTTCCGTCTCCCCTCACGTTTCATCCCAAGTAACCCTATGTGAAGATTCTAATACTCATAATCTTGGTGAAATATTTTCTTCTTTCAGAGTGAGAAGAAACTAAATTTACAGAGAGATATTTTACAGAATTGCTTTGGACTTGAGAGTTAAACTATGAAATTCTAATTTCCAGTTGAACACATGGGTACATGGTAGCTAAGAGAAAATGAGTATTAAAAGAGACCAACTGCATACAAGAACTTGTTATCCTAAATAAATAATACATTCACTAAGTGTCATATAAAGGATTTTGAGGTCAACTTTGATAGGTTTGTTTTGAGAGTCTTACCTAGAAGGTCATTTTGCGGGAGCCATTTGTAAACTCTGGTATTGGATCCTAAGGTGTCTGGTGTTTTGCCCTCAAATCTCCAAAGAACCTGTTAAAGATTAGAACATCTTTATTGCTGGAGCCAAATTTATCATTTTATAGACTAAATAAATTATATTTAGTAATATAAATATATATATAATCTGCATATATGTATGTAACAGCATTCATAAAAATGATGCTATGAATTTGAAAAAGAGCAAGGAGAATGGATATGAGAGGGTTTGAAGGAATAATGAAAAGGGAGAAATGATACAAAAACAGAAATTGTAAAAATAGATCTTTTTATGTTTAAATATAACATAGGGAAATACCTCCCATAAAAATGGATGAAGGCATCAGAAAGGGTAAATATTGAGAACTCTATGGAGATTGAGAAGATTGTGCCAGCAGAGTCTGTGCTTATTTTTACTTTCAGGCAGGTTAAACATAATCATCATTTTTCTAAGCAGAGATGTTTATACAAATGAGATAGCTAATGATGCATGAAAATATTTAATACACTCCCATGGTGATGTAATGGAGTCACATGAGCAGAATTCTGAGTGCTTGAGAGAGCACTCTAAGAAAAGAAAACAAGAGTCTTGTGACCTCAATTTCTTTAAAATGCTAGATTTATTTGGGGGGGGGGTAAGTGTGTTTTACCCTCCTTCCAGGTATAACAGATAGAGTGGATCTATTTTAGGTTAACCGCTACTGCTTGCTATTGTCATCCAGATAAAATTTAAACTTCCCTTTATGCATTTCTGTTGTGGATTGTTAGAAAAGGGAGTGGCAATATCAGGAGGTGTGGCCTTGCTGGAGGAAGTATGTCACTGTGCAGTGGGCTTTGAGATCTCTTTGCCTCAAGTTTATATCAGTGTGACTTTCAGTGGACTTCACAATCAGAATTGCTAATGAAAATATTGAGTTATTGAAAATGAAAGGACTAGGAAGAATTACAAGGGATTCTGGAACCTATATTCCCATGTGGACAAGAATATAAACATGACTTGGATTTTTCATAAGAGTCAAAATTATACAAAATCTAGTGACCATGTATGGTATGTTTCTAAAGAAAAGATATGAGCTCTTTACAAGGTTGACAGAGAACAGTGTAGAATAAGCACATAGAGACCTCTTTTTCTCCCTGAAATTTTCCTGGTTTTATAATTTAAAAATAATCAGGCAAATAGACATGATTGAATGACTTATGAAATGTTATTGCCACCATGTGGCCAATGGTACTTTTACAGTCTGGTTTACCTAGAGACAGTTATTGTTAAAGATTGGCCTTTAATAGTTTAGCATTTAAAAGCTTGCTTTTATAATATACATACTCATTCTGATAATAAGGTACATTTTGGTTTTTCTCTGCCTTCATTCAATCACAGGAAGCTTAACTCTGATATCTGTAATGTATTATTTTCAAGGCATGACATAATTCCCTATTGTGTCAATACTATACAAGAAAGGTTTTAGAGCCTGTGAGGAAGGCATTTCCTCAGGCTTATCTTTGTTAAATTCAAACCTGGGACTCCTTTTCCCTGCAAGATGTAACATGTTCAGGTTCAGCTCCATGTTTGCCTGCATGGTACTATACTTACCTTCATGATGATAATGGTTAAATGAGCTACAACATGTAAGTGTATTTTTTATTACAGATGCCATGATCATGATGTCTCTTCATAGCAGTGAAAACCTAAGTAAGTCTCTATGGAAAAACTTTTGTTTTGTCACACATGGCTTGTCATACTGATCATATACAACTTCAACTCATGTGATTTTTACACATATGACTTTTCTAAACCCTTAGATTATACATTTTCTGATTCTCTGAATAGAGTTCACTATCCCTTATGATTATAACTTCAAGTTTCCAAGAGAAGGTGCTTTAGATGAAGAAGGATCTGAATGAATATTGGAAAGGCATATAAATAAGGGGAAGAGATTCCCATTAAATTTGGGGTGACTTAGGCATTGATTTGAACTATTATAAATTCAAATAATAAAGAAAGATAAGGAGGTTATTGATCATAAGGAAGAAATGAGTAATTCCTTGCATGAATATAAACTGGATGAGAACATCTTAAAATTAGTGAAGAAGGAAAATTTCCCAGTGGAGGTAAAATCAAAGTAAATACAGTGCCACTGTAAACTAAGCAGGTGATGGCTCCCTCAGCTCAATTTTTGGAGTCTCCTTTAAAAATGTTTCCTGTAGTGCCTAAAGGCACTCCTGAAGCATGGGGTAAGGAACCTGATAATCAACCTAATCTTGCATCCCTTTTACTTATGACAAGAATTTCAGAGAGCCATGAAAAAGCTTAAGTTTACAACCTAGGCAAGCTAGGGCATGATAGGAAAAGGAATTAATTTACCAATTCCTCCCTGGCCTCATGAGCTCAGCTTTGTGTGAAATCTCAACAAAATAAAAATGTTTAGCATGGGTTAAACATGGATAAAATGAAAGATTTTAAGAAGGCTTGTGCTTTCTGTGGATCTACTGCTCCATGTAGTTATGAATCTTTTTGGTTGGAACAATAATGCACAATGGTTGCTGTATGATTTCCATATATTTTGCTAAAACAGTTCTTAGCCCTTTCAAACTTCTTCAGTGGCAAGTATGATTTGCAGAGAAAGCCCTTAAAAAGTTCTAGCAGTAGGACTAGGGTAAACCTAAATTTGTATATTGTGTAGTGTCATAGACACAAGCTCCCTATTTCTTCCTTGTGTGTTAGGACTTTCACTCTGACTGATTAAGAGCAGAGTCGCGAGTTTCATCTTTTATGATGCAGACATCACTGTGAGGGAAGCACCCGTTTCTATCTTTTCTTTGGATATTTCTCCTACAAATACTGGCAGACCAACCAAAAAATAGATTTTTTTCTTTTATTGCATTTTCTTTCAATTAGCCAAAAATGTACTTTGATTGACAGTTGGTGAGCCTAGGCATCCCTCCTTTAAATTTCCTTTTCAACTGAGCACTGAAAAGGCCTACATCAAAATCAGGATGCAGAGTCATGCTGAATTTCAAACTTTTTCAACACCTGCTTACTGTTATTCTGGTAGAAATACTAAATAAAGAATAACTCACCCCCTGAAAATCTAATGCATGCAGTGACGTTAAGTAATCAACAAATAGAACAAGTGACTTTGAAGAATTAGTCTATTTCTACATACTCTTGATAGCAATGTCACCATCATGCCAACATTTCATAATGTTCCCACATTGATCACTGTGTTTATGTCCAAGTCACTCTCAGTCAAGAACACCTTCTGCAGTATTGAAGCATGTGTTGTGAATATAAATTTCTAAAATCTGTTTGACTAGGGGAAATTAAAGCTTCCTTAAAACTTTACCTTTCATGCCATCATTTCTGTAATCAGACCTTTCAAGAATGTTCACAGACTTAGTATAGTCACCTCCCATGGAATGCTTCCCTCACCTTTTGTGGAATCTGGGCAAGGGCCCATGCAATTGCATTGGCTTTGTCTTCTGACATGTTGCTGACCATTGACCCCAGAGAAAACACCACAATACCATGCTCACCAGACGTCTGGACAAAGTCTTCTATTTCCTGTAAAGAGAATTTGCTTAATGACAAAATACAGTTGTATAATAATCACTTATGAAACATTTATGAAAGAAATAAGAGAATAAAAATTGAAGTGTTTATAAGAATATTTAGTATCGTGGTGTTAAAACATACAGAAGACCAATATGATAATATCAAAGATTTTGAACTTCGCAGTCATCCATACAAACTATTCTCATACATTGTCCAAGTGATATTCTAAATATTTTCCTCTGGCAAAATTAAAACTCAGGAGTGTAAGTATATTCTATAAGCATTCAAAAATTGTCGCTTTATGTACAAAGTTTCTGCTTACACAAATGCTTGTTATTTTTTCGCTTGCTATTTTCTTTTTCTCCTATAAAGGCTGATTTAATATTATTAACTATTGCTTGATGAAATAATATTTATGTCATAATATGTACACTGTGGTAATTATCAAAAGCTTCCTACTATGATTAATAAAATGTTTTGAATCTTTGTGAAACATTCATAACTGCATGATAAACATATCGTATATAATAATTCTGAATTGTGTATGAATAGGCTATTTTCAAAGCTAATATCCAAAATTTACTGGTTGGAGAGAACTATGTCTATTAGGTTTGCTTGGATATCAAACAATTCCTTAGGATATATATTAATCATAACTTTTGGTCATGAGCAGTTTTTGATTGATGAGTTTAACTGACTTAATTTCTCTGTTTTTGTCATGTGTTTATGTGTGTGCTTGTTTTCACATGTGTGTTTGTGTATACATGTGTGTACATGTGTGCATGCTTTGTATGTGTGTTTATGTATCTCTGCCCGTATGTGTGATTATATGTGTGGGTATGTATGTGTGTGTATCGGGGTTGCTCGGGAGATTCCTTGGCTTTGTTTAGCACATAGATGCCAAAAGTTAAAATCTGATATCTTCCTCTACTAATTTTCAACATAGGTTTTGAGACTGTCTTACATTTAACGCAAATCCTACTATTTTTTAACAGACTGCTGGCCAGCACGCTCCCAGTATCAACCTGTTTCTGCAGCCTCAGTGCTAATATTATTACACTGTGCTGGGACACCCAACTTTTTACCTGGGTGTCATAATTCAAACAAATATCCTCATATTGCTTGGAAAGGACTTTACCCAATTGCTAACCACATAAGTACCCTAGCTGACCTAATTTAATTCACTGATAGGAATATTTCCTAGGTCTATCATATTCTTTCCTGAGTTTATTCACCTCCTACTTAGTAGGATGCTTAAGTCAACTTCCTATATATCTCTATCCCTGGTAGAAACTCTAATGAAAACTGTAGAATCATGTTCACCAGAAAGGAAATCAAATAAAAAAGATATCTAAAGAATGTATTTACCTTTGGCAAGGGTTTAGCAGGTTTGCAGTGGAGACCTCCAACATAGTCAACATTTGGTAAGGTTGGGCGAGGAAATTCCAAATCCCAGTAGGATCTAATGAGCCACATTTCTGCTTTGCCTATTGTCTCAGTTAAGGTAGTGGGCCTTCCTAGAAAAAGAAATGAGCAAGTGAGAAGGAGAAAAGTTGAATGATTGTCATTGAATATAAAATGTCCTTAAATGATGGAAGAATATATGTTTCATATCGAACATATGTATTTAAAAATCAGTGTTTATTGATATGCAACATAATTTGCAGTGTAATAATTTGTTGCTCACATAATATATATAAATGTCAGTTTGGGCTTTTTTTTAAAAAGCAAATTGTAAAAATTAACTAATATTTCTACATTAGCTTGAAATAGTTATTGTAATACCCCTTAGCCACTATTAAAGAGCACACATTTTACTCCTCTCTATACCTTTAAAAAGAACAGTGAGAATATAAATACACATTGCAGGACCAAAAGTCCATTGCCAGACTTCCCCAGGGTCCTTGTAGTTTGTAGACATTCCTTCTTCCTTGTTTTGCTAAAGGAGCTGTAAAGTTTATGAATAGCTAAATTTCTTGGTTGGTGTTTATACCTTTGTTTCATATTAAGAAATTTAATAGTGCTTATCTTACAAAAACAATCACAATATATTCAGAAATTATGAGAATAGAAATTTTGGCCAGTCTTATCTATGAAATATTTTTTAAGAGGGAAAAAAAACAGGACTTCAAAAAATACAGACCTTTTATGTGTGTATTCATGCTTCCATAGTGTTTAAACAATGGATGTTAGGAAAGTACAGAATAAAAAAGTATGGTGTTGTTAGAAACCAAAGTTCCACATTTAAGTCTGTGAACTAACATAGTATCTTTCAAGAGTAAAGGAATTCTTTAGGAAATACAGAGAAAATATTTTATAATTTATATTTTTTATTTATGTATATGTGTGTCTGCATGAATATATTCTAAATTTATTCAATAATCGGCAGATACCATAAAAGGGCAGCAGGTCTTCTGAAGTAGAACTTACAGGCAATTTTGAGACACTGGACCTGGGTGCAGCTAGGAACAGAACTCAGGTACTCAAAATGAATAGAAAATAAATCTCCTAACCTTTTGGTTATATTTTCAGACCCCACAGTTTAGTTTTAAATAAAGATAGTTGCCTATGCAAGAGAAAATAATTTCTTCAATGTTATAGTTATATACATATTGAAAGTGTAAAATATTTCATTCCTTAATATACATTAATTATGATTTGGTTGACTAGCTAGTAACTTATTAAAACAGATGAAAAATTACAGCAAAATGAGTAAGAACCACTTAAGAAAAGTCTACTTGCTTCTCTTTGCATCTGTGTAACTCAGCAGAATGTCCTCTATCAGGTCAGGTATCTGCCTCTCTTTCATCAATAAAATGAGCTTTTACAGTGAGTTTGGTAGCTAACATCATTTTACATTTGATCACCTATAAAAGGCAACTTCAGTTTGCACTTCATGGATATGAGTATAGATTTAAACACTTGTGAAATTTAGATCATGGAGCTACTGAGGAGAAACATAACTTACCCAATGTTTCACTGTAAAACTGACTCCATTTCTTCTCATTAAATGTCTGCATCCAAAAATCAAAATAAAGCATACACATCATATTTTTTACCCTCTCCATGAAAGTCATTTGACCACCTAGTCCCGACAAAATTACAGGTACATAAGAGGGAGGGACTAGAAATCTTCCACTGTACTTTTCCATTGTGTAGCCAGGAGAGAAGCGAAGACTGTACAGAAAAGGGATCTGGAGAAGTTCAGCTATCAACTCCCCACAGGGAGCAATGGCATCCGAGAAAAGGACATCAAACTTGGATCTCTGTAGTTTTGACATCAGTTGTTTGTTTGAAACTGTGTCTTTGCAAAGCCTTAGATAGCTATTAGAATATTCTTCAAATATGTTTTGTAGCAAAGGAGAGAATGATAAACACAACTCTCTTGGTATCTCATTAGTCCACACATCCACAAGCTTTATGAAAACCTTATCCAGATCATCTTTACTGATAGATGTAGGAAAACTCTGAAACTTCAGACCAGGTGACTTTTGGGGATCAAGGAAGATAGAAGCTGAAGGTCTCAGAACTGTCACTTCATGACCCCTCTGTACAAGTTCATCCAGTATTATCTTTAGATTCATCCAGTGACTGTATTCCATTGGCCATACCAATACCTTCCCACAGTTCCCAGATCTCAAGTAACAGCCAATTTGCAGGAGCAGCAGAACAGACATCCACTTCACAGTCATCCTGGGACATCAAAGGCTTCTGTTCAGTGTGTCCCCTGTGTCCTCTCTTATCCTTCTAAGAAGAAAAAGCCTTGAGTTAAAATATAACTGGAGTTGATCAAGGCAAATGCACTAAATGATCATATTGAACTTCTGATCTAATGGAGATAGTCAAAGCAAATATTGATTATTCGTATTTGCATGTTAGTGTTTAATGACAAATGTTTTGTAATGAAGCAAATTCAAGAGTCCATGACCTGTTTGCATAACTGTTCTGTTTCTACGGTATTTGAATAGTAGCAAGAACATGGGTTAATTAGAGGTTAGTCAGAAATTTCTTCTCAACACAGAACCCAAGATGCATTAATTGTACACCTTATACGTATTTTATTGATATCATTTTAAAGAAATTTTCATAAGAATTTGATGAACATATTCACATATGTCTAATTTCTTATATAGCTTGGTAATGCACATAACAAACCCTATTGACCAGAGCCCTGGGAGAAATAGACAAGAGCCTGCGCCTACACATGTCCCTAGGGAAATAGAACACTAGCATTTGAGTTGTTAGAATAATCTGAGTGATATCTGATAAGCTGTCAGTTGGTTCATCTTACCTGTCCACTGGTCTTTCATAAGCCCAAGAAGTAGTTGAATAACTTGTTATCAGAATCTAGTCCACAAAGGCTCTAAAAAGTAGATGAGTACATGTATCTACATTTCTTCCTCTCAAGGAAACACTGTGACCACCATTCCAGAGGTCATCAATTTCTGTAAGATTGCACATGCCGATTCTGAAAACTGACATGTGACTTTAGATTTTGGATGACCTAGAATCACAAGAACATCAGAAAATATACTAATTAGAGTTCTTATATATAAGTAAAAATCTGTAATCAAGTTATCAAAGGGTCAGGGTATTTTTAACATTGAAAATTATACTGAATTATTTAAATTGTTTTAAAGACTCACGGAAAGAATCATTCAAGTTCTAAGTAGTGTAACTGAGAGAGCTGTACCTTTTGTTTTCTTTTAAAGGTGATGCTAGGGTTTACAGGAGAATTAGTTGAGTGATGGATGAATGACAAAGGTGGTCTGTGATGACGCTGGAACAATGAGAAGGGGTTTTCAATTGAACACATAGAGCATATACTGGATGAAAGAAATTGAATGTTTAAGACTATCATGTGTTCAGTGGAAGAATGGATGAAGAAACTGTGGAATATATACATGCTAGAATACTACTCAGCGGTAAAAAACAATGACATCTTGAATTTTGCAGGCAAATGGATGGAAATAGAAAACACTATTCTGAGTGAGGTAACCCAGACCCAAAAAGATGAACATGGGATGTACTCACTCATAATCGGTTTCTAGCCATAATTAAAGGATATTGAGCCTATAAATTTGGGATCCTTGAGAAGATAATAAGAAGGTGAACTCCCAAAAAAAGATATAGTAATCCTCCTGGATATTGGAAGTAGACACGATCGCCAGGCAAAATTGGGAACTTGAGGGTTGGGCGAGACTGGGCCAAGGGAAGATGGGGAGAGAAAAATGTGAAGGGGAGAATGGGGGGAGCTCGGAGGAATGGGATGCTCGGGATATAGGAAGGGTGGATATGGGAGCAGGGAAGCATATATCTTAATTTAAGGAGATACCTGAGGGTTGTCAAGAGACTTGACCCTAGAGGGGTTCCCAGGTTTCCAGGGAGACGCCCCCAGTTAGTTCCTTGGGCAGCTGAGGAGAGGGAGCCTGAAAAGGCCAGTTCCTATGGCCATACTGATGAATTTCTTGCATATCACCATAGAACCTCCACCTGACGATAGATGAAGAAAATGACAGAGCCCCACATTGGAGCACCGGACTGAGCTCCCAAGGTCCTGATGAGGAGCAGAAGGAGGGAGAACATGAGAAAGAATGTCAGGACCGTGAGGGAACCTCCAGCTGGCGACAGATGGGGAAGGTGACTGAGCCCCACATTGGAGCACTGGACTGAGCTCCCAAGGTCCTGATGAGGAGCAGAAGGAGCGAGAACATGAGGGAGAAAGTCAGGAACGTGAGGGGTGCGTTCACTCATGGAGACGGTGGGACAGAACTAAAGGGAGATCACCAACTCCAGTTGGAATGGGACTGATGGATCATGCGACCAAACCCGTCTCTCTGAATGTGGCCAACAGCGGGGGCTGACTGAGAAGCAAAGGACAATGGCGCTGAGCTCTGATTCTTCTCCATGGACGGGCTCTGTGGGAGCCTTCTCAGCTTGGTCGATCACCTTCCTGGACCTGGGGGGAGTTGGGAGGACCTTGGTCTTAGCATAGAGTGGGGAACCCTGATGGCTCCTTGGCCTTGAGAGGGAGGGAGGGGAGGTATGGGTGGAGGGAAGGGGAGGGAAGGGGGAGAAGGAGCGGAGGGAGGGGGAGGAGGAGGGAAGGAGATGGAAATTTTTAAATATATAAAAAAATAATAAACCATGAGAAAGAAAAAAAAATAAAATAAAAAAAAAGACTATCATGTGTTTGTTTTAACTTATCAACTTAAAAACTTCATATTTTAGTACCACCCATTGCTTTTTGCTTCTTTTTTTCCATTACCTCTTCTCCAGTGTATCATATGCAAACAAAGTCATTGGATGAATCAGTAGGGAGACACTGTCATATAGGCTTGCTTAATAGTACATACATACTCATGCATACTCATGTATCCATCAGGTTGGAAGAGGTTTTGTCAAATGTAGTGATGTTGTTAGCATCAGGAATCATAGACTGTTATCAAAATATAGTGCAAGGAATGAAAAACTTCACTTTCATTTGTTGGTTTAGTGGGTACAGGGTGCCCTTGACTCTTCCCAAAAATATAGATTCTAGTCATTGTCCTTGATTGCTTCCCAGATCTTGAAGATAAGATGTCTGAAGGCATTATACACTCCAGACTTAGGACCTAGAGCAATTGAGAAGCAATTGATTTAGAAACTTCCTCTCTGAGGACTTTCATAGTATTGGAAGAGACTATGTAAGATCTCTAAGGAGAAGTGTAATCAGTAATCCTATTAGCTGTCAGACCTATGGCTTATAATAATGACTGGCATGGCAAGATATCCATAATAGCAAAATTGTGGCACTTTTATCTTAGATGTAATCAAGATAAATCTAACTCTAATTGGATTTGAGGCCAGTGAGTGGTAAGAAATTCATGTGTGGTGCTGTAAAGTGAGTCAGCTGCCCATGAATGGAGAAATCACAGACCCCAGAATTAGAGCCTCCTACTGCTGTTTTCCAAAATAAGTATAATTTCTTACTATATTACTAGCTTTATCTTTATAATCACAGGAAACTGTAGCTCTCACAACTCATCAAGAATCTTTTATTGCAGCAAGTGGAGAATATTGCAGAGATCTACAGCTGGTGAAAAAGGAAAAGAATAATTGATCATTGGATTCCCAAGGCCAGTAAGTACACTTAGAGCAGCACCATATCAAAATCAAAGGCTATGGAAACATTTTGGAAAAGACTTCAGAAGAGCGTAAGACCCAGGGGACTAGGATGCCTGATGAAAGATGGTGATCTTATCTATCTATCTATCTATCTATCTATCTATCTATCTATCTATCTATCTATCTATATTATAGGGATATTAAATTTCATGAAATTTCACCAGTGTGATTGCCTAAATAAGACCTCTGTAATGATTGCCCCATTTGACCTGCCAACATGGATGTGGAAATTTCACAAAGTGTTATTTCTATAGGGAAAACTGTGGGCAATCAATGGCTGCCAAGATGGGAGTGCCAGGTTTCTCCAGTATGACCTCCCTGATCTATTATCCAATGCTCCATTGTCAGCTCTAAACATGTGTATATAACAAGCATCAAAAATAGGACTCAGTTGGATCGTGATATGGTAGAGGGCAAAGCAGGAGTTGATGGAAGCAGAAACGAGCCGGAAAATGATGAAAATATAATACCTGCATATGATTTCTTCAAAAATGAAGCATTTCACAAAGGAAACTGATAAATAACACATGTCTGACACAAGTCTTTTTAGGGCATTCAGGACAACCATGACAACTACAGTGTTGTATTGATCCAGGAATACCATGGCAATCAGAGTGCTGTATTATAGACAGGAGCTGGTGGCGCACACCTTTAATCCCTGCAGTCAGGAGGCAGAGGCAGGCAGATCTCTGTGAGTTTGGGGCCAGCCTGGTCTACAAGAGCTAGCTCCACCACTGGCTCCAAAGCTACAGAGAAACCCGGTGGTGAACAAACAACCACAGTTGCTGTATTGTTGTATGAGAAACAGTGTGAACTTTCTGTGACGGGCAATATGCCATTGATCATTAATGTTTCTTAGTGGTTTTTGAAATATTCCTGCTTTAGAAAAGGAAACAGGTATAAAACTGAATCTGTAAAAGCCAAGGTAAGAACACAATGCTCCTTATAATAAACAGTTACTTTTACAATGCACACTTTGTTCCTGGAATACAAATTACAATGCCAGCTCACATTTCATTCTCTTTTAAGTAAAAAGTATTTTAAAACTGGTTATTTTTGACTTTTCTAAAACAAATCCGTTTGCTTCCTATCACTCTTTAGCTTGTTACTCCTGCTTCAGTTTCTCAGAGTCTTACCCAGAAGGTCCTTCTGGGGGACCCACTGGAAAATCCTGGTATTGGGACCTAATGTATCTGCTTTCATATCCTTAAGTCTCCAAGACACAGTAGGAAGTTAGACAATAATTTATATCAGATTTCAAAACTTAAAATATAGGAATTAGATAATGCATACCTAAATGCCATTTGAATCCCCTGTGTACAAAGCAGGTAAGGAGACATTAACAATAAGAACTACCAAAACATAAGGCAGAGTATGGCAACACTGTCTATGTTTTTCCTTACATTTAATCAGGTCGAATATCATCATGATTTTTTATGTGCAGTTATGTGCACACATGAGAGAGTTAATGAAACATGAATTTCACTTTGTGAAATTTTCACTTTGTGAAATGCCAAGCAGTTCCACAGCCAGACCACACAAATGGTGCTCATTTTGAAATCCCAAACCACCATTCTAAATGTGAGCTTCACCTACATGTTCAATATCTGTTTGCCACAATAAATTTAAACTTTTCTCAGGGAAAACCAGCACGAGTTATTACAGGGAGACTTCATGGGATAGGAAACTAAAATCTAGTTCCTACATACTCCTGATTAAAGTCCAGATATGGTAAATTATCTTCATATACCTTATGAAGAGAGTCAGCTGGACCTTTTCTGGCATCAGTCCTATTTCTACTGGATTATCTCTTGGTTCCCACTTCTTCCTAAATGAAACTCACTTTACTCTTCTGGGTTAGAGACAAAGTGCCATAGACAATGTGTGACTGTGTGTGGTTCACCCTAAGGACAGGGACCATTCCACCTTCTCCTGTATTAGGTTTGGCAGATTCTAGAATGGCTGATTCTTCCCTTTTTTAAAATCTAAATGAACAGGGTACAAGGGGACTGAGGTGGCGAACTGTTTTTTCCACACTTTGAGAAGTCTTCTGAGAGGTTCTAAGCAATCCCAGTTCAGTTCAATTCTCATAAAGAGGGGGAGGGAAACCTGGGAAATTTCTATGCTACTGCAGGTCTGGAAACTATTAATACTATACTACAGATATTATTCTGTATCTTCAAATAAGTTTTTAAATAAACTTTCATTTTCCATGACTGTCTAGATTCAAACAAGGCTCAAGGAAAAGGTTTAAGTGACCACTTGCTCATGTTCTGCCTCCTGTTCCTCATTTGGACGTTGGGAGCTCAGTCTGGTGCTCCAATGTGGGGCTCTGTCTCTATCTCCATCCATTGCCAGATGAATACTCTGGTTTCTCTTCAGATCGTATAAATCTTTCGCCTTTTACTCTGAATTTTTTGGTCAGTATATAGAAGAGATGTTGATTTTTATTTTATTTTATATCCTGCTATATTGCTGAAATTGTTTAGTAATGCTAAAATCTTTCTGCTGGGCTATACATGGTCTTTTAAATTCAAAATCATGTGTTTTACAAATAGTAAAATCTTACAAATTTTACTTTTTAAAACCAAGTTTACTTTTTTTTTTTTTTTTAAAAAAAGTAGGATTTATTTTACGTAAGGGCACACTCTATGCATGCAGACCTGCAGAGACAATAAGTGGTGTTAGATACCCCAGAACTGGAGTGACCAGAGTTATAAGCCTCTTGATGTGGGTGCTGGAACTCACTGGGTCCTATGCAAGAGCATCAAGTGCCCCTTAACCATCACACTAACCCCAACTTCTTTCTCTCTTATTTGTAGCCCTTAATTTCTTTCTTTTGCCTTATTACTTTATCTAATACTTCAAGTACTGTGTTGAGTAGTAGAGGCAATGCTGTCAGGGTTTCTTCATTTGCTGTAACATTTTCTATGGATTTTCTGTATAAACATTTTTATTATGTTGATGTGTGGTCTCCATTTTCATAGTTTTTTCAAGGCTTTCATCTTCAAGGGGTGATCAAAGGTCTTTTCTGTGTCTATTGAGATGAACATGTGATTTATGTCCTTAAATTCATTAATTGGATGTATTGCATTTGTTGATTTGGATATGTTGAACCATCTTTTCATCGTTGGAATAAAATCACATTTTAATTATAAAAAAAGGAATTTTAGCTAGTTACACAGATCACTAAAAGATGGTATGTTTACAGTACTCTTCTGAATAATACATGGCTGCCTAATGTGAAACACATATCCATACACTATACAATACGAAAGTGGGTAAGTGAGGAAGGAAAATAAATTTTATATGGAGAGACATTCATAACTTGACTTGCTACTAAAGACAATGTGCTGGGAGACCAGAATCAATGGAAATGAACTCAAGCTGCAACAGAGGTTAAAATTCAGAAGCCCTGAACCCAAACTTCTGATATTTGCTTGAGAAGCTGTATAGCCTATATGGGATCTGTGGAGGCCACATGGAACACTTCCAACCTCACAAGGTTCTGGTATAATCTATCATCTTTCTTCTGGCTGTCAAACCACCGAGGTACTTCACAAAAAAAGTGAGAGTGGTCATTTTATTGAAATTGTAAAAAATGTACATAGTAAGAGATTGAATATTTAGGTTTCTTAGAACTTGCTGAGGATTGTTTTGTGAGCCCAATTTATGATTGATAGATTCTGGAGAATGTGCTAATTACTGATGGTATAATATATAACCCACATCTACTGTGTAAAATCTGTTATCAACATTGAGTAAGTCAGTTGGGTAATGATAATAGCTAAATCCCATATTGCATTTGTTGACATTCTTTGTTGATATGATAAACTCAATATCTTATTTTAAATTTATTATAATATTTATAAAAACATGTCAATTTTAATTTCTTAAAGGCCTGTTTCTCCTTTAGAGCCACATTTTGTCTTATTGTTTCAGAAATTTTGTTTCTGCATATTGTGATTTGTCCACAGAGCAAGTCAACTCTATTGATTATATAAATAGAAAGTTATGCTGGCTAGGTGTTTTTTTTTTTTACTAAGTTTAGTTGATTAAGAAATATCTATGGCAATATGCTATAATTCTTCATTTATGGATTGCAGAGTCCTGACTGCAAGATGCAGGACCCTCAGCTACTTCTCTAACATGTCTACCTGCATGCCACCTTGTCCGACCATGATGATGATGAACCAAACCACTGAACTGTATATGAGTGTCTTTATTATAAGAGTTTCCATGGTCATGGTGTCTCCTTACAACAATAGGAATAGCAATAGGCTAAGACCGATTCTGACCTCATTTTTAGGAGTTATTAGTTTATCACATTGAAGATTTGCCTTGGAAAATCCACTCAATTGCATATTCTCACTTGAGTTCCTGTTCCATATTACCATCTTGGGACTCTACCTAGGAGGGTTCCTGTGAAGTAGTTGGCTAACTGTATCAGTATCTTATTTTATTCAGTCTTACAAGCCAATGGGCTATGCTACCTCTAGATTGTCATAGGAAGTAAAGCTTTGTATCCCAATTGGCCTTTCTCTGTAGAGAGCCTTCAGAAAAAAAATGAGTATGCCTTTTTATTCCACTGTTGCCTAGGTATCAATTTTAAGTTTCTGCTTACTTATTCTGCAGTCTAATGAAGAAATACCATAACCTCAACCAAAAGAAAATTGTCAGGAATCCTGGCATGAGGGTCTTTGCTTAGAAAGATCTAATGAAGCAGAAAAGTACTCCCATCCACCGATTACTTATCCTAGGGAGCTGTCACAAATACTAGCCGATTATTTTGACCTCTGTTGAAACTCTTACACCCCTATGAAGCACTCAGCTAGCTTAACTCATATGTACCCCAAGAAAGGTTGAATAGTTCATACTCAGAAAAACTACCTAATAACATGAGAAACAAAATGTTAGTGTTCATAAATTTACATCCCCAGGAAACAGCAGGACTACTCACTGATAAGAATGTATCTAACCTTCAAATAACTGTTACAGACGTTGGATTATGACCGGAAGGACTCTGAGCCAAAAAGTGTGCCTTCACTCTTGCGCAATAAACCCTCACCCTATCTTGCTAGCTGACACTATACAAGGCCCATCAAATGTTATCAGTACAAAGCTCCAACCAAAAGTTATTCAGACATATAATAAATGTTTAAGACTGTGGGGGCTGAGAAATACAGGCCCATTACCCACATTGTCTGGCAGTCAGAGAATCTGAGAGACTAACTGGCACAATCTGCACCTCCAGACACAGGATGGGGTGACCTGCCATCTTTTAAAGTTGGGTAAACTCAGTGCCATCCTGAGGTAGGATGCTAATACAATTCTGCTCCTTCCATTTTAACTATGAGGTCACCTGGGGAAGAGGATTTTTCTGTCTACTTGACAAAGTGGACTTGAGTAAAATATGACTTGAGTCACCCAGCAACCTAGGCAATGGAATGTTAATGAAGCAATAGTTACTATTTAATAGTTAATGAAGCAAGCTGTGCTCCATAGCCTCTGTCTCCTCAGCCTCCTCCACACTGCACCGGTCACACATTAACAAGTTGTTAGTGCACAAACTCTGTGTCATAAACAATGAGGAGTAGATACAACAATGTCCCTGGTGGGACTGAATCATCTCACTGAAGAGACCTAACTGTTTTCTCATACTCAACTCTCTGCTAGTTTTAAAGTTCTTGCTGAAGGATTATTCAACTTTGGACCTTCTCTTAAACCCCTGTTTTCCTACCCCTTCCCAATAATCTTCAATACATAATTTGAGTCCTCTTGGAATTGTGTATAAGAGAACCCATCTAGCCTGTGTCGCAGCTTGTATCAACCCATTAAGTCAGAAAATCTAATCATTTAAGTCAGAAAATGATTAGGATTTTCTAACTTAATTAATCCTAACTAATCCTAATAACTTAATCTTGAGCTAAGATTAAGTAGTACATACAGAAATTGAGTCAGAGAGTAAGCACTTGACATTAGTATTATTTCTTTGGTTTGTACATTTAAAATGTATACCTTAAATTGTAGATATATTTTGTAAGCTGACAGCCTACAAAAAGATCTTATACAAATGAATAAAGTCCACATTTTTTACTTAGTATCATGTTCCACAGAGAAGAAAAATTTTACCCTTGATCATATTCTGCTTCTCTTAGCCAACATTGACAGATTCCTGGACTAAATGTTTAGATACATGGACAAATGTTAATCTCAGCCTTAATCAGAGAATCCCCTCTTTGCAATGAACAACTATAAATGAATCATGTCTGCTCAATATGCTGAGGATGGATGGCACTTGAATGCTCATCTCAAGACAGAGGATTTATATAACCAAGTCCAGAAATGCCTTCATTATCATCTTAATGTTGTATTGCTTATATCTTCAAAACTACCACTATCTGAACGATGCTCCCAAATTTTGAGAAAAGTATGTGCTCCCAAACACCTTGGACAATAGCTGTATCTGGAGATATACAAACCCTAACTAAATACATTTCTTTTTTCTGCAAAGGAGCACTTTGTATAGTAGTCTTAATTTAGACTCTTTTATAACTGCTTTGAGTTTTCATAAGGTAGAGTTTTCAATGAGTGAGTTATGCCCTCAAAGCACTTTTCAAGTAGTACCAATAAAAGGCACATGATTTCTTCCTAATGGTGCTAACCTTTTCAACAACTAGAATGCTTTTTTAGTCCCTTCTTGCTGACAATTGAAAACTTTCTCATACTGTTTTCCTTGTCAACTTTCCCATTTTTCATAACTTTCTACTATATCTCAGTGAAGATCTGAATTAAAGCAGCAAGAAGTAGTTATACCATGTCCTGATGCAATTTGTCTTAAAATTTCTTCTGCCAAACAACCCCCCCCTGCTTTTTAATTTGTCTTCAATCAGCTTCTCAATACATGGGCAGAATCAGCCAGATTCTTTGGCAAAATATGACCTAAATGGCCTAGAATCGAGTTGCTCTTAGAGTCCTCCTTCCTTTCTGTATTCTGGTGAGTCAAGCTTCAGTTAACACTTTCCCTACATTCTCTTCATTCTGATTCCTACTACAATAGCCCAATAGCCCATTAAGCTCTATGTACACCATTCTGATTCAACCCCTCCATATTCCTCTTGTAATCAGTCCCTGAAGAAACATGATCAGACTTATCACTTCAATAGCCCTACTTCTTGGTACTATTTTTTGCAATGTGTACAATTTGTTGCTGTGACACTTTCATGTCAAGAACACACATTCACTCAGGATTTTGTTTGACTTCCACAGATAATAATGGCATTATCTCTTCTCAATTAGCTGTGTGTTTGTGTTTCTGAATACATTCTTCTAAAGCTTCTTCATCTAGTAAACCAAGTCTATATACAGAGAAAACAGTAAACACTTGAAGATATGAATAATTCTTCCAGTTTTACTCATTATTTAAACTTTTGTTTAAATTTTTTATTTTTGTTTTTGTTTTTTCTTTTACAGGCAAAGCACTATTATTAATCTATCAAAAGGAATATACTTCTGGGTTCTTTCTATGTCATATCTAAAATCAAATTAACAAAGCACTAGAATTTCTTATTAAGAAAGAGGATGAGTAGCAATCCTATGTAGTCAACTGGATTCTGTGTTATGGTGTTGCTAATGATATTAGAGAGGTCATAAAAATTGTCATATCTTTTAGTCAGTACTTTTTTGTGGCCCATCTTTTCTGCTAATGCATAATATGTCATGGTAACTACATGGCCTAAAAGTATTGCATGACTCTATAAGCCAACAGTACAAGACACAACCACACCTATTATCCACATGAGTTCCAATCTTGTATCCATAACTTATCAGTTCAAATCCCAAGTAATTATAATATGACCATCATATATGGAAGGCTATGAGAAGTCCTACATAGTAGACATTTCTTTATTTTAGAGTCACTTTTATTCTTTTGATCTTTTCTGAACGTTCCCCAAATTTTGATTGAAATTATTTTATATATAAATTGCATAAAATAAAATCATCTCCAACGTCAATAATTTTTATGGTACACCTCTCAGAATGGACCAAGTGCTAGACTCAAAAGATCCCCCAATAGAAGTATTGGACTATATGAAAAATTATAGGCCAAATTTAATTGTTGTAAATAATGAAAGACATAAACTAAGACATATAAAGTGGCCATTATATAAACTCATGGAAAAAAGAGAAACTCTTTTAAAATTAAATTTCTCATTTTGATAATGATTAAATGCTAGTTGATATGTGTAAGATTGTCTCTGAATTCAAATATGGAAAGTACCCTTTACCACTCATTAACAGAAGTAATAGAGATTGTATGATATAAACTCACAGAAACCACACAACTACATTACTTAATCTTATGTCAATAAAAAGAAACAAGCTCTTAGCGTGGGAAGTCTTTCTGTCTATGTGTTAGTTTTTATTGGTTAATGAATAAAGAAGCTTCTTGGGCCTATGACAGGTCAGAGGAGAGCGTGACAGAAATCGCAAGCAGAAATAGAAAAGAAAAATAAGGTGGCTTCTGAGAAATGCCATATAGATGCTGAAAGAAAACAAGCAAAACCTTTACCAGTAAAGCATGAGCCTTGTGGTAAAATATGAAATAATAGAAATGGGTTAATTTAAGATATAAGAGCTAGCTAGAAATAGGTTTAAGCTATTGGCCAAAGAGTATTGCAATTAATATAGTTTCTGTGTGATTATTTTGGACTGGGAGGTCAGGAAATGAACAAGCAGTCTTCACCTACAAGTCTGGCATAGGTCCTCTGCAGCAGCACAAGCCCAGATAATACCAAGACCTCGGATGGCAGTTCAGGCCTCTCTCATCAGGCCATTCCTTGCTGCATTCACGTCTCCAGATCCACCTCTCTTCACAGAGAACAAACTGCTCCCACTTCCCTTTCTGTCTCACCTCTCCACCACATATTTGCCCAACATAGTGGTGTCTGGCCTGTCCCTGTCCCAGGCCTCACCTTTGTTTGAATTTTTCATTTTTATTTGTTTTTATTTGATAAAGAAGAGGGTTTATTTCATCTCATAGCTTCCTGTCCAATGAAGAGGAAAAGTAGACCAGGGGTTCAAAGCAGGACTCAGGAGGCAAGACTGAAGCTGATACCATGGAGGAACTCTGCTTACTAGATTATTCCTTATCATTTGCTCAGCTTTTTTTATTATGTCTTTTATTTTGTGAGATTATAATATAATTGCATTATTTCTCCATTCCCTTCCAAGCCCTTCTAATGAAGATATGCCTTGATAGAGTGATCAGTGAATGTTCAGAAGGCCATTTAAAAACTAGAATGATGCTAAAATGTAGTTCATGTGCCTTCTTAATAAGCTCTACTCTCTCTTTGTTTTCTTTCCTGTCTTTATAAACTTTCGATAAATGAATAAGAAGGATTTTATGGAAAGGAAAGCTATGGTTGCCACACAGGCCAGGAGGAATCCAATCACATCCAGAGAGTGGTACTGGTACCAGGTAAGGTTGTGTGCAAGTGGCCTCAGGTGCTTGGCCCCCTTGTGACGCATGATAAATTCAATCCAGAAGATGATTCTGTCCAGGGGTTTCATGGGCTGGTCATGGTGAATGGTTGACAACCACATAGCATTCTCTTTATAGCTGAAAGAAGGAAAATGGACATCAACTTACATAAAATATGAAAAATGCACTTGTATAATTTTTTGTGTATGCTTTATGTTCATTACTAGGATGATCTTCAGAGGCATGACTTAGCTCCTTGAGCATGCAAGATTATGCATGTAAAAAAAATAAAAAATAAATAAAAAAATCCTGAAGTAGAGTTTGAATACAGCTAAGCCTTAAATTCAAAATATATTAAAATAAGATATTATTTGGGTATGTTAAACTTCAGCTACCCATATGTGATTAATAGTAAACTTTATGAACAAAATGTATACTAGTGTCAGGATGCATAAGTATAAGACAAATTTCTCTCTAGTCTCCATGGTTGTGTATATCTGTGTAAATGTGATAAAGATTGAAATGAGATTTTTATGGAAGATATATCAATTGTTAGTGGTTATTATTGCAAGTATGTTCTGGTTCTTATTAATTAGCTCTAATAGAGTCTTCTCACTTCTTTTATGTATTTCTCATTAATGTTCTCACATATTTGATAAAATTGATAGGAAGGATAATTTTCTTCACTGTTACTATTCTGGGATTTCTTATTAATTTCATTACTTTTATTGTTAAGTAGAATTACAATAAATTCTCACTATTACTTTTAAATATGTGTGTGTGTTTGTGTGTGTGTGTGTGTGTGTGTATGTATGTATGTGTTATGAGATCTGCTGGAGTTAGAGTTACAGATGGTTGTAATAAACTGATGTGAGTGCTGGGAACAGAGCTCTGGTCCTCTGCTAGGGCAGCCCTTCCCTTAACCACAGAGTCTTCGTTCAAGCCTAATTTTTTGCTACTATTTTTGATACTCATTTCCTGTTATCATTATAATGTTAGAAGTAAAACTTGTAAAAATTTCACACTGAAATGTTGTGGGTGCATTTTATTTTAATGCTGAAATAATTATTAATGAGTATAAAAAGGAGAAGGGCAATATAGAGACATGAATCATCAACTCTAATGTCAGTTTTTTGTAGTACAATTAGCAATTGTAATAGAGATAACTTACTATCTTTTTATTTACAAAGCAAAATGAGAACATCATGTATTTATTCTTATTAAATAATCCTCATTACTTACTTAAAATTTATACATGTTATACTTATTTAAAATTTAGAATATAACTTAATTAATGATTGGGAAATGGGAAGAAGGAAGGATCATTAGGGAAGGGAGAGGGAGGTTAATACAAAAGGATAGAAAATAATAAAGTACCAATAAGGATGTCATAGAAAGCCACCAAGAATTTTACTATTAACAATTTATTCAAATCCCGCATAACATGTACAATTTCATGTATAAATATACATATATAGTTTTAAAGATCTTTTCTCATATGGGCTCATGGTGCTCGATCCAAGAGTCAAAGGGCACCTAACATAAACCCCAACACCAGACATGAGAAATCCTCTTTTTAAGAGGTTGGCTTGGTCTGTCAAAGAGACTCCCTAAACATAATGGCCTATTTGTGTTGCTTATTCTCCAGAGGTGGAAGGTAAGTTCTTATTGTTGAACGAGCATGAAGTTCAGAAGCAGAATTCAGAGACTCTGAGCTAGAACTGACTTGAAATCCCATTACCTAAATACTAGTTCCTGTGGTACAACACATAAAAGAGTATTGAAAGATTGTAAAAGCCAGAGGGACAAGATAACTGTTGTGAAGTTGCGTTTTTGATAAGCTACACTCATGAAGCCTCAACAACATAGATCCCTAAATAAGAACTGAATAAGGATGACCCCAGTATTCATGCAAACGTGAAAAGAAGGAGATCTCTTTCTGGTCCTAATTATTATTGGCACTGAAGTATTGCTGAGAGTGGGAGAGAAGTAGGCTTTTCCAGGAAAGAGCTTCCAATTGGATTTTTTTAATCAAAGAAAAAAAAAATGATGAACATGCTAATTTGCTTCAGTCTAATAGGTTTTTATTATTTGAGTTTATCCTCAAACAGGTTGCATATTTAATTATCTAACAACACACTTATTTTCCTATGGCTTCTAGGTGTAATACATCTGTCAACACTCCTAACATTTCTTTTCACTTCAATTATTGGCTATATAAGTCTTATATTATCCTTAAATCTCTGACCAATTACTTACCTAAAAGAATTAAAATTAAAAATTGGCCAGAGCTAGTGGCATATGCCTATTGGCCAAGCAGTTTGGAGGATGAAGTAGAAGGATTCCACATTTAGGACCAGTCTGATTTACATAGGAAAGAAACATAGACCGCAACACAGACACAAAAAGTAGTAACAAAAAGAGAGAAAATCTATGACACTGAATCATGCCCTAATTTGTCTCTGTACTGTCCATTATTTTTGTCTTCAGGATAATTCTTGCTCTTTTGGCCTTCAGTGAAAAGCAAAATAAATGATAAGTAAATAACAATAAATACACATTTTTAGAAGGTTATACTCACGAAGGATTATCTATGACAGCCTCCAGTGCATTGAGCAAATCTGCCCTTTTCATTGTTCTGAAATCTAATGAAACGGCTGCTCCTTTGGCTACTATGTAGGCAATGTTATCATGTTGCTCTCCAAACAAAGGAATGCCAATCATAGGGATTCCAAAATGGATCGCCTCATAGATCCCATTGGCTCCACCATGAGTTACAAAGGCTTTGGTTTTTGGATGACCTAGAATAAGACAAATTCAGGTTGACATTAATTAGCAGTCTTAGACATGAAATGAGAAATGTGCACTATCCGTAACTGAAAGGAGATTTTCTACATGAAGATTATTTTTTAATTAATCAAATTTATTAGTTTAGTTTACATCACAACTACTGTTTCCCCTCCCTCCTCATCCCAAGAAAACCTATGTGAATATTCTTATACTCATAACCTCAGTGAAATGTTTTCTTGTCTCAGAGCAAGAAGAAACTAAATTTACAGAGAGATATTTTGTAGAATTGCTTTTGACTTGAGACTTAAATATGGAATCCTGATTCCTAGTTGAACACATGGGGTAAATAAGAGAAAATGAGTATTAAAAAAGACCATCTTCATACCAGGACTTGATATCTTAAATAAATAATATATTCACTAAGTGTAATATAAAGGATTTTGAAGTCAACTAGGATAGGTGTGTTCCTAAAATCTTACCTAGAAGGTCATTCTGGGGGAGCCATTTGTAGACTCTGGTATTGGGCCCTAAGGTGTCTGGTATTTTGCCATCAAATCTCCAAAGAACCTGTTAAAGATTCGATAATCTTTATTGCTGAAGCCAAATTTAGCATTATGCAGACTGAACAAGATATATTTAGGAATATAAATGTATCTATATATACATACACACATGTGACAACTTTAATAGACATGGTGCTATGAATTGAAAGAAAGCAAGGAGCATGGGTTTAAAGCAAGTGATGAAAATTTATATAAAATATAATGTAATTATATTATAATTTCAAAAACAGAAATTGCAAAAAATAGATATTTTTAAGTTTAAATATAACATAGCTAAATACCTCCCATAGGAGGGATGAAAACATCAGAAAGGGTAAATAATGAGAACTCTGGAAAGACTGAGAAGAAGATTGTGCCCACAATGTCTGTGCTTATTATTACATTCAGACTGGTTTAATATAATCATCATTTTTCTAGGCAGAAATGCAAAAATAACAACATTGATGCCAGACTTCAGAATGTAATCAAGCTATTCTTTTGTTACAAGATGTCATTCAAGGAAGTGCTGCTATTGGCAGTCCTTGCACTAAAGTACTGCTGTTTCCTCTCTTCAGTGTCCTTTTAGGTTACACACAGAATATTGGGGACTTATACTGCCTCAAACAGATGGACTTTTATTGGGTTGCAGTAGTTTATCCATGAATGCAATCATAATTCATGCAAGAGTCTTTGATGAAGATTAAACAGGGGAAATTGCAGTACCTACAAATTGGTTATTTAAGACAGAAGAAAAATTGCAGTTATTAGTCTTGTCTCTACAGCCCTTCACAAAGACTCAGTACAAATAAGACTGTAGAATTAAGCAGCTTATCAAAGAAAAATTATAGATAATTATTGGAATTAAAAATAAATGTAAAAATGTTTACAGTATTAATTAGTTATGATGGGACTGATGTTTCTATTATAACCATGTAATAATGGCCATCCGAATGGCTCCTAATGGGGGGAAGTAAATTCAACCCTGATGTTGAGAACTATGAGTTCTAACAAGATTAAACAGAATACTACAAAATTACAATGTATGAGTCCAGAATACATAATGAAAGTCCTGCAGCCTTACGTTACATGTGTTCTGATTAATTTTGTTAAAGAGACTTCCTACAACAGACTCATGCAGAGATCTATATTCCCACATCTAATGATACCCATTCTTCAGAATCAAAATTTTAATGGAACGTTGGGTTGTTGAAAATAAAAAGGAATAGGAAAAGAGTTGCAAGGGATTATGGGACCTATATTCCCATGTGGAAAAGTCCTAAGTATGACTTAGGTTTTCCATAAGAGTCAAAAATTATATAAAATCATAGTGACATGGCTCAGGATGTACTACATAAATATGGGCTTATTATTACACCTGAAAAAGCACAGCAATGAGACACTGTGTAATATCTGGGGCAACTAGTTACTAGAACAACTGCTAAGCAACATCCCACCTCCCACACAAATGTCCATTTATCAATTTGAAAACATTCAATGCCTTTCACAAATTATTAGGGCATGTTAATTTTCTATATATCACTTTATAAATGCCTAATTATGACCTAACCAATCTATCTAAAACTCTGAAAGGAGAGAGAGCATAGTCCTTAGTTTTATCATTAGAGGCAAAGGAAGAATTATAGCTATTTGGTTTTAAACTAAGAGATGCATTTGTATATTGTGTGGTGTCATAGTCACACGTTGGGGTGACACCTGTTGGGGTGACATCTTTTCGGGTTCAGAATTGATGGGGTTTGCATGTTCCAGGGTAGCGGCATGGGGATTAGAAAAATTAGGCAGGAGGAACAGAGATATGAAAGAAATACGGAGATGGGGGATAGAAGCAGGGGAGTTGTCCAGCGAATACTGAATACGGCCAGGTTTATTTCTCATATACTTATACACCCCAATCCAAAAAAGGGGGAAGAAGGCAAAAGAGACTGGTTTGACATGACTCATAGACAAATAGAACAATTACTTGCTTCAATACTTGAGACATCAAGTCACTATTACTTGAGTTAAGTTTTCTGATGTTTTAGGCAGGACATTCAGTGGCTACACCTGAGACTAAGTATCCTGTAAGCAGCCACTCCCTGGGTCAAACCTCCTGTCCTATCCTTGAAGGAGCAGAAATAGACTTAAGTTCTCTGACCTAAGTTCAAGGTGGAGTGGAACCACTTCTCTGGGCACCCACAGTGTGGATCCTTTGCTGCCTTTAAACTTATTTTCACCACACAATTGTCTCCTAGAGGAAGTGTAGCAAAAAAAAGAATAAACCTTTAGAATGAATTTATTTACACCATAAGGTCCATATAAGACTAATTTCTTACTTTCCTTTTCTTGTTCAATCAGTAAATCAGGGGAGGACCCAATGTCAACAATCATATGGCTTTGATCCTTGTTGTACTATATTACATCCTACTAACAATCAGTTTTAAGGAGAGTTACAGAACTGTATAGGTTTTCAAATTTTATTTATACATTGCTATGAATGATAGAAAACTGTTTTACATTTATCTTCTTATCCTATTATTTCTTGGAATGTGTTTTTGCCCTTCTCCCAGATGTAGTAGAAAGGAGTGGATCTACTTCAGGGTAACCACTACTGCTTGTTGCTGTTTTCTAGATAATGTATAGACTGCTCTTTGCCACACAGGCAAACATGTTTTTGCCACACAGGGTTTCTTGTTATGAGTGTATACAACTTTAACTCATGTATGTTTTGCTCATAAGTCCTTTCTTAACCTTCAGCGCATATGTTGTCTGATTCTCTGAATAAAGTCAGCACTTTTCCTGCCTGGGTGTTCTGTATGTGCTGCAGTATATAGGAGCCAATTAACGTGTGTGGGTACATGTTTAAACGTTACAAGGTGAATGTGGAATGGGGAAGACTACCTCAAAATTCATTCTGGTTTCTCATATGTTGAAGACAGAATCTCTTACTTGATTTTTTTTCTGCTGACTCACAGGAATTCTCCTATTTCTGCCTTCTGTCTTTGATCAGAGTATTGGCATTACAGACACATAAAATACTATGCCTGACTTGATGTGGGTTTGGGGGTTCACACTGAGCTGATCACTCTGCACTAAAAAGTGTTAACATACTGAGTCACTTCTCTTCCTCAGAAACTCATCAAAATGTAGAAAATAGATGTTAAACAAGCAGTAAAGGCTCCATTTTATGAGTTTTGTCAGAGAGTTCTAAAATTATGACCTTATTTGGGGTTGAATTAGATGGATTTGGGTATTAATATGCTGACCATATTAATCTTTGCAAAGATTCTTTGCAGTCTCTTCTACATAATTTGCTATTCACAAGTGTTATTATTGAAAAATATTCCAAAATCTAATGACACGGATTTCTGTCCTACTGACTTGTTCATACTTGTAGGTATGCAGTCCTTATGATGAACTGCAAAGATTTTACTGTAGAAGTCAGAATGTTCTGTGACAGAGAAATTAGGTGCTAATGTTGAAATTCTAAGACAGATCTCATAAAATGGAGCATTAGCCTCACGGTTAACATGGATTTGCTATGTGACTGATAAAATCAACTACAGGATGACATCAAAGAATTAATGTAGGGGAATAAAGAGTGACTGTTTCAATACAAAACTGAAAATGCTCATAAACATTCAAATTTAAACAATAGAAAATTACCTTGTAGTATTCTTTATAAATCTTTATAAGATATTTTATCTTAGATTCCTTTGAACTCTTTCTTTTTTCCTTATTTCTTCCTTGAGTGGTAGGACTATCACTCTGACTGGTTAAGAGGAGAGTGGTGAGTTTCATCTTTTATGATGCAGACATCACTGTGAGGGAAGCACCTGTCTCTACCTTTCCCTTGGATATTTTTCCTACAAAAACCCCAGTCAAGAGCATAGTTTTTATTCTTTTAATGCTTTTTCTCTCAATTAGCCAACAATGTACTTTGATTGACAGTTGGTGAACCTTGGACTTCCTTTCTTTTATTGGCTCTCTCAAAAGCACGCTGAACAGGTGTATTTAAAAATTAGGATGCAGAGTCATGCTGCATTTCAAACTCTTTCAACACCTGCTTACTATTATTCTGATAGAAATATTAAATACAAATTAACTTACCCTTGAAATTCTAATGTATGCAGTGACTATAAGTAATCAACAAAGAGAACAAGTGACTTTGAAGAATTTGGCTATGTCTACGTACTCTTGATAGCAATGTCATCATCATGCCAGCATTTCACAATGTGCCCACAGTGATCACTGTGTTTATATCCAAGTCACTCTCAGTCAAGAACACCTTCTGCAGTATTGAAGCATTTGTCGTGAATATCAATTTCTAAATTTCGCTAAGGGAAATTAGAGCTTCCTTAAAACTTTACCTTTCATGCCATCATTTCTATAATCAGACCTTTCAAGGATGTTCACAGACTCTGTATACAGTCACCTCCCATGGAATGTTTTCCCTTACCTTTTGTGGAATCTGGGCAAGGGCCCATGCAATTGCATTGGCTTTGTCTTCTGACATGTTGCTGACCATTGACCCCAAAGAAAACACCACGACACCATGCTCTCCAGAGGTCTGGACAAAATCTTCCATTTCCTGTAAAGAGAGTTTATTTCATGACAAAATACAGTTGAAGAAAAATCACTTATGAAACCTTTATAAAAAAACTAGGAGAATAAAAATTGATGTGTTTCTAGGAATATTTAATATAGTGGTGTTAAAACATCCAGAAGACAAACATGACAATGTCAAAGACTTTGAACTTCACTGGCATCCACACACACTATACTCACACATTGTCCAACAGAAATTCAAAATATCCTCTTCTGACAAAATTAAAACTCAAGAGTGAAAGCATATTCTACGAAGCATTCATAAAATTGTAGTGTAATTTACATGATTTCATCTTACAGGAAGTGTGATATTTTTCCCTTGCCATTTCATTTTTCTATAATACCCGATTAAATATTATTAACAAGTGTTTGATGAAATAATATTTATGTTATAGTATGTACATACATGATAGTTAACACAAACTACCTCTATGATTAATAAAATGTTTTGGTTCTTTGTGAAATAATCATAACTGCACAATAAATAAATACCATATAATAATTTTCTGATATTGTGTACGAATAGGGTATTTTCAGAGCTGAAATCCAAAATTTACTGGTTGGAGAGAAACTATGTCTATGTTGTTTGTTCGGATATCAAACAATTACCTCGGATATATGTTCATCATAGCTTTTGGTGATAAGCAGTTTATGATTGATGAGTTTAACTGACTTAATTTCTCTGTCTTTTGTCATGTGTTTATATGTGTGTGTGCTTGTGTGCACATGTGTGTTTTTGTATATGTATGTGAACATGTGTGTTTAGCACTTGGATGACAAAAGTAAAAATCTGATGCCTTCCTCTATCAGTCTTCAAAATAGGTTTTGAGATTGTCTCACACTGAACACAAATCTCATCATTTTTTAAGACTAGTAGCCAGCAAGCTCCCACTATTAACTGTTTTTGTAACTTCAGTGCTGAAATCATTGCACTGTATTGGGACATCCAACTTTTTACCTGGGTCTGTGATTCAAACTTAAGTCCTCATAGTTGCCTGGTAAGGAATAGCTAACCACAAAATTACCCTGGATGACTTAATTTAATTCACTGATATGAATGTGTTTCCGGTCTATGACATTGTTGTCTGAGTTTATCAAATTCCTAGTGAGCAGGATACTTCAATCCACTTTCTATACATCTCTATCCTGGGGAGAAAAATCTAATGAAAGCTGTAGAATCACATTCAGCATAAAGGAAATCAAATAAGAAAGAGATCTAAAGAATGTATTTACCTTCGGCAAGGGTTTGGCAGGTTTGCAGTGGAGACCTCCAACATAGTCAACATTTGGTAAGGTTGGGCGAGGAAATTCCAAATCCCAGTAAGTTCTAATGAGCCACATTTCTGCTTTGCCTATTGTCTCAGTTAAGGTAGTGGGCCTTCCTAGAAGAAGAAATGAGCAAGTGAGAAGGAGAAAAGTTGACAGGATTGTCAATTGAATGTAAAATATATTTTTTAAATGGTGGAAGACATATTTGATGTAGAACATGTGTATTTAAAAACAAATCTTACTCTTTTCTTGAGTTAATTTTGTATCCTGCTACATTACTGAAAATGTTTATGACTTGTATAAGTTCCTTGGTAGAATTTTTTGGATCGCTTATGTAAACTGTCATATCATCAGCAAACAGTGAGAGTTTGACTTCTTTTCAGATTTGTATTCCCTTGATCTTCTTTTGGTGTTTTATTGCTCTAGCTAGGACTTCAAGAACTATATTGAATAGATATGGAGAGAGTTGACAAGCTTGCCTTGTTCCTGATTTTAGTAGAATCGCTGAGAGTTTCTCTCCATTTAGTTTGATATTGACTGTTGGCTTGCTGTATATTGCCTTTATTATGTTTAGGTTTATTATGTATGTTCCTTTTATCCCCGCTCTCTCCAAGACCTTTATCATGAAGGGATGTTGTATTTTGTCGAAAGCTTTTTTGGCATCTAATGAGATGATCATGTTTTTTGTTTGTTTGTTTGTTTGTTTTTTAGTTTGTTTATATGATGGATTATGTTGACAGACTTTCCTATGTAGAACCATCCCTGCATCTCCGGGATGAAGCTGACTTGATCACGGTGGATGATGGTTCCAATGTGTTCTTGGATTCTTCACAGACCTCGAAAAAATGGCACTCAACATCATGGAAGAACCCAGCATAGCCAAAACAATCCTGTACAATAAAAGAATTTCTGGAGGCATCACAATCCCTGACTTCAAACTCTACTACAGAGCTACAGTACTGAAAACATCCTGGTATTGGCATAAGAGCAGACAGGAAGACCAATGGAACTGAATAGAAGACCCAGAGAAAGAAAGTCAGAACCATGAGGGATGCGTTCACCCACTGAGACGGCAGGACAGAACTAATGGGAGACCACTAAGTCCACTTGGAATGGGACTGACGGAACATGCGACCAAGTCGGACTCTCTGAGTGTGGCTGATGGTGGAGGCTGACCGAGGAGCCAAGGACAATGGCGATGGGCTTGGTCTCTATGACATGGACGGGCTCTGTGTGAGCCTTGTCAGTTTGGTTGCTCACCTTCCTGGACCGGGAGGGAGTTGGGAGGACCTTGGACTCAACATAGTGTAGAGAACCCTGATGGCTGTTTGGCCTCAAGAGGGAGGGAGTGGGGGTGTGGGTGGAGGGGAGGGGAGGGAAGGGGGAGGAGGAGGGGAGGAGATGGCAATTTTTAATAAAAAATAAATAAGCTGGAAAAAAAATAATCCACACTTTTTTTCAAACACCTGATTTTTAACAAAGAAGCAAAAAATATCAAATGGAAAAAAGAAAGCATATTTAACAAATGGTGCTGGCATAACTGTATATCAACATATGGAAGAATGAAAATAGACCCATATCTATCACCATGCATAAAACTCAAGTCCAAATGGATCAAAGACCTCAACATAAAGCCAGCCACATTGAACCTTATAGAAGAGAAAGTGGGAATTACCCTTGAACTCTTTGGCACAGAACACCACTTGCTAAATATGACCCCAGCAGCACAGACACTGAAAGAAACAATTAATAAATGGGACCTCCTGAAACTGAAAAGCTTCTGTAAAGCAAAGAAAAAGTAATACCAAATTACAGCCTACAGAAAAAGAAAAGATCTTCACTAACCCCACATCAGACAGAGGTCTGATCTCTAAAATATACAAAGAACTGAAGATTTTGGTCATCAAAAGAACAATAATCCAATAAAAAATGGAGTACAGACCTAAACAGAGAACTCTAAACAGAAGAATCTAAATGACTAAAAGACACTTAAAGAAATGTTCAACATCCTTAGTCATCAGAGAAATGCAAATCAAAGCAGCTCTGAGATTCTATATTATACCTGTAAGAATGGCCGAGATCAAAAACACTGATGACAATTTATGCTGGAGAGGATGTGGGGAAAAGGGAACACTTGTGCATTGCTGGTGGGAGTGCAAGCTGGTACAGGCCCTTTGGATGTCAGTGTGGCGATTTCTCAGAAAATTAGGAAAGAACCTTCTTCAAGACCCAGTAATACCACTTTTGGATATATATCCAAAGGGTGCTCAATTGTGTTACAAGGACATGTGCTTAACTATGTTCATAACAGTATTGTTTATCATAGCCAGGACCAAGAAACAACCTAAATGCCCCTCAACTGAAGAATGGATAAGAAAAATGTGGTACATTTACACAATGGAGTACTACACAGCAGAAAAATATAATGACATCTTGAATTTTGCAGAAAAATGGATGGAGCTAGAAAACATCATTTTGAGTGAGGTAACCCAGACACAGAAAGACAATTATCAAATGTACTCACACATAAGTGGTCTTTAAACATAAAACAAAGAAAAACAGCCTACAAATTACAATTCCAGAGAACTTAGACAACAATTCCGACACTAAGGACACTAAGAGAGACATATATAGATATAATCTACTTGGAATTAGAAAAAGACAAGATCTCCTGGGTAAATTGGGACCATGGGGACTTTAAGGGAGGGTTGAAAAGGATGGGCGAGGCAGGGTGGGGAGCAGAGAAAAATGTAGAGCTCAATAAAAATCAATTAAAATATAAAATAAAAACAAATGTTGATTCATACGCAATACAATTTGCATGTGTTATTGATTTATAGCTCACATAATATACATAAATGTCAGCTTGGGCTTATTTTTAAAACAAACATAAGTATTACCTTATATTTCCACAGTGATTTGAAATAAAATTATTCAAATAACCCAATATGCCACTATTTAATGAGCTCACATTTTACTCCTCTCTGTTTCTTTAAAAGGAACAGTGAAAATATAAACACACATACACATTCCAGGTCCAAAAGTCACATCATGCCATGTACCATGGCCAGACTTCCCCAGGGTCTTTGTAGTGTGTAGCTTGTCCTTCATCCTTGTTTTGCCAAAGGAGCTGTAGAGTTTATGAATGGCTGAATTTCTGGTTAGTGCTTCTACCTTTGTTTCATATTACAAATTTTAATAGTGCTTATCTTTCAAAAATAATCACAATAGGGGCTAGAGAAATGGCTCAGAGGTTAAGAGCACTGCCTGCTCTTCCAAAGGTCCTGAGTTCAATTCCCAGCAACCACATGGTGGCTCACAACCATCTATAATGGGGGCTGGTGCCCTCTTCTGGCCTGCAGGCATATACATAGACAGAATATTATATACGTAATAAATAAATAAATATTTCAAAAAATAATCACAATATTTTCAGAAATTATGAGAATATAAATTTTGGAAGTCTTAACTATGGCATATTTGTTGAAAGAAAAAAAAAACTTCCAAAGAATACAGACTGGGTACATGAGTATCTGTGCTTCTGTAGTGTTTAAACAACAGATGGTAGGGAAGTACACAATAAAAACAATATGGTATTGGTAGAAAGTCCAGTTCCATTTTTACACCTGTGAGCTAGCATAGATTCTTTCAAGAGTAAAGAAATTCTTTAGGAAATACAGAGAAAATATTTTATAATTTGTATTTTTATTTATATATCTGTGTGGCTGTGTGAATATATACCAAGTTTATTCAAGAATCGGCAGATACCATAAAAGGGCAGCAGTTCCCCTGAAAGTGAAGTTACAGGCAATTTTGAGTCTCTGGACCTGGATGAATGCTAGGAACAGAACTCAGGTACTCAAAATGAAGAGAAAAAAACTCTTAAACTTTTGGACATATTTTCAGATCCACATTCTTATTTTTAAGTTAAGACAGTTGCCTATGCAAGAGAAAATAATTTCTTCAATGTTATATACAAAGTGAAACTGTAAAATATTTAATTCTTTAATCTATATTAATCACAATTTGTTTAACTAACTAGTTCCATATTAAAATAGATTAATAATTACAGCAAAATGAGTAAAGGTTCACTTAGGGAAAGTCTACTTGCATCTCTTTCCAGCTGTGTAGCTCACCAGAATGTCCTGTATCAGAGGTATCACCAGAATGTCCTGTGTCAGCAGGTATCAGAGAAGCTGATACCTGCTTCTCTTTGATCAATAATATGAGCTTTCATAGTGTGTTTGGTAGCTAACATCATATTACATTTGATCACCTATAAAAGGCAACTTCAGTTTGCATTTCATGGACATGACTATAGATTTAAATACTTGTGAAATTTAGGTCTCTGAGCTACTGATAAGACACATGACTTACCCAATGTTTCACTGTAAAATTGATCCCATTTCTTCTCATTAAATGTCTGGAACCAAAAGTCAAAATAAAGCATACACATCATATTTTTTACCCTCTCCATGAAAGTCATTTGACCACCTAGTCCGGACAAAATTACAGGTACATAAGAGGGAGGGACTAGAAATCTTCCACTGTACTTTTCCATTGTGTAGCCAGGAGAGAAGCGAAGACTGTACAGAAAAGGGATCTGGAGAAGTTCAGCTATCAACTCCCCACAGGGAGCAATGGCATCCGAGAAAAGGACATCAAACTTGGATCTCTGTAGTTTTGACATCAGTTGTTTGTTTGAAACTGTGTCTTTGCAAAGCCTTAGATAGCTATTAGAATATTCTTCAAATATGTTTTGTAGCAAAGAAGAGAACGATAAACACAAATCTCTTGGTAGCTCATATGTCCATAAATCCACAAGCTTTATGAAAACCTTATCCAGATCATCTTTACTGATAGATGTAGAAAAACTCTCAAACTTCAGACCAGGTGACTTTTGGGGATCAAGGAAGATAGAAGCTGAAGGTCTCAGAACTGTCACTTCATGACCCCTCTGTACAAGTTCATCCAGTATTATCTTTAGATTCATCCAGTGACTGTATTCCATTGGCCATACCAATACCTTCCCACAGTTCCCAGATCTCAAGTAACAGCCAATTTGCAGGAGCAGCAGAACAGACATCCACTTTACAGTCATCCTGGGACATCAAAGTCTTCTGTTCAGTGTGTCCCCTGTGTCATCGCCTATCCTTATACCTAAGAAGAAAATGCCTTGAGTTAAAATATAACCTGAGTAGATCAAAGAAACTTACTAAATGACCACACTGATCTTCTGTGCTTATTGGAGATAGTAAAAGCAGATATTAATTACTCATATTTGCATATCAGTGTTTAATGTTATATGTTTTATAATGAAGCAAATTCAGGAGTCAATACACTGTTTGCATAACACCTCTGTTTCTGATATATTTGAATATAACAAGAATACTGGTTAGCAAGAAGTTAGTCTGAATTTTCTTCTCAACATAGAACCCAAGATGTAGTAATTGCACATCATGTAAATATTTTATGGATATCATTTTTAAAGTTTCTTATACAACTGTTGATTAACATATTCAGTTACATATAATTTCTAAAATGCTTGACAGTAAACCTAATTAAGTTTACTGACAGAAGTCCTGGGAAGAAGATAGGCCTGAGCCTCCTCCTACTCATATCCCTAGGGAAATAGTTGACTAGCAATTGAGTTGTTAGACTCATAGTTGATAGAATAACCTGAGATATATTACTGCTAAGGCAGTAGTTTGTTCAGCTTATCTGTCCACTGGCCTTTCATGAGCCCAAGAAGCACTTGAATAACTTGTTATGAAAGTCTT
Organism: Arvicola amphibius; assembly: GCF_903992535.2. Classification (NCBI taxonomy): domain Eukaryota; kingdom Metazoa; phylum Chordata; class Mammalia; order Rodentia; family Cricetidae; genus Arvicola; species Arvicola amphibius. Next base: position 17,626,560 of record NC_052047.1, on the reverse strand, counting down.
AGTCTACAAAAGCCCTGAAAAGTAGATGAGTACATGCATCTGCCTCCTCTCAAGGAAACACCGTGACCACCATTCTTGAGGTCATCTATTTCTCTAAGATTGTATATGCAGACCTTGGATACTGACATGTGATCTGCCTATGTCTTCTTCTGTACCCTCGTATTCTGCTGAAGCTATAAATTTTCAAAGCACTCTATGAGGCATCATCTAGAGAAAGTTTTTTTTTATAATAAATGCCAATTCCTCATTATATTGAGCAAGTCCTTCGCCAAAAAAATTTGGAATTATGGATATATTTTGTACCATGATTTGAAGCGGTAGTATTCATCATTGCAAGCAAGGTCTATAGGAGTTTTTGTGAAGGAAACATGTGGCAGGGACATCCCCAAATCATGGAGAACTGATAAGTTACCCCTTTCTGGAAGTTTCCTTACAGATATACCCAAATATTTCTTTCATTATAGTAATGCTTTTACCAGTCAACTTAGCAGTGAGAAACCCATCAATTCACAAAAATGAACAATGAAAGAGAAGAAAGGTACAAAATAGATACACAAACAAGAAATAAATTAATTAAATGACATTAGAATTTATTAAATTATAAATATCAAGCTAGGATGTTAACATGTCAAATTCTTTAATTAAAATATATGTTCTTTCTAATCAAACAAACATCTAAGCACGAGACTCTATGTATAAAAAAATTACTTTGTAGGTAATATACACTTGCACTGAGAATTGGAAAATCAATACAAAAGAGCAAATTACAAGTAGTAGATACACTTATAATTGTCAAAACTAATTAAGTTATAGAGTATAAAATATGAGCTCTAAGGTCTCTATATATTTACCAACATATCAGTTTATCAAAGGCAGTCACTATACTACATACACATACAATTATTTTCCACAAACCTTGGCTGTGAAAGAGAGACGTAAACACAGTAGGACCTGGAGTTCTGGAAACCTCACTTCAATTGGAAAATCACTCGGGCAACAATTCAGCACTAGACTTTAGCACAAACGCAACTGGCTAAACAGAAAATTTCATTCAATGGGTACAGGATATACATTCTTTTCACCAGCACATGGCACAGTGCCCTGCATTCACAATAAATAGAGCCACAGAAACAATTCCCAATAAACTGATACAAATTAAAAGCATAATTTATTATTACAGTATAATAAAACCACAATTCAAACATTATAAATTATACAAACACTGAATTTAAAAGCATTATTTTTATAACCAGTAAACCAGGAAGAAAATAAAAAGGAAATAAAATAGTTTCTTGAAATCAATGAAGTATGGAAGCATAGCCCATGAAATTCTGTGAGGTATGACAGCAGATGAAATGGGGAATTTACATGCCTACATAAAACCAGAAAATATTCAGAAAATCCAAATGGTAACACTGACAGACACAGATCAGACATAAAGCAAACAAGCTACGAAGCACAAACCATAGGGAGAGATATGGAAAATTAAAATATGGGCTCACTCTTCTAAACCACTATTAAAAGAAGTCTCTCTTTTTAATGAGCTATCTACACAGGTATTATCTATGGTATTAGACTTATAACATTTAGGATGCTAGCAAATACAGTTTTAAATAATATTATTGCCTTACCAATTTCTATTTTCTTTCAGTTGCAAATTTTTGTTTCGCTAAATATTGAAAGCTATAAAAGCTATAAAAGATTGACTTAACACTAAACTTCATTAACAGATAGCACTGGAATACATACTTTAAAATAGTACATATTTTATATGACAAATACTATTAGTATTTCTGATTTTTTTATTTTAAGTCATCTTTATTGATGGCCAGACAAAGACCGGAATTTAACCTCCAAAAGGTATCTTCATGCCCAACTTCAGGAATATAGTTTTGAGAGAAAACCAACAAAGATACATCAACATTAGAAGAGGGTCAGAATAACCTTGAAATGTGTTTCTTGGAAGAGCATGGTCGTTATTTTAGACATACTTTATAAGTTGTTTTATTTAATACATCTAAATGATGGTAAAGGCCATGGATATCATAAATGTGTTATGAGGGCTGCCATGACTATTGGGAGAGGAAAAGATAGGACTGAGAATTGTCTAAACAAACACAAAATGGAGTCAGAACTGCTCTCTTTTTCTGATAGAGTTGGGTTCAGTGTATTCTCAGTCCTCTTCCCTATACTTTGTTGCTTTAAAGAAAATCTGACTTGTCACTTTTTAAACAGATCATTTTCTTGGTTTTTTTCTTTCTTTCTTTCTTTTTTCTTTCTTTCTTTCTTTCTTTTCTTTTGGACTGTAATTCAATGTCCATTTCCTTCCGCTTTACTTAAAAAAGTGATATATCTGAAAATTTATAATAAAATGTCAGGCCTATTTTCATCTGGTAAAAAGGCTAATATTTCAGTGGTTATCATTATTCTGAAGTTTAATACATTGATAAATTTGTATGAAATATAATTATGTGAGAAAGTAAAGATTCAGCATTGTTAACCTTTAACTTTTAAACCTTTATCTGTAAAATACGTAGATAAACTAAGTAACCTAATATCTTCAAAGAAAAAAAAGATAATATTGCTGCACCGGATAAACAGTGTTAGAATTTAATTGAATAGTCCTGCCAGTCATATCCAGAGATCATATCCAATGTTTTTAAGAGCCCTATTCTCTTTTTTTCTTTTCTGAGTTTACAAATAATCGGTAAATAGTCAAGCAGCATTTTACAGCAAGGAAAGCCATGGCTGCCACACAGGCCAGTAGGAATCCAATCACATCCAGAGAGTGGTACTGGTACCAGGTGAGGTTGTGTGCAAGTGGCCTCAGGTGCTTGGCCCCTTTGTGGCGCATGACAAACTCAATCCAGAAGATGGCTCTGTCCAGGGGTTTCATGGGCTGGTCATGGTGAATGGTTGACAGCCACATTGCGTTCTCTTTATAACTAAAAGAAATACGATGAAAAATAATTTAGAGAACAAATTAAAACCATGCATGTATGTTTTTCTCACAGGTAGTAAAGACGATAACACTAAACGTAGAAGGAAAATAAACTATTTTTTATCACGTCTTAGTATTCAGGCCAAAGCCTGTGCACAAAATGATGAATACAGATGAAAAATATAGAAAAGCCCCAGTATTTGTAAGCAACAGACTTGACCACTAAAGCCCTAAATATAATTAAAAAATAAGCAGAATGGGCCTGTCATTTGGAAGTTAAGCTAGAGTTATCTGGTAACTAATCATTAGTTTGCCAGGTGTGTAAAGTTCATGTTAGTGTCAGACTTTAGAGACAGGAAGTAAATCTCTGTCTACTTATCACTGTGGTACCTTGTGGGCAAAGTCATGGGGACTGGGACTGCTTTGGACTTTGTGTTGATCATTTATCATCAGCAATTGATTATTACTATCTTTGTGGACAGCTGTTTTTCCCTGCCCTTTATACACCTCTTTGATAATTTGATTCCACTGGTAAATTATTATTATCTCGGAGAAATGTTTTTTCCTTTTTCAGCTGAGGACGTGGCTAATCCAGCCTGAATAACGTGTGCTATAGCATTACACGGTGGAATGGCAACAGAGGTAACATCCTTCCCTGATTTTATAAGCATCATAGTGAGAGGATTTTTTTCTCATGTGAGAGTGGTATCTTAATGAGTTTTATAACATAATGCATTATTTTTTCAAATCAAAGAAAACAAAGTATATTTCAGGAAGCCATGGTTTAAATAACCAATATCTCCTAAAATCATAAAACTATTGTTTATAAATGTATGCATTTTATCACCTCTGTACAAAGTGTTTTATTTTTATTTAATTTCAGCAAAGAAGAGGAAAAATATAAAAAATATTTCTGATGAGAAGAGAGATTACATAATACAATTAATATTAATATATGTCCGAAAATTTGAAAGGTGAGCTTTCCTACTTTGGATAGCTTATGTTTTAACTAAGTGTTTTCCAAGTTATAATTTTGAGGGGAACATTTTATCATTATTATCCAAGTAAGGCAAACAATCCCTGAAACCTAAAAATATGTGCACATTGAAAAGTAGCATCATCTCTCTCCCGCTGGTGTTAAAGGGGTGAAATCTAAAACCCTAATTGTTTGCCATTTATCAGTATTGGAAGTAAATATTTGCCCCAAACCTAGGGAGTATTAATTACTATTAAAATGAGAGTTTGATTGTGTCTGGTTCATTAAAAACATAATTCATTATAGGAGAATTTTTAAAAAGCAAAGAATTATATGCAAAATGAAGTTTTGTTAGCATTTGTTTCACTAAAATAAGGTTTTAAAAATATGCAATTATCCTAAAGAAAGTGTTATTTACTTTAAATATTCACAATTCACTTATCTATTTTTACGATTTATTTTATTGAATGATTTTGAATATTTTGCATATATTAATGTTTTGTTCATTATGTGATGCCTACTATGCATGGAGACAAGAAGAGGGTATCTAATATTCTGTAAACGGGACTATATAAGGCTCTGAGGACCCATCGGGGTCCTGGAGACTGAGACCAGGTCCTCTGGAAAAAATGGAATTCCCTTAATAACCAAGACATATCTCAAATTTTGAGTTATTACATGATTTTCTCTACTGATGTCTAATGCTAAAAACATAGATATGATAAAATGATTCATATTTACATTTTATATTAATGTCTCTCATCATCAGTATCTTCCTACTTCTTCTTGTAATATACGCCTACTCAATTTTAGTGATTATTTGCATTGTACTTATGAATTATTTGAAAATTTTGTAATGTACTTCAAATTCTGGAAATTTTTTCCCACTGGAAAAAAAAAACTAAGAGGAAAATTGTTCAAGGGTGGTAGTACACATTTATAATCTTAGCCCTCTGAAAGACGAAACAAGAAAATTGAAATTTTAAAATCATATCTCATCTCTATACATAATCAGATCCACCTAGGCAAAAAACCAGCAAACAACACAAATAATGTCCACTGTGATAATATATTGATTTACCTTTGCCATTATTTTTTGTCTTTAACTGCCCTTTTGTCATTCAACAAGTAGGTAAGAAATAATTAATGTATAAATGAATAGCTAACTAAATAAAATGAGATAAAGACACAGATCACTGGTAAAGGACATGCCTATCGTGCAAAATCACATTCAAAGTTAGGACAAATAAGTCAGTAAATATGTAAGTAAATATGGAAAAGGTTATACTCACAAAGGGTTGTTAATGACTGCCTTCAGTGCATTGCGCAAATCTGAGCTGGACATAGTAGTGAATTCCAACCCAACAGCAGCACCTTTGGCTCTCATATGAGCAATGTTATCACGTTGTTCCCCAAATAAAGGGATGCCAACCATGGGGATCCCATGATGAATTGCCTCATAGACACCATTGGCTCCACCATGAGTTACAAAAGCTTTAGTTTTTGGATGACCTAGCATCAGATGAAATACAGTAAATACCATTAGAAAGCGTAGGAAGGAAGCACAGAAAGTAGAAGGACTTTCTGTAAATCTTGTCTTGCTTCTGCATTTAAATTGCTTTTGTAGCAACAAGCACCTAAGTTTACATACAACACAATGAAGCATACCAGCCATTGCAGGTGGCCAGTGACTTGAAAAACAAAAACCTGCATGCCAATTGAAAACTCAGAAATCATTTAGCAGATAGAAGAAAAATACTGTGATAAAAGTCCAAAGTACGTGTCAGAACACGTACTTTTAAAGAAACAGTGGATCCACTCCGTCTGGCACAACAGTGTTTAAGGAAATAAGGGGCACATGTGAGTCACAGGAAGTATGTAATCACTTCATGATAAAGACTGTCAATTTTTAACCGTTTATAAAAGAGTAATATTAAAACTAAATGAAGAATACTTCTTAATGGTATTTGAGAAATCTTTACTTCATTCAGAAAAGTAAGTGTGATATGATAACTAAAGAAAAAGAGTTAAACTCTAGTAATTATAGAAAATTCTCTTGGAGTATTAGATACAACTAAAGTATATACTTTAATTATGGTCAGGAATATTACTATAATAGTAAGAAATGTATACGCTATTCACATTAAAACAAAAAATTTACATATTGATTTTCCTTTGAATTTTCTATGACAAAACTCAGTTGCTTCCTGATGTGCTGTCTATCTATGAGATTGTCATTCACTCATCATTCCAGTGTTCTGGTCTTACCAAGGAGGTCATTCTGGGGGATCCACTCATACACACGAGTATTGGGTCCTAAATTTTTTGGTTTCTTGCCTTCAAATCTCCATAGAACCTGTGAGTTGTAAGACAGTGCTGGATTACAGAAACCAAGTTTATAAATGTAGTTTATAAATTTAGAGACTAAATAACTGAATCCCTTCCGTAGGACTGATGAGAAAACCAAAGAAGAGAAACTGAGTAGTGAGAATTATTAAAAAAAAAAAAACTGTAACAAACAGTATATTTCCTATGCTTGTTTTCATATTCATTCAAGTTTAATGTAATCATAATTCCCCAAACATAAGTTAGACAAATGAAATACTTAATGTTTGTGGTTATATTTAAGATATTATTTTGTCATAAAAATTCTCTTGTAACAAAGAGTAACATACCACTAGTTTGAGTATATTTATTACATTAGTTAAGATGAAGAATCTAGATTTACAAGAGATGTCTAAACTTATTGTTACATTGAAAACTTTCAAGACATGTTAATGCTGTTGTATTAGTGCAGCTATTAAGTAAAATTTACCTCTTCCCTGAAATAATGTTAGCATGCACAGAGTCCTCAGACAGTCTTCAAGAAGAAAGAGCAAGTGACTTAGAAGAATATTTTTATTCTTTGTACTCCTGCCAGCATTATTTCCAGAGCACTGTAGTTTCACACTTCTAAACTAGTTAATGCAGTTTACAGTGTAATAATACTAAATTTCTACAATTAGATCTTCTAAGACTTTATAGGCTCAGTACACAATAGGCTCCACATTTGACCTCACCTTTTGTGGAATTTGTGCAAGGGCTGATGCAATTGCCATGGCCTTTTCTTCTGTCATGTTGCTGACCATTGACCCTAGAGAAAATACCACAACACCATGTTCTCCAGAACTCTGGACAAAGTCTTCTATTTCCTTTGAAGACAGAATTTGTTTCAGCATCAAATAACAATGGCAGGGAAAGTACTATGGAGAAAATGCTATGAGAATATTTTGATTAAAAATCTAATATTAATAGAAATTAATAGAGGTATAATGAAAGGTAAAATACAGATAGCACAAAACTTTCCTTCTTACATAGTTCTTAAATCAGTGTTACAAAGGACTGTAGGTAGAACAATTCTAATGTTGTATAAATAAAAATATTTAAGTTATTTAATTTAAATTCTTGCTTAGCTTATTTAGTGTTATCAGAGATTCTTAAGATTTTTAAGACATTATATGCACATATATAAGTTATATGATAACTTGTAAAGTTGTAAATAGTTAGGATATTTGCAGTGTTTACATCACAATAACTTATTCACATAGTGACTGTGAATTCTGATTAGCTGGTATGGATGTACGATAACATGCTGTATAGTGATAGAGATGCCCATTGTTATGACCCATCACTCAACTTTCTAGATTTGAATTTTGCTTGAGAAAAGGAAAGCACTCGCTGAGCATTTGAAAAGCTCTGAGTAACAACTATTTGTGGAGAAGGCAGAAATATTTAACAAAAAATTTGACTGCACAATACTTTACATGGAACCAAATCTTGATTATGAAACATAGCAGTATTTTATTAATTATTGTTATATTCTGTGACTCATTGCTTTGTCTTCTTTCCCCACTTTTTCTCAATGATAATAATACTGTAATTTTCCCTTTATTGGAACTGAGAAATACTCCAGGTAACAGAATATTTCCTGTAACAACTAATATAATATTGAGTCAATCTATGGACTTTGAAAAATTATTATGGATAGCCTTATGAATTTAAATTGAAGAGTAGTATTTGGTTTTGTTCAATAAAAGGCTATAATACTATTAGCAGGAAGAATTCTTTTATAAATTAAATTTAGTGATTGTCTTTACTGAAAATAATAAGAATTACTAGGTTTTCACATACCATGCGTATTTTTCTCTGTGGTCATTTTATGACTTAGCTGTGATGTCAAGAGAAACACTACTCAAAAAAGCTTTAGTGCAATGGTTCTCAACTTGTGAGTTGTGACTTGTTTCTGGCCTGATAATATCAGAAAACACATATTTTAGGAACTGAGATACCACTCCTCAATCCAATTCCAGGCAGGTCAACCCACATGCAGGTATGCTCACAAATAAGTACTCAGAACAGTATTAAAGGGTCTTTCTCAGGAGGGTTGAGAATCACTCTGTTCTGAAGGCTTGGCTTAGACCTTAAAAATATACATCAGTAATATAAATCTTTCAACTTGTATCCTAAGGAGCAAAACTAAGATCTCAGTGATGAATGCTTTAAATTGCTGAGTGTAAGTAGGAAATACTTGTTTTTCACAAAGTGTTACTGAAACCATTTGTTGCATTGTGGAATGTATCTTCATTTGAGCCAAAATACTGGTGAAGTACTTTCTGTCTCCATCTTACTGTCTAGATGTAGCCAATTACTTTTAAACAAATCTGTAAGGTAGTGTTCTATGATTTTATTTGAAAATATGACAATATTGTGGATAACTTTTTCTACTGAACAAGACACTTAAAGTGTCTTCAAATATATTAGATAATTACTGTCAAATAAGTATTCTATTTTGAAGATAAATTGTTTCCCACAGGATCAGTCTGAAGGATTTGGTTCTAGATAACTGCAATTTTTTTTAAAATTTCTGAAAACTTTAAGAGGAAACCTAAATATAAGAAATATGTAATTGGAAATATGCATCTCTTGGGTGCTGTATATTGCTCAACCCCAACTTTACTTGCTGCGTTCTATAGAATGAGTAGCTTCTGCCATATACTTCAACTGTCATCTAACACAGTCCCAGAGTCAATAGACTCTGAGATGTTCAGTGATTCCAGCTTCTCTTAACATTGTAATCTTTCCTTTAAAACCAGTTTCCGTAATAAAGATTTTGTTAAGTGATAAATCTTTTCTTTCCTAAGGAGCTTTATGATGGGGGTGGTTGGCAGAAGCCATGGTACACTGTGTATTCACACTTCAGACCCTTATGTTGGGGTGTCCTAACTACTTTAGTTTTTTAATGATGAGTGAAGCTTTCCAGAATGATGAATTGAACTGACTTGATATTGCTGATTCTTCTGTATATTTCCAAGATCTCTGTTGTTCCCTAACTGTAGAAATGCAGAAACATGTGACCCTATAACAATTTATTTTTTTCATTTGTAGGGCTCAAATACCTCACTTCATATATCCTTTTTACTGAAAGAACTGAAATAATGAAGTCGAACAATTTCCATTGAAAATAAAATAGGATGAAACCAACTAAAAACAAAAAAGGCACTTATTTACCTTGGGCAAGGGTTTGCTAGGTTTGCAGTGATGTCCGCCAATAAAATCAACATTTGGTAAGATTGGGCGAGGAAACTCCAAATCCCAGTAGGACCTAGTAAGCCACATTTCTGCTTTCTTCATCATTTCAGCTAATGTAGTAGGTCTTCCTAAACAGAGAAAATGAGGTGGTCAGGGAAGGGAAGGAAAATGGAGGGAAGAGAAATGGAGGGAAGGGAAGGGAAGGGAAGGGAAGGGAAGGGAAGGGAAGGGAAGGGAAGGGAAACAGAGGGAAGAGAAGGGAAGAGAAAGGAAGGGAAGGGAAGGGAAGGAAAGGAAAGGGAAGGGAAGGGGGAAGGGAAGGGAAGGGAAGGGATGAAAAGGGAAGGGAAGGGAAGAGAAGGGAAGAGAAGGGAAATGGAGGGAAGGGAAATGGAGAGAAGGGAAGGGAAGGGAAGGGGGAAGGGAAGGGAAGGGAAGGGAAGGGAAGGGAAGGGAAACAGAGGGAAGAGAAGGGAAGAGAAAGGAAGGGAAGGGAAGGGAAGGAAAGGAAAGGGAAGGGAAGAGAAAGGAAGGGAAGGGAAGGGATGAAAAGGGAAGGGAAGGGAAGAGAAGGGAAGGGAAGGGAAATGGAGGGAAGGGAAATGGAGGGAAGGGAAGGGAAGGGAAGGGAAGGGAAGGGAAGGGAAGGGAAGGGAAGGGAAGGGAAGGGAAGGGAAAAATGATGGCAAGGTTGTCTTCAGAATATACTAAGTTTTCCTGAAAAGTGTTAAAATAATTTGTGCTCAATTATGTAGAAAATGTGCATTTATAAACAAAATATTTATTCAAGTCAAACATAATTTATGTGTGTAATTTACATGTGACTTATGCTATAAGTTTATTTATGTGTTGTAGGAAAACTCAAAAGAAATTCGATGTCTCTAGCTACCTCAGTAAGGAGCCTTCATAGACTCCTTAAGATAAGCCTCCACAGAATTGAGTTAGCACTTCCTTCCTCCTTAAAGATTTGAATGCATTAGGTAAATATATAAACAAATACTCACACTCCAGACAAAATAAAACTACCACAGCCATAGACACAACTTGCCCCAGCAAATCTCACCCTATTTCTGAAACATAAGCAGCAGCTCCTTGATTTTCAAAGTGATTTCTGAATTTGATGCCTGTGTGAATTCATTATACCCAGTACTACCTGTACTTTATAGTAAGAACTTACTGGTTCTTAATATACTCCTACTTTTATGTCAAGAACTTAATAGTATTTACATATTATATAAAAATTAGCCATAACACCTAGAAAATATACAGAAATTATGAGCATAAAAATTTATATTCACCATTAATAGGGCTTACCTCTTTTAAATAGAAAAACTTGAACTTAAACAAATGGCAAGGAAATTCATGAATAGCCATACTTCAGAAGATTTGACTTATTATAATAGTTACAAACAAAGGAACTTGTAAAGAAATACAGAGTCATTAGAAACCTCAATTAAATTTTTCAAGTCTGTGTTTAAACACACTATCACAGAGTAAATCCTTCAGGACATATATGAAATTCTTAAATAAAGAAAATTGTCTACATAAGATCATCATTAGACTAATTTATATCACTCTCTGTTCTACATGTGCTAAGCATATTTCCTTTATACATGAGAAATACTGAGTAAAATGAATAGCTAATGGCTTATGGCAACCCCACAAGTTTCACTTGTTGATTACATGACCTCCTTAGTCATTTATGTACTAAGTGATTCTAGCTGATCAATGATACCCGAGTGCCCACTTTTTGTAAAACCATAGTATTACAAATCATTTATTAAATGCACCTGTAAAAGATAAATGCATCTTATTTTAGATGCATATAAGAATAGATAAATGTAATAAAATTTAGCCTCCCCCATTCAGAGATAAAAAAGTTAACTTACTCAAAATTTCAGTGTAAAACAGACTCCATTTCTTCTCAGTAAATGGCTCAAACCAAAAGTCAAAATAAAGCATGCATATCATGTTTTCGACCCTCTCCATGAATGTCATTTGACCACTTAATCCTGACATAATAATAGGTACATAGGAAGGAGGGAAGATAAGACCCCCACTATTCTTTTCTATTGCATAGCCAGGAAAATAGCGAATGCTATACACAAAGGGTATTTGGAGTATTTCAGCTATCAGCTCACCACACGGACCATGTGGATCTGAAAGAAGGACATCAAACTTTGATTCTTGTAGCTTTGTCATAAGAGGCTTGTTCAAAACAGCTTCTTTACAAAGATTTAGCCACAGATCAGAATATTGCCTATACACTTCATCAAGTGATGGAAAATATCTCAAGCATGTATCTCGTGGTACTTCATTCATCCAGCCAATGACCCACTGTGTATAAAAAATTTCGAGATCATCTTTATTAATAGATGTAGTAAATGTTTCAAATTTAAGATCAGGTGACTTTTGGGGATCAAGAAAAATGGAAGCTGAAGGTCTCAGAACTGTCACTTCATGACCCCTCTGTGCAAGTTCATCCAGTATTATCTTTAGATTCATCCAGTGACTGAATTCCATTGGCCATACCAACACCTTCCCACAATTCTCAGGTATAAAGTAGCAACTCATCTGCAGGAGCAGCAGAACAGACATCCACTTCACAGGCATCCTTTGAAACCCCAAGACTCCTGTTAATGTAGCCTTCTCCTTTATTATAACCTGTCGATATATATATCTTTGTGTTTAATCTGAGTGAAAATTAAGCTGTAAGTTAAAATATAACTTGGGTTGAGCAATGTTGACATATTAAATTATTAGGCATAGCATATTGACTGAATTTATACATTAAGTTAGTTAATGTATACATTGGTGTGTTTAATGTATATTTTGTGATGAAGTGTGTTCACTTAGTACTGTGTGGGTAACATCCTATCTGAGAAGATACAGCACAGACAAACACATGTATCTGTTCACCCAGAAGAGCAATCCTTGAGAGATCACAGTGAGGATAGTACCAAAGTCCAACTTGCTAAAGCAATGCATTCATGAGAGGTTTTCAGAGCTGGAAATCATTAAAAGAAGCAAATATACTGGCAATATTGGTCCTCCAAATGAAACAAAAGAACAGTCTCAGGTCAAAGCAGTAAATTAGGAAGAAAAAGAGTTTCTGTGTTAGAATATGAATAATTTGAAACAAAAAGGTAAATCTGAAAAAGTTAAAAGAACCACGTACATATTGAAATTAAACATGCAAATATTGATAATATGGATGATACAGGAGAAAATTAAAAATTATCAAAAATAATTATTCACAGTTACTTCTGGAAATATTCTTTTATAAAATGATAGAGATATTCTGACAAAGACATTCAGAATATTCTATATATTACATTGAAATTACCATCTACTTCTTGCTATTATCATGATGTCAAAGTCCAAAACAAAGGTTTCTGATATCAGCATGAATAAATTATTAACCTATTACGTAAAGTTCTTTTAGAGTAAGATAATAATTCTCAGAAGATATCTAAGACTATATCACATGAGGAAATATATTTAAATTCTCCAAAAGACAAAGTTAAAACAATATACCCAGAAAAACAATGCTTTAGAATTCAAGGAGAGATGGATGTTTCTGAAACAAGAAATATTAAAGACCTATTACCATCAGGGCAGTTATAAAACATATTATATAGGAATTCTATACTAAAGGCAAATTACACAAAATAAAATCATAAAAATAATGTAAGAAAAAGCTTAATAGTAGAGTAAAACCAAAAAGAAAGTGGAAAAGAGCAAGAAATTTTCCCACAGAGAAAACAAACAACTCACCAATACTGAAAAAAAGAAAAGGAACAAACATATACAAGACAATAAAAAATGGACAACATAACAGATTTATGTACTTATTTATATACAGATAACCACACTGTGGATAATGAATAAATTCTTCAGTGATTTTTTTTTGTTATGTGTAATGGAGTTAAAGTGTAAAACAAGGAGTGAATGTGTAAGTAAAATAAAAATGACATAAATAGTACGCGAGGAAATCTGTGAATGATCTGCTCTTCTGACTGATGGTGTGACCATTGGTAATTTACTAATTTTCTAGAATGGACTGTACAATGAATAACATTTTTTTCTAGTACTTTTTCCAATAAGAGTCTGCATCCCTGAATTATATCTAAAGATATCTAATTATTTCATTGAATGCCACCACCCATTTTTGCAGTATTTGTGAATCAATTCAATCCTATAATTTCAAATTTTTTCTATTTTTCCTAATTTACATCATGCCTCTACTAACTGTTTTAAATGTCATTTATCACACTAGTTATTTTTAAATAATTAAAATTCTTTGTTAATCTGACATTAATTGATTCATTTCTTTCCTAGGGATTATGTGCCACTATTATCATGACCCACAATTTTTTTTGTTTTTCCAGTTTATTTATTTTTTATTAAAAATTGCCATCTCCTCCCCTCCTCCTCCCCCTTCCCTCCCCTCCCCTCCACCCATACCCCCTCTCCCTCCCTCTCCAGGCCAAAGAGCCATCAGGGTTCTCTACACTATGTTGAGTCCAAGGTCCTCCCAACTCCTTCCAGGTCCAGGAAGGTGAGCAACCAAACTGACAAGGCTCACACAGAGCCCATCCTTGTCGTAGAGACAGGACAGAACTAACAGGAGATCACCAAGTCCAGTTGGAATGGGACTGATGGAACATCCGACCAAATCGGAATCTCTGAAAGTGGCTGATGGTGGAGGCTGACCGAGAAGCCAAGGACAAGGGCAATGGGCTTGGTCTCTATGACCCACAATTTTAAATTAACAATACTAAAAAGACCATTTCTGCAACTGCAAGAAAAGTGATGAATAGAAAAACTTCAGGAGAACTCTATATACATATACACATATACATAATATATACCTATATGAACATCTATCTATCTATCTATCTATCTATCTATCTATCTATCTGAGACTTGTCACTTCAATCCATTATATATTTTATTTTACTCTCAGCTGATTAAGGTAAATTTTCATAATAACCAAGATACAAAGCTTACTTCTTCTGTATCATACATACATAAGTATAAAGAATGGTAATGTTTAAAAAAAATGGCCCACCAACACTTACTCTAATAAACATTTATTTAGTTACTTCAGAAACAAAATTCAAGCCTTGCTGATATAATTTTTAATTATCTATTGGGACATAGATAATTAGATAAGTGAATGACCACTGGTGTGACTGAACATCCAATGTCTAAAGGTGAGCGTCTCAGAATTTCTGTCTGTTCTTTGTTCAGGTTCATCATTTTAAGGCAACTTAATGCTTCTTGCTTGTGTTAGTCTTACCATGAAGGTATCTACTTAGTACTAGGTTAGTTGTTAGTATTAGGATACCAAAAACATTTAGGATGTTAATAGATGAAACTTTTGAAATATAATTTTTATTTTCTTCTCAGTTTTATGACTTCCAGTTAAAACACATGATTAAATTCTTTGTCACAGATAAATGGTATGAGTTTTTTTTCTTGCATGAAGTACAAGGCAAAAGATCAACTTTGATTATGACATCAGTTAATTACCAGAAGGAGGTTTATAAACAAAAAAGATGGTGAAATTTTCCTCACAACATTTAAAATATATTTATTGTCTTAGGTTGTGGGATGTTTGTACACTGTGTGAGGATGGATTGCTGTGATTGGTGCAATAAGAAGTTGAATGGCCAATAGCTAGACAGAAGACAGAAGTGGGACCCTAGGAAGAGGAGGACTCTGGGAAGAAGAAAGGCAGATTTGTCAGGAGATTCTGAAGAAATCGGATATACAGTAGAGAGCAGACGTAACTGAGTCTCAATGACAAAATGTGGATTAATAGAAACAGGTTAATTTAAGTTATAAGAACTAGTAGGGAAAAAGCCCAAGCTAAGACCAAGCTTTTAAGTCTCTTTGCTGTTATTTGCAGGCTGGAGGTCTCAATGAGAAAGTATTGGTATAGGCTTAGCATAAAATGTGTACAACATTTTGTTTTGAAAAATATATTAATAAGGTTAAGAGGCATTAATGTATTCTTATTTGAGAATAAACTGACTTTACAAATTTTTATTTCAAATATATTTTTTAAATTGAGAGACATATATAAAAACACTTTCTATTTCCTAAACAAAGTTATAATTGTGATTAGTAAAAATCATTTCAAATGTTTTATGCCTATCCCTTTAGTCAGGGCATATTCAGTAAATCTCTACTTCCTTACCCTGTTATTTTCCATTTACTAGAAGCTGAGCAGTCCATCCTAATTCCTACTTCTTTGATTCTTCCTGTTTTTTACTTCTATAAAATCCCATTTGCCATGTCTCAACCTGTAGGGTTGAGTTCAGTAGGAGGAAATGTCTCCCTCCTACTTCTATAGTTTGAATAAATTCTGTCTTGCCAACATGCAAAGAGATCATGCCCTTCTTTCTTTTGATAGACTTTGGCAGTCAATTTTAGCAAAATGATAGTGCTTCTGACAAAGCTCTATCAAACCTTAGGCTTCTTTCTCTTATACTTTAAACAGGCTGATGGTTAAGTGAATATTATTAATTTTAGAACTGCAGCATTCATAAGTCAGCACTAAATTATTTAAGGAAACTATACTAAAATTGCTTAGTTATTAATGTTTATGTAAAAGGAAATTATATAAGTATATCAAACATTCCAAAGTCTTCTACAGAAAAACCAGAGGATTATCTTGCCACAACTGATACACAGAGCTGGGTGCAATAAAATCCTCTGTTTTATCACACACAACCTTAGATCATAGACCAGATCTCAAAGAGCTCACAAGTAGATGATTCATATTAGTGGTTATTGCTGAGTCATCAATAATGTATCTCTTGGTGTCACATTAAGGAAAGAAAGAAAAGCACATTCCCTTGGAGTCATTTAACCAAGAGGGAGTCCAGATTTAAATAATTTTTTCACACTCCCTGTGTCTTAAGTCCTTTGTTGCATGAGTCTGAATCTGTGCCTACCTGAAGGCTGTCTGCCTCTGTGCTGTCTGTGTGTCCTTGTTGAACACCGCATGGAAAGGAATGGAATACTTCACAGAAACTTTTTATACAGTTTTACAAGGGATTAAGTCACTGGCTCCAACTAATCTCAACTGGTCAGACAGAAAGCAGTACTATAAACATCACTGTTTATCAACCAACATCTGCACATGGTTGCTTTCAATCTTTATGGTGGGTTTTAGGAAGTTGCTTTCAACTTCTGTATTTGCTGCTTCCAGAAAATGATATGCATGCATTGTCTGGATTAGGGGAATGAAATAGTATGTAATTTAAGATTATAATTAAACCTTAGCTAGGATTGTAAAAGTTGATTACATGGGAAATCCAAGGCAAATAAGGCTGATTGTTACATTGTCTTTTGAAAGTCAGGTTGAATGAACAGTTTGAGCACAGGGCAGGCTCAAATCTTACGTCTTAAGTGACCTCATGGTGTATTATTAACTTTGACTGTGAGGTCGAGCAAAAGTTCCAGTCACTCAACATAAGAGATATTTTCAGAATATTACATTGCTGCAACCTCTGCTCATTCTCTTTCTTTCTTTCTCCCCAACATATTTATAAACAAATGAGCAGCATATAGCCACACTGGTGCTTATCTAGCATATCACCATAGAACCTTCATCTGACGTTGGATGGAGATAGAGACAGAGACCCACATTGGAGCACTGGGCTGAGCTCCCAAGGTCCTAATGAGGAGCAGAAGGAGAGAGAACATGAGAAAGGAAATCAGGACTGCGAGGGGTGCGTTCACCCACTGAGACGGTGGGACAGATCTAATGGGAGATCACCAAGGCCAGTTGGAATGGACTGATGGAGCATGTGAACAAACCGGACTCTTTGAATGTGATTGACAGTGGAGGCTGACTGAGAAGCCAAGGACAATGGCACTGGACTTTGATTCTACTGCATGGACAGGCTCTGTGGGAGCCTTGTCAGTTTGGATGCTCACCTTCCTGGACCTGGGGGGGAATTGGGAGGACCTTGGACTTCCCATAGTGTAGTGCACCCTGACTGCTCTTTGGCCTGGAGAGGGAGGGAGTGGGGATGTGGGTGGAGGGAAGGGGAAGGAAGTGGGAGGAGGGGAGGAGATGAAAATTTTTAATAAAATAAAATAAAAAATAAAAAAAGAATTTTTAAATAAAATCTTTTCTCATTTTACAAAGCTATGCCAGTTTCTACTCCCACCTCTCCTCCTTCCCTACCACCCTTTCTCCCATCCTCTTTATCTACTCCTCAGAAAGGGAAAGACTTCCCATGGGGAGTCAAAAAGTCTGACAGTTCACTTTGAGGCAAGACCAAGGCCCTAAGCAGCATTTTGTTATGGCAAGAAAAGCAATGGCTGCCACACAGGCAAGCATGAATTCACGCACATCCAGAGAGTAGTAATGGTACCAGGTGAGGCTGTGTGCTTGGTCCTTCGTTCATGATAAACTCAATCCAGAAGATGGCTCTGTGTAGTGACTTCATTGTCTGCATAAGGTAGTAACTTATAATCATACTGCATTCTATTCATACATAAAATGAAACAGATGTCATTATGATTATTTTTATAGATAATAAAGAGGACTTACATGAAAAGTGGAAAGAAAGTGTTTTATCCAGTGCTAATTATGGAGGTCTCAACTAGAACACAAAGCATAGAAACACAAAAAAAAATCATAGAAAATAATAATTATTTCTAAGCTACAGTTTGGACCTGTAAAACCTCTCAAACTAAACAATCAAAATGTGGTGTTAGACAATTGTATTCTGTCAATTATATTTTAAATAAATGCTTATTGGTTAGTAGCAAGGCAGGAAGTACAGGTGGGACAACCAGACAGGAAGTAGAGGCAGATCAAAGAGAACAGAAGTATTCTGGGAAGAAAGAAGCTTTTTCTGCAGTTGTGAACCCGCCACAGAAGAAGCAAGATGAGACTGACTTGCTGAAAAAGGTACCAAGCCATGTGACTATCATAGACAAGGATAATGGGCTAATAAAATTTATAAGAGCTAATGAGAAGCCTGAGCTAATGGGCCAATCAGTTTATAGTAAATGTAGACCTCTGTGTGCTTTTTTTGGGACTTAATGATCACGGGAACCAGGCAGGACAGAAACTCAGACAACAAAAATGAAAATGCATGCGGTATCTTTCATTTGGGGACAATAAAACTTGAGTTAGCTGGTAATCAATTATTAATAGGCCAGTTATGCAAAGTTCACAATTCAGAGATAGGAGAAAAACCCCTGTCAAGTTCCCAGTGTGGTGCTTATGAGGGCATAGATGAAAATGAGTTGGAACTGACTAGGAATTTGTACTGACCTCTTACCACTGATTAATTTTTATATCTACAAATGTGCATGCCTTTATTATTTACCATAAGAGAGACTGACTATGACCTACTGCTTAACAATAACTGTCAATCATTATTGAACAATTTTTTAAGAAGCAAAGAAAAATGAATTGACTCAATATGAGTCAAGCTTCCATTCATAGCCAGACACTTTGTAAGGAACAAAAACAAGTAAAAGCAAAATACAAACAATAAAACCACCAAAGGTTTCTTGTGGTGCTCTGTCATACTCTCATTTAACTCTGCCCTCATTTTTGCTTTCACTCTTCTGTTTATTATTATTATTATTATTATTGTAAGAACTAAACAATCAAGATCACATAGTCATATATGCCATTTGCTATACCATGAGTCAGAAGATTTTTCATTTTCGTGGCCTAGGATCAGAATAAATGACTAGAGACAGAAAGTTCTCTGACAGGTAGACAGGTGGGGATGGGGTCACAGATAGATAAGAAAGGTGCTGAACCGTTTGGTTGCTTAGTTACCTCCTGACCTTAGACAAAAGCTTTCTCTTTTATCAATTGGGCCCTGCCACCTAGGGACTGTTCCAGGCTCTTCAGTTAAATTCAAATGCCTTGTCTCCATATGTTTACCCAAAGCTGTTTAGCCTATCCATTTCCCTACCTTTGATTCAACTGGCCAATCCTAAATTGGGTAAAAGGGAAAAATCCTGGCCTCCAAGTACATTTAAAAGTCCCAGTCCTTCAGGAAAGGATGGATTTTTTTATTTCTTGAGTCCTACAAAGTGTCTTTGTCTCTATCTTTCAGTCAGTCTGTCTGTCTCTGTCATCTCTCTGCACTCTTTTTCACAGCTAATAAAATCATTTTTTTTTTGTCTCCTGATTCTGCTGATGTGTCCGGGTTTTCCCTTATGCTTCTCATTATGATCCAGTTTTTTCTCCTGCCTTAAAATTATTATCTGACGGAGAAAAGAAACCTATCCAGACTCCTAGACAACAAGAATGTCAAGAAATACACAAGAAAGTACGAAACAGAGGTACATGGTAGGCTGCAACCTCGACAAGCCAGCCATAGCTTCCACAGTCACCTCAACATAAGCTGCAGCAGTCTAGGAAGAGGAACATCCGACAAAGTGCATCCATTCAGACTGCCTATTCGTCGGCAGTGCACGTTCTTTCTTTTTCATTTTTTTAATTAAATTATATACTTTTACAAATTTTCATCTCCTCCCCTCCTCCCATTTCCCTTCCCCTCCCCTATGCCCCTCCCCCTCCTTCTCCAGTCCAAGGAGCAGTCAGGGTTCCCTGCCCTGTGGGAAGTCCAAGTTTCTCCCCCATCCATCCAGGTCTAGGAAGGTGAGGATCCAAACAGACTAGGCTCCCACAAAGCCAGTACATACAGTAGAATCAAAACCCAGTGCCATTGTCAGCCCTCCTCGTCAGCCACGTTCAGAGAGCAGTGCTCCATCTGTCCCAGTCCAGTTGGCCTTGGTGAGTTCCCATTAGATCAGTCCCATTGTTTTGGTGAATGGGCACACTCCTCACGTTCCTGACTTCCTTGCTCATGTTCTCCCTCCTTCTGCTCCTCATTTGGACCTTGGGAGCTCAGTCCAGTGCTCCAATGTGGTTCTCTGTCTCTATCTCCATCCAAAGTCAGATGAAGGTTCTATGGTGATATGCAAGATAATCATCAGTGTAACTATAGTAAAGGACCAGTTCACTCCCCCCCTCAGCTGCTCAAGGAGCAAGCTGAGGACATCTCCTTGGACACCTGGGAACCCCTCTAGAATTCAATCTCTTGTCTACCTTCAACTGGCTCCCTTAATTAAGATATATACTTCCCTGATTCCATATCTACTCTTCCTCCATC
This sequence comes from Arvicola amphibius, assembly GCF_903992535.2. Taxonomy (NCBI): domain Eukaryota; kingdom Metazoa; phylum Chordata; class Mammalia; order Rodentia; family Cricetidae; genus Arvicola; species Arvicola amphibius. The sequence goes on along the minus strand of NC_052047.1, from coordinate 17,605,901 downwards.
CCAAGTGTGCCATTTCCCCCAAGCTCTCCCCATCCTCCCCTTCTCATTTCTCTTTCCCCATCTCCCCTTACTCCCATTCTACCCCCACCCCCAAGCTCTCAATTTTTGCCTGGCAATCTTGTCTACTTCCAATATCCAGGAGGATAACTACATGTTTTTCTTTGGGTTCACATTCCTATCTAGCTTCTCTAGTATCATAAAATATAGGCTCAGTTCTATGGCTAGAATCCACTTATGGGTGCTTACATACCATATTCATCTTTTTGGGTCTGGGTTACCTCACTCAGAATAGTGTTTTCTATTTCCATTCATTTGCATGTAAGATTCAAGATATCATTGTTTTTTACCACTGAGTAGTACTCTAATGAGTATATATTCCACACTTTCGTTATCCATTCTTCCATTGAGGGGCATCTAGGTTGTTTCCAGGATATGGCTATTACAAATAATGCTGAACAAATGCTTTTGTAGTACGATAGGTCATTTCTTGGGTATATTCCCAATAGTGGTATTGCTGGACCCTGGGGTAGGTTGATTCTGAATTTCCTGAGAAACCGCCACACTGCTTTCCAAAGTGGTTGCACAAGTTTGCATTCCCATCAGCAATGGATGAGTGTTCCCCTAACTCCACATCCCCTCCAGCAAAGGTTATCATTGGTGTTTTTTATTTCAGCCATTCTGACAGGTGTAAGATGGTATCTCAAAGTTGTTTTGATTTGCATTTCCCTGATCACTAAGGAGGTTGATCATGACCTTAAGTGTCTTTTGGCCATTTGAACTTCTTCAGTTGAGAATTCCCTGTTCAGATCAGTACCCCATTTTTAATTGGGTTAATTAGCATTTTAAATGAAGAAAGTGTGGAATATATACATATTAGATTACTACTCGGTGGTAAAAAACAATGACATCTTGAATTTTGCATGCAAATGGATGGAAATAGAAAACACCATCCTGAATGAGGTAACCCAGGCCCAAAAAGATGAACATGGGATGTACTCACTCATAATTGGTTTCTAGCCATAAATAAAGGACATCGAACCTATAATTCGTAAAAAATCCTAGAAAACCTATATAAGAAGGTGAACCCAAAGAAAAACATATAGTTATCCTCCTGGATATTGGAAGTAGACAAGATTGACGGACAAAAAATGGGAACATGGGGGTGGGGTGGGATGGGGGATAAGGGGATGGGGAGAGAAATGTGTGAAGTGGAGGATGGGAAGAGCTTGGGGGAATAGGATGGTTGGGATATAGGAGGGGTGGATATGGGAACAAGGAATTATATATCTTAATTAAGGGAGCCATTCTAAGGTTGGCAGAGACTTGACTCTACAGGGGTTCCCAGGTGTCCAGGAAGACGCCCCCAGCTAGTTCCTTGGGCAGCTGAGGAGAGGGTGCCAGAAATGTCCAGATCCTATTGCCATACTCATGAATATCTTGCATATCACCATAGAACCTTCACCTGGCATTGGATGGAGAAAATGACAGAGCCCCACATAGGAGCACCGGACTGAGCTCCCAAGGTCCTGATGAGGAGCAAAAGGAGGGAGATCATGAGCAAGGAAGCCAGGACCGCGAGGAGTGCTTTTACCCATTGAGACGGTGGGACAGATCTAACGGGAGACCACCAAGTCCAGTTGGAATGGGACTGATGGAACAGGGGACCAAACCGGACTCTCTGAATGTGGCTGACGGTGGAGGAGGACTGAGAAACCAAGGACAACGGCGATGAGCATGAACTCTACAGCATGGACGGGCTCACTGTGAGCCTTGTCAGTTTGGTTGCTCACCTTCCTGGACTTAGGGGGAGCTGGGAGGACCTTGGGCTTAACATAGTGAAGGGAACCCTGAAGGCTCTTTGTCTTGGAGAGGGGTGGAGTGGGGGTATGGGTGGAAGGGAGGGGAGGGAAGGGGGAGGAGGAGGGGAGGAGATGGAAATTTTTAATAAAAAAATTAGAAAAAATAAATAAAAAAATAGAAAAAGAAAAAAATAAAAAATAAATAAATAAAAAGTCTAGTTTCTTGAGCTCTTTATATATTTTGGAGATCAGACCTTTGTCTGTTGCAGGGTTGGTGAACATCTTCTCCCAATCAGTAGGTTGCCTTTTTGTCTTATTGACATTGTCCTTTGCTTTACAGAGCTTCTCAGTTTCAGGAGGTCCCATTTATTCAATGTTGCCCTTATTGTCTGTGCTACTGGGGTTATAGGTAGGAAATGGTCTCCTGTGCCTATATGTTGTAGACTCTTTCCCACTTTCTCTTCTATCAGGTCCAGAGTATTCAGATACATACAGAATAAAGAAGGAATATTAAGAGCTGCAACGGAAAAAGGTCAAGTATCTTATAAAGGTAAACCTATCAGACTTACACCTGACTTCTCTATGGAATCCATGAAAGTCATAAGGTCCTGGATAGATGTACTCCAGAAACAAGGAGACCATGGCTGCAAGCCCAGACTACTATACCCAGCCAAGCTTTCATTCACTATAAATGGAGAAAACAAAATATTCCAGGATAAAAACAAATTTAAACAATACATAGCACAAATTCAGCCTTACAGAAAGTAATAGAAGGAAAAAAATCACAAACCAAGGATTCCAACGATGCCCACAAAAACTCAGACATCTAGCAACCCTTCACCAGCACGACTCAAAGAAGGGAAACACACAAACTCTACTACCAAAAAAATGACGACTGGAGTTAACAACCACTGGTCATTAATATCACTTAAATCAATGGACTCAATTCATCTATAAAAAGGCACAGGCTAAGAGATTGGATACGAAAACAGAATCCAGCATTCTGCTGTTTACAAGAAACACACCTCACCCACAAAGACAGACATCTACTCAGAGTAAAGAGTTGGGAAAAGGTTTATCAAGCAAACGGACCTAAGAAACAAGCGGGTGTAGCCATACTAATTTCTAACAAAGTTGACTTCAAACTAAAATCAATCAGAAGAGATGGAGAGGGATATTTTATACTCATAACAGGAAAAATTCATCAGGATGAACTCTCAATCCTGAATATCTATGCCTCTAATATAAAAGTACCCACTTACATAAAAGAAACATTACTAGAACTCAAGGCAGCCATCAAACCACACACACTAATAGTAGGAGACTTCAACACTCCTCTCTCACAAATAGACAGGTCAATTAGACAAAAATCTAACAGAGAAATAAGAGAATTAATGGAGGTTAAGAATCAAATGGACTTAACAGACATCTATAGAACATAACACCCAGATAGGAAAGATTATACCTTCTCTGCAACTCATGGAACCTTCTTAAAAATTGGCCACACACTCAGTAACAAAGCAAACTTCCACAGATACAAAAAATACTAGTTACCACCTGTGTCTTATCAGATCACCATGGATTAAAATTAGAATTCAAGAACAATGCTACCCCCAGAAAGCCTACAAACTCATGAAAACTGAACAGTCAACTACTGAACCACCCCTGGGTCAGGGAAGAAATAAAGAAAGAAATAAGTATTCCTTAAATTCAATGAAAATAAAGACACAACATACCCAAACCTGTGGGACACTATGAAAGCAGTGCTAAGAGGAAACTTCATAGATCTAAGTGCCCACATTAAAAAAAAAAAAAAAAAAAACAACGGAGAAAGCTCACATTAGAGAATTAACAGCACAGCTGAAAGTTCTAGAAAAAAAAGAAGAGGAAATAATCAAACTGAGGGCTTAAATCAACAAAATAGAAACACAGAAAACAATCCAAATAATCAATGAAACAAAGAGCTGGTTCTTTGAGAAAGTCAACAAGATTGACAAACCATTATCCAAATTAATCAAAAGGCAGAGGGAAAACATGCAAATTAACAAGATCAGAAATGAAAAGGGGGACATAACAACAGACACTGAGGAAATTCAGAGAATCATTAGGTCTTACTACAATAGCTTATATGCCACAAAGTTGGAAAATGTAAAAGAAATGGACTTGTTTTTAGGTAAGTACCACTTACCAAAATTAAATCAAGACCAGGTGAACAATTTAAACAGACCTATAAGTCGTGAGGAAATAGAAGCTGTCATAAAAAACCTCCCAACCAAAAAAAGCCCAGAACCTGATGGTTTTACTGCAGAATTTTATCAGAAATTCCAAGCTGATACCTTGGCAGTGCATTTTCTTAACTGAGGATTGATTGACTGATATCATTGGGCCCAGCACACAGGGATTTGGCCCACCCCTGAGAAGGTGGTAATAAGTTGTGTAATAAAAAGCTGAGGTGGGAAGAAGAGAAAGAGAGAGGGGTGAAAAACAGGGCACAAGTGATCTGGTGGGGGAAATGGTAAAATAAGAGCTCCAATTAGTGAGGAGGGATAAATACAGAAAAGAAAGGAAGGATAAATGAGAGTCTGGATTTGACCATAATCCTGAATATTGTCAAGGCCACTGAAAGATTACTGAAAGATCAGTAGGAAGTAGTCTAGAGAACTAAGCCCACATTCTGAAAGATGGATAATGGATATTTATTACCATTTGAAGAGGGTTAAGTGCAAGTTGTTATTGGTAATGGTCAATAAAAAAGCTGAACAAATGAGATTAGATTCAGGGATCTTGTACAAAGAAAAGTGGGATATAGAAATGTGCTAATGAAAGGTAAGATAAAAATTGAATTAGGTACAACACTTTGGCAGTTTGGATTCATCCAAAGAGGATAGATAATGAAGTATTTTCTTTGAATTTGTCAAACACTAATGGACTAGGCATTGTTAATGTAATTATTGCCAGTATATATTTGTATATGATTATTGTACTTATTGCATGTGGTTTTTCTTGTATTAGTTATAACCTTTTTATTTTAGACAAGAAGAGGGAAATGTGGTGATATTTTGTTTGTGATCTAAGAAATAAAGCTTGCCTGTAGATCAGAGTACAGAGTTAGCCACTAGTTAGTCATACAGGTCAGGTAGTGGTGGCACACACCTTTAATCCCAGCACTCAGGAGGCAGAAGCATACAGATCTGTGTGAATTCAAGGCTACCCTGGGCTACATGAAATTGATTCAGTCTAAAAGAGAAATAGAGCTAAGCTATGGTGGCTCACACCTTTAATCCCAGCACTAGGGAGGCAAAGACAGGAAGTGATATGGCTGGGTTGAGAACGGAATATAAGGTGGGAAGAGACAGGAGCTCAGGATTCAGTCTGAGGTTTCATAGAGAGGATATCCAGTCTGATTTGTAGAGACAGGATACCCAATTTGGTCTGAGGATTTTGTAGAGGTAAGAGCTAGTTATTGACTGCTCTGCTTCTCTGATATTTCAGATTTTACCCCCTAAAATTTGACTCTGGGTTTTTTATTATTATTAAGACCAATTAAAATTTGCATTACACTGGGCCCTCCCTATCAATCACTAATTAAGAAAATACCTTACAGGCTTGTCTCCAGGTCAATTCCATGGAGGCATTTTCTTAATTGGAGTTCCCTCCTCTCATATGACTGTAACTTGTATCAATTCTATATAAAGCTAGTCAGCACACCTGGAAGTTATATTTATGAGTATGAATCTGAAAAATAACAGAGGGAGCAAGAGTATGTAATTTTACCACCCCTTCTTAAAAGAAAAAAAAAGAGCTTCCTTACCACAAAAGGAACAGGAGCACACAGGAAACCTGCAGAATTCCAGATCTGCAGCTGGCAGACAGAAAGCAATTGATTTGCAAATGGTAAGCATCTGTGCTTATGTAGCTGGACAAATGTCACCTGGCATTGCCTCAAAGCATTGAATGAAGCCAGCTGGAAGGGCCACTGCAAAACTGAGGCTGTGCAAATTATATTGAGAGCAATCAGACTTTTTATACTTTGAAGAGAAACAGAACATTTTGGGAATTGCCAGGATCAATACAATTGCAGTTGTCAGGATACAGAGAAGTTTGCAAGCCCTACAGGGTATACGAGAATAATGCCTAAGCCAACTGTCCTGTCAAGTCTTCATGCTCCCTTTACTGCTAAAGGAACAATACAGAGAAACACAAAGCAGCCTGAACACTTCACTGCTTGAGGGAGTGCATTGGTCTCTCAGGAACTGAAAGGCACATTGTGTCTTAGAAATCATGAACCCGAACATCTTAGGCTGCATGCCTCTCAAGGAGAAAAGTAATCATCAATTTCACCAAGATACAAACCCTGTGATCTATAACAGAGACCTGCCTATAAGATATACTGGTTCAAAGGTACGGATATACTGAGACAAAGGTATGGATGACTCCAAGGAGACAGTGTTTTGCATACACAACAAGAATGCTATGCTTATGAACTCATAGAGAATGTGACAGCATGCTAGACACCTGCTCAGGTTCAGACCAAACAAATTTCCAGCACCAAGGGGAAATTGATTGGTACCTATTGGGAGAGGGAAAATAAGTTTCTGTAACAGTTTCACTGGGTATATCAACTACATGCTGGATCAGGCCTCATATCCAGGAGTAGATGACCAACAGAAGAGTCCGTAGTGTGTGTGTGTGTGTGTGTGTGTGTGTGTGTGTATACATTTTGATTTGATTTTTGCCTCATTGACTCTCTCTCTCTCTCTCTCTCTCTCTCTCTCTCTCTCTCTCTCTCTCTCTCTCTCTCTCTCTCTCTCTCTCTGTATGTGTGTGTCCTTCCTTCCTTGCTTCCTTGCTTCCTTCCTTCCTTCCTTCCTTCCTTCCTTCCTTCCTTCCTTCCTTCCATCCTTCCTTTCTTTCTTTCTTTTCAGCTATTTTGAGACAGGGTTTCTCTGTAGCTTTGGTGCCTGTCTTGGAACTGGCTCAGGCTGACCTCAAAATCATGGAGATTCTCCTGCCTCTGCCTCTAAAATTCTGGGATTAAAGGTGTGCTCAGCCACTGCCTGGCTCTTTCTTTCTTTCCTTCTTCCTTTCATCTTTCATTTTTATCTTTCAATTTTAATGTTTTGTTTTTCTTTATATATAGGTATATATAGTTTTTATTGTGCTATACATTTTTCTGCACGCTCCCTTTCTTCCCTCTTCCCTTCTCCCCTTCCAATGATCCCCATGCTCCCAATTTACTCAGGAAATCTTGTTTTTTTCCTCCTTCCTATGTAGATTCATATATGTCTCTCTTAGGGTCCTCTTTGTTGCCTAGGTTCACTGGGGTTGTGGATTGTAGGATGGTTTTTCCTTGCTTTATGTCTAAAAGCCACTTTGAGTGAGTACATATTTTATTTATATTTCTGGGTTTGGGTTATTTCACTCAGTATGTTTTTTTTTCTAGATCCACCCCAAGGACCAACAATTCATACCACTTTTGGGTATATATCCAAAGTATGCTTAATGATCCTTAATGATACAAGGACATGTGCTCAACTATGTTCATAGAAGCATTATTTATAATAGCCAGAACCTGGAAACAACCTAGATGCCCCTCAAATAAAGAGGATAAAGAAAATGTGATACAATTACACAATGGAGTATTGCTCAGTGGCAAAAAATGACATTTTAAAATATACTTTTGAGAGAGAAAGAAAATGAATTTGCTTGGGCAGTGAGATTGCAAGGATATGGGAGGAATTGGGGAAGGAAAATGTGATCAAAATATTTTACATAAAACATTATTTTAAGTAAAAATAGATTCTCAAAAAGTATAAAAGAATTCATGCTCTAATACCTGCAACACTGGAAAAATAGAAAAGTTCATTTTTATTAGAAAAGTATGATCTCATAACACACTAAATTCCTGTGATCATTCTTAGATAATATGACAGGTTTGTGACATATATCAATTACATACTATAAGTCATCACTTGATTTCTATAGAACATGTTTAGGATGAACAGTTTTCACATCTAAGGACAGTAAGCAGACAATGAGAAGACTGCCTGCTAAATGACCACCAAAAAGGGTGAGCAGATGACATAAACCTAAACATTTAACATTGAAGGAGCTCCCACAACATAACATGATATTTTGTCAAAAAAAGAACAGGATACTTGAAAATAGTATAAAAGCAGATGAATGCAAGTTCCTTGTGGCTACAACTGGTATAACTGTCATTCAGGACTTTCTCAAAGCTAGAAAGACCTAGTTCTTTTTTTTTCTGTTCCTCCGTTTCTTCTTTTCTGACGTACATAGTTTTCGACAGGTAAACAAACAGCATTTAGTGATGATGAATGCCAGAGTTACAACACAGACCAGGAGAAACCCAATCACATCCAGCGAGTGATACTGGAACCAGTTGAGATTGTGGGCTGCCACACGCAGGTGCTTGGCCCCTTTGTGGCGCATGACAAACTCAATCCAGAAGACAGCTCGGTCCAGGGGCTTCACAGGCTGTTCATGGTGAATTCTCGATAGCCTCATGGCATTTTCTTTATAACTAAAAGGTAAACGCATATAAACTCTTTATTGATTGTTTATGAAACATCGTATACATTATTCAAGACATCAGCTATATAAGTTTAAGACATACTTAATACTTTCTGAAACTTTGTTGGTTTCAGAGGCTGTCAGAAGTTTAAAGGAAAAGTTGTGTAAGAAATCTGTTCTTAGACGATGTGGTCAAATACAGATGTAAAAAAATTGTAGGATCCAGTATCAAACCTTTAGTCTCCTTTTCCTGATAGAACTGTGATGTCATAGGAACTATAGTGCTCAAGAAGGTTCCAAGATAAAGAAAGGGGACATCTGCATACATGTGTGTACATCTGCACATAATGTGGCCACTAGAATCTAGGTAGTTTGTGTTATAGATACAGGAAACAAGCAGTCATTATAGTGTTCTGAGATCTCTTACTCCTCCATGCACATTTACATACCTGTGATCCAAAAGACAACATTTCTCTCTCTCAGCAATGTGTGACTGAATTCAAAAATCATTACAGTCATTTAAGAATGACATGTACAAGTACAAGGACTTGGATGTTGTGTAGGAAATAAACATAGCTCTCTAAAATCAGATGCCTCAGTCATTTGGCAAAAAAAAAAATATTTAAGAGTGAAGGTTTAATCATTTTTGAAACAACCCATTGCTAGGATCTATATATCTAAAAGGCAAAATATGTTGTCTCTTTTAGTTTCTCAATTTTGAGTCAGAATTATTGTGCCTTGAGTTGATTCTATTCGGTTTCATTTCATTGGTGGCAATGAGAGAAGATATGTGATTTGTGGGTAGCTGCTTCAGTGCTCTTTACTTCCTTAGACCTGGGCAAGCGGCATAGTGGTCCTCAGGCTCATGGGATGCAATTGGTGCACTAGAAATAGCAACGCACTACTTATATGCATTCTACTTTGCTGATTGTAAAAAAGAAAACAGAACAAGTGAAAAAGAAGTCTTGTATTTTTTTTATTTCACTGAACCAAAAATAGAATCAAGATATAGTTTCACAGGATCATGCAGCTGAAATTTAGGTAAACTATATTGGTGATAAAATACTAATATTTACAAATTTGCTTTTCCAATAAGGTTTTCTGCTTAAAAATTAAATTTCAAATTTACATATATTTGTCAAAAAACATTGTGACTAATTTTTTTAATTCTATTTTTATATGAAGGCAGGACAATTAAGGCCTTTGTTTATTAATTTAATTTACCTCTTAGTCACTAAATGTTCAGGCATAAAAATGTTAAAACATCCTGAATAATTAACATAACTATCATTTATATATGTGTAATATATAGTAGAATGTATCCTCTTGCATTTTTTTATCTCTGCATGTATAAATGAACATGGTGAGTGGGTGGTACATGCACATGTAGTAAGTAGTCAGAGAACACTATCACTAGGTGTTAGTCCTCAAATTCTACCTTGTCTAAGACAGGGTCTGTTGTGCACTGCTGTGCTTTTGGGGATTCTCGTGCCTCTGCATCTCATTTAGACACCTAGGTATTACAGACAAATGCTAGAACACAGGGGATCTGAATTCAGGTTCTCATACTTCATGGCAAGAGCTTACACTGAGGACCCTCCCCAGCTCCCTGTTGAAATTTTTAGTTATTTTAGAGAATCAGATAATGAAATAAAAACACTATTCCCTATGTCCCCAGGCAATCTTATATATACTATTTGCCTTTTTGTTAATATGAAGTTATTTTATGTTGAATATCATATATATGTATATATATACCAAAATTCATTTATATGAGGTTTCTAAAAGTATTTTTATGCAGTGTGTATATATGAACTTTCTAAAAGTGCTTATGGTTATTTAAAGTACCATTTTAGTGTGTATATATATATATATATTTACTATTTATATGAGCTGTCTAAAAGTATATACTATTTATACATATATGTATATATGTGAGCTTTCTAAATCAATATATATGAGCTTTCTAAAATATTTATGATTCTTTTTTGGATCAATAATTTTAAAACTAATAATGAATTGTAATAAATATTCTGTGCATTAATGTTTAAAATATCATAAAATGTACCCACTCTGGTAGTTAATAAATGAATCAAATTATAACTAAAAACTTGGTCTAATATATCACACTGCTATGTTAACATTTATATAAAAGAGTAGCTCATGCCTAAGAAACATTGACATTCCTAGCCTGAAGATTATCTCCTGAAATATATTCCTTGAGTAGCTTAAATATTATGATATACTTACTCAGAAATAACTAATATATATATAATTGTAATGTTCAATAACACTATAAATTAATTTTGAAAAAATAATATTCAGCATGTAATTCTGTCTTTTAAACAATTTTATCTAAGGGCTTATATACTTATTTCTTAAATGAAAACTACAAGTGAATTTGTTTATTCATAAACTATTTTGCAAATGTATTGATTTGTACAACCTTCAAAGCAATTACTTTCCCCAGTTTCAGGAGGTAACTTTAGTAGATAGGAAAGGAGAAAAAACATTTTCCTTTCTTGAAAACTGTTTTATTTTCTCCTCTTTGAAAATGAGATAATGTAAGATATGAAACATTGGAAATTTTCCAGAACAATGGCAAGGTTAACCAGTGGCTGACAGGGATTTCCAAACGGTAATACTTACGAAGGTTCATTAATGACAGCTCTCAAGGCACTGAGTAAATCTGCACTTGTCATTGTGTTGAAATTTACATTCAGGGCTGCTCCTTTGGCCTTCATGTGAGCAATGTTGTCAGGCTGATCAGCAAATATGGGGACTCCCACCATAGGGATCCCATGGTAAATGGCCTCATAGATCCCATTCGTTCCACCATGCGTGATGAAGGCTTTGGTTTTAGGATGTCCTGTTTGAGAAACAGAGTGACAAATTAGTATGGATTTCCAGCTATCATATTCACACAAAAGGCAAGAAGGAAACACAGCCTACAAAGGTTGGGCACATGAGACATTTCTTCCATAGAGCTAACCCTTTCTTCACTGACTGAGAAGGTACCACTGAAATGGTGAACTTGGATGGAAAACCTGAAAACCGATTAGAGTCCCAAGTGAGGATACTCCTTTGTGAACCAAGGCAAAACAAAAACAAAGCAACCCTTAATTTCATAGCTGATTATTTAATCATAATTGTCTGTAAAGTAGAATTGCAACGTGAAAATATAAATGATTCAATATCGTCAACTGATCTGATGGTTTTCTGACTGCATAGCTTTTGACCCCATGGACTTACCAAGTAGGTCATTCTGGGGAATCCAGTTAAAAAGCCGTGTGTTAGATCCTAACGTGGCTGGTTTTTTGCCTGAGTATCTCCACAAAACCTGTTGAAGAAAATGTGATTCTGCAGGTTAAAAACACACAGTGAGGATGTGGTCTGGTCATGGTGTTATTTAGAACAAAGATAGCCTGTACTTATTAGATGATCCTCAAGGAGAAAGCACATTTGGGGTTGCTTGTAAAAACTGAGAGATATAGTCAAGCTGTTCATATCTACCTACTCATAACAGCTTCTCCTAGTAGTCTAAAAGCATAATATTACCACCTGTATCTTCAGTACTGAAAAGGTGATGGAATAAGAATTTAAATTTTAATCAATCAGAATATTGGGATCAAAACCACTATGAATGTGAATGCCATAAACTTTATTTCACAAGATCTATTGATCCTAATTATCATGTTCAAAATGAGATTCTTTTTTCAAAAATATAACTTGGTTTAGTGTTTGTGGTATATTTCTTTATTATTTATTTGACTTTTTTCTAACTCTTCACATAACCTCCTTATTTGACTTTGCCTCCCATCTTCTCTTTGTTTCTGCTTCAGTCCTTTCTTCTTTATTCCTCTCTAGTACTGGCCTCTGTCTCTCTCTCTCTGTCTCTGTCTCTCTCTGTCTCTGTCTCTCTCTGTCTCTCTGTCTCTGTCTCTCTGTCTCTGTCTCTCTCTGTGTGTGTGCACGTGTGTTTCTCTGCGTTTCTAGACTAGATTAAGTTATTTGGTTAAAAATGTAACATTTTGTTACATAATATTTTCAGCAGAGAGAAAGAAAATTTCATATAACTAAAAAGTAAAAAATTAAAGGATACTGTAGACCTTAACACACAAGTTTTCAGAAGCATAGTTAGAGTGCATGCTTCATACATTTTTATATACTTTCTCTTGCACATAAACATAAAGCTACATAGAGTATACAAATATTGGATTTTATTGTTTAAATTCATTAAGTATAAATTGGAAAATTATATTCTTTGATTAATGCAAGTCTATACTTCAAAGTATAAACTCCTCAACTTTGAAAGAATTCATAACTTGAGGTTTCTACTTGTAGATGAAGTACACTTTGGTAAAGTCCTAATAAAAACCTATAATCCTTTTAAAACCTGGTTTCTCTCTCTGCTCTGTCTGTACCGTTTCACATCTTGTGAGCCACTTTGCTAAATCGTGAATTGGACTTTTTGCTAGGACTCAGTGCAAGTCATGGAATTTCACGTGGTCTGGGGTCTTCCTCTTTGAGGGTTTGTGCCTAGTCTTATTATAACTTATTGTGCTATGTTCAGCTGTTATCCTTGAGAAGCCTCCTCTTATTCTGAAGGGAAATGGAGGAAGAACGGATCTGGGGAAGAAGGGAGGTAGGAGTGGAAACAGTGGAGGGAGGGGAAACTGTGGTGGGACCATAATATATGAGAGAGCAGTAAAAGAAAAAAGATCAAGGAAGTATATATCTTAATTAAGGGAGCCATTTTAGGGTTGGCAAGAGACTTGACCCTAGAGGGGTTCTCAGGTATCTAGGGAGATAGCCCCAGCTAGTTCCTTGGGCAGCTGAGGAGAGGGAGCCGGAAAAGGCCAGATCCTATAGCCATACTGATGAATATTTTGCATATCACCATAGAAACTTCATCTGGCTATGGATGGAGATAGAGACAGAGCCACACACTGGTGCATCAGACTGAGCTCCCTAGGTCCAAATGGGGAGCAGAAGGAGGGAGAACATAAGCAAGAAAGTCAGGACTGCGAGGGGTGCTCCCACTCACCGAGATAGTGGGGCTGATCTAATCAGAGCTCACCAAGGCCAGCTGGACTGGGACTGAAAAAGCACGGGATGAAACCGGACTCCCTGAACATGGCCGACAATGAGGGCTGCTGAGAAGCCAAGGACAATGGCACTGGATTTTGATCCTAACTATACACACTGGCTTTGGGGGGGGGGGGGGGTAGCCTGTTTGTATGTTTACCTTCCTAGACCTGGAAAGAGGAGGGAGGAACTTGGACTTCCCACAGGGCAGGGAACCCTTAGTGCTCTTCGGACAGGAGAGGGAGGGGGAGTGGAGGGGGGAGGGGAGGGTAAATGGGAGGCGGGGAGGAGGCAGAAATTTTTAATTAAAAAAAAAGATCAAAGACTACAAAAACATGTTTTCCCATAGTCGTGCTAAGAGTCAGTGGGCAAATGATAAAATGTAACTACAAATACCACTTACATGTTCGATCAATGTTTACTGCACGCTGGTCTCAGCTATGGTCCCTAAGTAGTAAGTTGCAGTTTCTACCTTCAAAGAACCCTGTCTTCTATGCCCTGTAGGCAGCCCTAAGCTTCACTGTTTCCCAGGATCAAGAGGATGTACCAACCTTCTGAGGAATCTGGGCAAGGGCTGAGGCTATGAGATTGGCTTTGTCTTCTGTCAGGTTTTTGACCATTGACCCCAGAGAAAACACCACCACACCATGTTCCCCTGAGCTCTGAACAAATTCTTCCATTTCCTGTAAAAATAACATTCTGTCTATTAAAAACACACATCAGCCAGTCCCACCCAACAGCGGCACATGCCTTAAGTCAGAGGAAGGCAGATCTCTGTGTCTTCAGTCAAGGAAAGCCTGGTTTACATAGTGAGTTTCAGGCCCGCCTGGAAACATAGTAAGACATGTCTCAAAAACCAGACATGATCATAAGGGATAAAGGAAAGAAATTAGTAAAACTGAAAAGATTTAACTTCTTAGATTATTTCTATCTCACACCTTGTAGAACTACCTACTCATTTAAAGAGGAGACATCTCTCTGAAACATACGTAAAATATATTCAGTAAAACCATGATACTAAATCAATATAGAAAGAAACAATGGCTCCTGGAAGCTTTTCTCCAAGTAAATGGAATTGTTGTTTTCGAAATTTAACACTCCTCATGCAACTGAGATGTTTGCAAGATGCGGAATTATTCCATGGAAGTTAGGCTATGATTTTAATATTATTATGTCTGTTACATAAACATATTTTAGGTTGATCCACCTTCTCTCTTGATTGTTACACAAACAATCAAGGCTACTTTGATTTATGTATTGTCTTCTCTATTTCACAAAACCAAGTGGTAGGATTTTATAATTACACACTTAAGAAAAACATAGCGGTTAATTTACTGCTATAATCACAATGGCATTTGTGGACAATGCTTATTGTCTTCCTGGTGGATTATCTCCCACCTTATTCTAAAGATAATTACAGTAATTGGAATAATTTAAAAATAAACTTCCTTGAACATTCACATTTTAAAAAGTTTGCACTGCAAGAATGGAACTGAGTTCTTCACTGAATAACATGTGAATACCACTATCTAGAAATATGTCCTGTGTCCTTTGTAACCAAAAATCTACAATTAATGGATGGAAGAAGACTGCTATTTTCAGCTCATATTAAGATTTTTAAGAACTTCATATAACTTTGTTAGTTTTTGTTTCAGAGACAGTCTGGCCTCAGACTCAAGATTCCCTGCCTGAAACTCTCAAGTGCTGAGATTGACAGGTATACTATTTTATTGTTTTAACTTATTTTCAAATATATATTTATATTATAACACACAAATACAGGCACACATAGAAATACCCCATTGACAGACAGACACACACACACATACTCATACACAGGCACTTACATAGAAACACATATTGACAGACATACAGACAGACACATACACACACACACACAAACACACACACTAAATGACATTGAACTTTTACTTGAGTGAACCTCATTTTTTCCTTATTCTACATTTCAAAAAATATGAAAGCCATGATTAACATTTACTTGGTCAGCATCTATTTTGTTAGATAGCTTTAATTTGGAATGAAGGTTCCCCTTTACTCTTATGAAATATGTCTAAACAGTTTTGTAGTGTTTTCCTTATGGAGGGACTTTAGGAAATTAAATCTAATAGTGTGTCATGGAGTTTACCATGCAAGCCATCTCTGTATCATTTAAATATTGATTCATTAAATTTTACACAGCGATATTTAGTTAAGCTGGGTGACATCTATAAGAAAAACATATTCATAAAACTAAAATAAAAGTTACATTTAAATACCCCCTCCACAGCCTATACAGGAATACAGAACTTTCCAGAAAAGAAAGACACTTAATCTGCAATCTTCTGAAAATTATGTGCCTGAGGACTTACCAATCAATAAATTTATATTTGTCTCTTCACTCTACAGTTTTCCTGCTTTGTTTACCTGTTGTCTCCTTTTATTCTCAGTGATTTTTGTTTCAACATTCCTGGCATTCACTTTTCAAATATATGATATACACTTTTCTTTTTTACTTCAAAAACTTCTGACTTCATACTCATAGAGGCCCTATATATCTCTTGAGTCTACCCATTTTATTACTTTTACTTAAATCTGATGACTCTCAAACAAACTGGTCATTTTTTAGAATTCTCAAAAGTTCTCTTCAGTGAAATAATAAATCTTCAGTTTTTTATCATATGTAATTGAAAGGCAAACTCATCACTGTCAACTCTATTTTTTTCCTGCCGATTATTACTCACGCAGTAAAGGTCAGCACATCTATTATTGCCTAAGATTAACTAATTAATTATCATGTCGGAGATGCCTTGATTCTGAAGGCATTCAGTACATGTTTTCTCTGACTAGTTAAATTCTAATATATTTGTCCAGATCTCTCAAGAAAACATCTTTCTCTATCAAGCAGTTGGGCACAGATTCCGGTTCACAGCTCTGCCAGGCATATGAGGAATTCGCCTTGGTGATCTTCGTGATTCTTTTCCACTATTTACTGTGATATCCACAATGCAGACACATGGATACTTTTAATACATCATTCCACTTTTGTTCTTAATCCTAAATTCTTTAGTAAAGTTGGAAACATCCAACAAGTTTCGTCAAAGATTACCTATGATGAGGAACACAAATTCCCCTGGTATAGTAAAGCTACTAAGAGTAATATCTCTATTACTAAAGTTATTAACCTTGAAGGAAATCAGCTATTATATCACAGAATTCCTAATATCCCCTCCATCATAGACCTACCTTAGGTAAAGGCTTGGCAGGTTTGCAGTGCAGTCCTCCCACAAACTCAAAATTTGGTAAATATGGACGAGGGAATTCAAAGTCCCAATATGTTCGCATCAGCCAAATCTCAGCTTTCCCAATAATCTCACAGAATGTGGTGGGTCTTCCTTTAAAACATGCAGAAAATTGAGTGAACAACATTAGCAGTCATATTTGCTGAGGAAAAGGTGCACTATAGAGAGGCTGGAGGCTTGACTCGGTGGGCAACAGCTTTTGCTGCTCTTACAGAGAACCTGGGTTATGTTTCCAGCACTCACCTGGCTGCTCATAAGCATCTGTAACTATAGCTGTAGGTTATAATCTGATGCCATCTACAGGCATCAGACACACATGTGGCACGCAGACATACATGCATGAAAACACTAAAACACATAAAAACATAGTTTACAAATGTCCCACATTTCTACATAAGTTATTAAGATGAAAATTTCAGTACTCTAATATGCTTATCATGATTATATGTTTAAAGGAGGGGAGGAAGGATTGTGGGGAAAAAAGAAGCCAGGAGTTGGAAGTAGTAAAGTAGTAATTATAATTTCATAATCCAGTCAATGATATATTATTGAGGGGTTGGCTGATCCAAGGTTTTCCTTTGGTCCTGATCAAAGGAGAAGGAATATACCTCTTTCTCAAATCCAGGAATATGCCTATCAGAGCCAGTAATGGCCTAAGTCCAGGTCTTTGAAGGAGCTGTGGCCTTGTATCCAGAGAAACAAACACTTTCCATCATTATGTGGCTATCGTTAGCAGTTTCAAGCCTGATGTGTGTGTTTGTGTGTGTGTGTTTGTGTGTGTGTGTGTGTGCGCGCGCGCGCGACTGCTCACATGCATGCGCTTGTGTGCGTGCTTGCTCTGTAATGGTCTTGAGATACCCTGCCCTCCTCTTGTGCACCATTGTTTGATTAGCTTCCCATTAGTTTCATCCCATTTATTCCCTGTAAATAGTATATAAGATGCTGCACTTTTTAATAAGATTGCTTGGAATAAGACAGCTTATGCAAGACTTTCCTACCACAGCATTCCCATCTTCTTCATTGTCTCAGCTCCTAGCCACTTCCCATTTAAGATCCTGTCAATGAAGAGATACCTACTGATACAGGTTGATCAGTGGGCAAGAGGAGAAGCAATTAAAAAGTAGAATGAAGGCTAATATTCAGGGAAAAATAACCTTACTTTTTTAACCTACCAAAAACACATTTTGAGTTTGATTTAAATATCTAGGTTTCTGTATTACACTGCCTGAACTGTAGACCATCCCAAGAAACCTTTTTATGATGATGATTAATTATGATAAAACTGTCCACAACTGATATATCTAGGTTTTATTCTTACTTTCTTAGACACATAAAAATGGCAGATGTCCTGGTCTGATAGGATAATTGTATAAATTTGATAGAATAACTTATGGCTTCAAAATTGTGATAAAGTAAATCATCATATAATAAACTCACTCTCCTCCTAATTTCTGGACATATTTCAGTTTAGTGCTGAGCTATGCCAAGACATTTTGCCTACTGTGGTTACAAACATTGTCCTCTTACCAATAAGAGAGACTTTCCTACAAAAACTTCAATGTAGTGGAAACATTCCCTGTACCCGGCAAAACAACAGAACATGGGACACATTATAAAAGTGGAATTTAATTGCATATCATTTTTCTTCTTTTTCCTTACAGAGATATGCAAATTTCTTCAGGGACAACATAAATACGGTCCAGCGGTGACCCAGAATGCATGTTGTGTTGACAGTTGGATTTAGTAATGTGTAAGAGTCATGCAGGTGGTACTAGTTTTGAAAGCGAAAAGAGATGCCTTCTTAGGTGGAGAACAGCTGGAGCTTGTCACTTTGGGGCAGGACTGAAATCCCTCAAGAGAGGCAAGAAGTGGCCACTGGTGAAGGTATAAGCTGAGTTATAGTAGGGTCAGTCTAGAATAAGAGAGATACAAGTACCTTAGGATGCCTACAGCTGTGGACTGAAACTGACCTGAGCCTGTACAACGAGCTGCCCTTACTACAGAGGCAGATTTGAAGAAGCAGAACTGCACAGGCCACTTGCTTTCCAGAAGTTCATGAGTGGTTCTGAGAGGACAACCATTGAGTCTTCTCACTGTTGAATTTTGATTTTGCTTTGATTTGATTTGACTGTGTCTTGATTCTTCCCTCTTGGAGTTAAAAAGTATGTAATTTACTTTTGATTTTACAAGGGTCCACAATAAGAGGCTTTGGACATTTAAAGAAACTTTATGTTTTTAAAAAGACTTTAGATTTCCAAGTGTTGAAACTTTTAAAGATTGTGGAACTTTTAAAGCTATATTATGCTTCATATGTGTTATTAATATTAACATCACATATTGGGGATGACTGTGAAAGGAAAGATTATAGATGAATAGTGATACATTTTTCTGTCATCTTGACAAGGGGTCAGCTGTGTGGTCTGCCTGTGGTCAACTTGACACACATCTACACCCAGCAGAAAAGAGGAAATCTCTGTTGGTCAATTGGCCTGTAGGAAAACTTTAGTACAGTATTGATTATTATTGGAGAGTCCAGCTCATTGTGAAGGCAATGACACCACTAGAAAGGAAATTTTGAATGGTATAAAAAAGTGGGCTGAGTGAAGCCATTGGTAGCAAGACATAAGCAGTATTCCACCAGGGCTTCTACCTTTAGTCGGAATCAAATTCAAAGTATAAGGCTGAGTAGAAGGCACAAACGTGAGTGTACATAACTACAGTCATCTTCCTATTTGACAAAAATGTCAAAAGACACAGCATCTTCACCAAATGGTGTTGAGGAAGATGGATGCTTCATGGAGAAGATTGATATTAACCAGTGTCTATCACTTTGCATAACAACAGCTCCAAATGCAGCAAAGATCTCAAAAAGTGAAGACAAGAAAACCTGAAGCTGTTTGAAAAAAAAAAACCCTAGAAGAATCCTATAAAAATCAGTGAAGAAAAGTAAGCACTGCAATTCACAAAGGAGACCTCATAAACTAAAAAGAATGGGAAGAATTTGAGTAACAAGAAAGAAAAAATAAACATTTTTTAACCCTCTCAAGAACATATTTTTGAGTCTGACTTCACTATCCAGGTTTCTATATTACACTCCCTGAATTGTAGACCAGCTTAGGAAACCTTTTCATCATGATGATCAATTATAATAAAGCTGTCCACACCTGATTCAGAATATTTTACAGCTATACATCAGATGCTAGAATATACAAAGAACTCAAATGTAAAGTATCAGGAAAACAAACAAACAATTAAAACTTAGTGGGTCTAGAAAGAGACTTTTCAAGAAAAACACAAAACTAAGTAAGGAATAACTCTAAAAGTGCTTAACATCCTTAACAATGAGAAATGAAAATTAAAACTTTTTTTTATTTCATCCTACCACAATTACAATGACTAAGATCAAGAAAATAACTGACAACGAATGGTGGTAGCAATAGAGAAACTATTTCATAAGCTTACTCAAAAATGCACAAAAGTATATTTATTCACACACACACACACACACACACACACACACACACACAATTATGCCACGAAGCACACAGAGTGATAATAATTCCAAGGCCCACAAGAATAATAAACTAACAAAAATTCCAATTCCTAAAATGGGAAAACTTCCTTCAAAGTGTTGTATTAGGAGATACCTGACACAATATAAGGTTTTGCTATTAGTGACTCATGAAATCTAAAAGATCCTGTTGATGAAGAGACTGTACAAGTCTGAAATAGGATGTAGAGGAATCCAGCTAGAACTGCTCTGGAATCCTCCTCTCTGAGACCTTGCTTTCACAGTACTGAAGGTTCTATGTAAGCTGCCAAAGGAGAAAAACCAATTAATTGTCCTACCTACTGTAAAGATTAAGTAAAATGAATGTCCTCTCATAATTTTTAATTACAGGGAAGATAGTGGCAAAATTTACTGTCATACACTAAGATGCCTGTCCTCTGCCCAGTGAGCCCCTGCTGAGTAGAAGATAGTTAGGCTTCCCTCACAATTTCTGTGGCAAAGGTGCACAGTAATTTATCTTGGTCTCCTGTGTTCCAATTCTCTCTGAGCCAAAGTTGAGGTCAAGACACTGGTCATATTTTATTTAAGACATGGATTGAAAACTGAGACAGTAATTGAACATGGCTGCCATCTCTCTAAAAAGAGATCAATAGACATATTTTCAAAGAGGTGGTTAAGTAATACAAGAGAAAGAAGCTGTCTGCCTGCGAGATAAGGGAATAGGTCTGAGCCAACCCAGCCCTGGACCTGCTGAGATGGACCCAAGATAAAGGACCTTGCTTTGTCATCATTATTTACTATCCTGACCCAGAACTGTCCTCTGACCTCCACATGAGCAGTGGGGAGCATCTGCCTCATACAAATATTGAAAAGTAATATTTGGAATTAAATTAAAGTAAATTATGGAATTAAATTCAAGGCGAGGCAGTGTTTGGTGTTGAATTTTGATAGTAC
Organism: Arvicola amphibius; assembly: GCF_903992535.2. Classification (NCBI taxonomy): domain Eukaryota; kingdom Metazoa; phylum Chordata; class Mammalia; order Rodentia; family Cricetidae; genus Arvicola; species Arvicola amphibius. Next base: position 17,584,716 of record NC_052047.1, on the reverse strand, counting down.
AGAGTTTTGAGAAATATGACCCTTATTAAAATGGTGAAAATTTGTCATAGTCACCGGGAACAGCTTCCTAATGCATTTTCATGGTAAAAACAATGCTGGAATATACCTCAGGCAGTGCAACACAGAAACCTGGAAACAATATCAATCTCTACAAGACTTGATTTCTTCAGAGACTAAAGCACAGTAAAAGTTTTCACCTCACCAAAGGCTTATACTTTATTTTTTAATTCATTCTGTTTTCCAATGAATGACTAATTTTGTCTTGCAACATGATGTTTACTCTGAGACTGAGTCTATCTTTCCATTTAGTTTTTTTTTTTCTTAACTAGAATCTAAATGATATACTAAATACCAAACAGAAAGACATGTTGGTATACAAAATATGTTACTATTTTAAATTTGATTGTGCTAGATGGCCAAGGATGCTTTAGTCACAGCCTTCATGACTTCCTTTATTTGCAGAGTTATTAAGATATTAGGCACCTCAATTGATGTAGTGCTATAGATTTTCAGATAAATAATTTGCCATTGAAAATATTTGTGGAATGAAATTTAGAGGTATGTAATAGACATTGAATTATTCTCATCCTGACATTATTGCTTATATTTCATCTTATTACTGGCATAAATATTTCTTACTTCAGCAACAATATATTGTTTACCAATATGAGCCATACCATCCTTGAAAAGATATGGAAAATGAGTGGGAATTAATTGTCTTTTCCTATCTGGCAAATAAAATCATGTTCTATTCTATTGATATTTATCTGTACATCATTTAAAAACTGATAATGATCTGTTACATTTCAAAGTACTATCAAAGAGTTTAGCCAGGCGGTGGTGGCGCACGCCTTTAATCCCAGCACTCGGGAGGCAGAGGCAGGTGGATCTCTGTGAGTTCGAGACCAGCCTGGTCTACAAGAGCTAGTTCCAGGACAGGCTCCAAAGCCACAGAGAAACCCTGTCTCGAAAAACCAAAAAAAAAAAAAAAAAAAAAAAAAAAGAGTTTAACAATTAAAAACAACGGGTAATAATAGTAAAATGATTTCATTCTATATCCTCAATTAGTTACAAATAAACTAGTCTTTCACTTGTAGAGTTTTATATGGACACAAAGTTTATAAAATGCATTCCTTTCACTGTAGTTAAACATTTCCTAAGCTTTAAAATACTAACAACGAGCTCAGCTTGAGATGCAGTCTCTTACCTAGTGTTTCACTGTAAAACTGATCCCAGAATGCAAAGTCATATTGCTGGAGCCCAAATTCAAAAAACAGTGACAGCATCATATTTTTCACCCTTTCTGGGAAGGTCATACGGTCTGATAGTTCACTCATGACAACGGGTACGTAGGAGAGCGGAATTGGAAGCTGGCCACAGTATTTCTCTATGGTAGATCCCATGCTGAACCTCAGGGTGTTCACAAAAGGGACCCGAAGCACCTCGGCCACCAGCTCTCCACAGGGAATGACGGGGTCTATAACCACTACGTCATATTTTGCATCTTGGAGCTTGTTCATGAATGTCTGGTTGTACACTGCACTCCTACAGAGACCTTCAAAAACTGCAGTCAGTTGAATAAAGAAATTTTGCAATGTTTTTGCTCCTTGCCAAAGTGACAAATTTGGAATGACATTCACAGCTACATTTACTAGCTCGTTTAAATAATTCTCGGCAATGTCGTTCTCTTGCGACACAGGGATGTTCTCAAAGTGCATTGCAGAGTGTTTGTGCTGATCCATGATGATATTGGGAAATTTCAGGACTGTCACCTCATGCCCTTTCTGCACAAGCTCCTCAAGAATAGTCTTTAGGTTCATCCAGTGACTCATATCACAGGGCCACACGAGGACCTTGCCGCAAGAGCCACAGCCGACACAGCAAAGCTGCAGCATAAAAACTGCCACAGTCCACTTTCCAGATGCCATGGTGTGTGTTCCCAAGCTGCTCCGTGGAGACTGAGCATTTACTCAGTTGAGTAACAATTTATATATAAAATAAATCAAAATATTAACTTCCAAAGTTACGAAAACACACAGGTCAAGAGACAATGGTGTGATATAGTGCCCATAGAACATTGTTCCATAGATTAGAGTGATACATATGAAGAACTGGACCCAGTTGTTAACAATTCTATTTTGAGCTTTTTAGAAATGGAACAAAATGTAATATTTTAAAATTAATTACGTAATGGTAGCAGGAATAGCACATGCATGTCAGCAGGAAGCTAGATGAAGCTGCTGAACTAGGCGCCTGGAAGAACACGCTAAAGAAAAATGATGTTGGAATTATGATCACTGAAGTGGGGAGCTTTTGGCTCTTTGTGTGGACCACAGAGTGGGCAGGAAGAAGCTAAGTTCAAAGAACTTTGGGCTCATTTCAAGTCTCGATGAAAGCTTATCAGAGAGAATAATATCTCAGCCTGAGGATGGAACCATAGGGCTAGAGTTCTTAAGATGCATGAAAAGGGAGAGTTCTTCAACGATTTCAAAACAAAGCTCTGTGGATCTCTGTGAGTTCGAGGCCAGCCTGGTCTACAAGAGCTAGTTCCAGGACAGGCTCTAAAAAAGCTGCAGAGAAACCCTGTCTCGAAAAACCAGAAAAAGAAAAAAAAAAAAAAAAAAAAAAAAAAAAAAAAAAAAACAAAGCTCTGCCTCAGTTCCTAACCTGAGCAATCAGAGTGAGGTGATGTCTGTAGCAAAGACATGAAAGGAAAGTAGGAATAGAAATGGACTGGCCAGGGGAAGGGAAGGATGCACTTATACTTCAGCTAAATCTTTAAAGATGAATACTTTATGAAGTGGAAAAGTAGTATTTTACCTTAAAGAGAATGGCAAATCAGTTGCCACTATATTCATGACCCGTTAAGAGTTATATTCAGCCTCAATATTTGTTGAGAAATGGATTATCAAAATTTCAAGTTTCTGTAGCTGGAGAGAGTACTCGGTGGTAAAGAGAACATACATCGAAGCTCACTTCCTAGCACCGTTGTCTGTGGTCTGACAGGCATATAAAACATTAGCTGGTGGAGATCAGATGCCTCTAGGCTCTGCAGGCATCTGCACTCATGTGTAGATACCCATGACCCCCAATATCTATAATCTAAAAGTAATCCCTTATTATTTTTCATCTTTCTTTGGAAGTTTTGGCTTGCTAATGTAGAGTCCTAGGACACATTCATTTAAAATATTACAAAAATAAAATAAAATATCACAGTCAAATTGGTAGCAAAATCAAAGTATTCAGGTATAGTTTTCACAATGGTTAATGACTTCACATAGGAAACACTCCCCAAAACATCAAAAATGCAATTCCCAGTGTGTGAAAGAGTTAACAAGTGGCCTAAAAATATTAATATTATTATCTTAGTGAGCAAAGTCTTTTGAAATAAATTTATTACCATAGAAGCAATAAAAGTTACTTGTACAACCTGAGATGGTTTGTGATATGATGTAAATTTTGAAGTAAAGTGGAAAGGGCATTGGTATATAATGTCACTTGTAAATTTATAAAACTGGCATCTAGAGGCATTATTAAATAAATAGATATTATTTAAAATTTTTCAGTTGTTTGATTTTGTGGAAAGAGTGTCTAGTTCTGGCTTTGTAGTAGGATTCATTTAGGTAAATTTAAAGATGTATGTTTGTGGTTTTCTGAATGAGAAAAATCTCCATAGGCTCATATATTTGAATGCTTGGTGCCTAGTTGGTGGAACTGTTTGGAAAGGATGAAGAGTTGTGGCTTTGTTGGAGGAGGCAAGACACTTGGGTTTGACTTTGAAGTTTCAAATCCCATGCCTTGAAATTCTGAGTTAGCTCTCTCTCTCTGCCTCGTCTTGGTTGTCTCAAGATATATAATCTCTCAGCTACTCTCCAGCACCATGCTGGCCTGCTACCATGCTCCCCACTGTGGGGGTCATGGATTCACCCTCTCAAACTGTAAGGAAGCACCCGAGGAACTCTTTGACAAGTTGGCTTTGTCATCGTGTCTCTTCACAGCAATAAAAACATAATTAAAACAGCTGTATTTTCTCTTCTAGTAAAGTATACCATTTAAAAATAGAGATAAAATATAAAGTTGTCTTTGAAATCCATTCTCAATGTGGAAAATAAAGGAAAATCACCTGCCCTCTTTTCAGTTCTCCCCCAGAATGTGAAAACAGAAATCTACAAAAGTTCACCAAAACTTGAGCAGTTTCTTCGACAGCTACAGTGTACCTAGAGACATAGGGAAGAATGAAAGTCTATAATATGGGACTCACAAGAGTCTCTCACCTTCACAGATGAATTCTAGTATAGATACCTATAGTAAGTAGGACTGACCGACTCGGAGCAGCACTGCTGGAAAAATATTGTATACTGAGTGTTGTTAACCAGCTACTCTCATGAACATTTTTATATCTAATTAAAGAAAGAAAGGAATTATAACAAAACTCTAAATTGTGAGAAAACAAAAACCAAAATGATTCTCTCATTTACCCTGAAATGATGCTTCATAGAAGAATTAACAACAATAACAACAAAAACAGGGACAAATATTCACTTCATACGACTGTTAGCAAGGGATCTTGTGGCGGCCTTTGCCTAGTTCACGACACTTAGCTCCTAAAGTGATGTCAGAGTCTCTGTTGTCTAAGTGAAGAGGGTAAGAAGCACTACAGCAGTAATGAGGCACACTTTAGGGTATGTCCGAGAAGCTTTTCCCCGAGGGTGAACTGAGGTGAAAAGACACACCGTGAATGCTGCTAAAACCACTCCATGAGTTGGACTCAACTGAATGAGATGGGGAATGAAATAAAGCCAGCAGAGATCCAGCGTCGCCTTCTCTCCACTTTTGAGCTGCTAAAATGTGAACAAACAGCCTCAAGTTCCCGTGGACACAGCGGCAAGCAGCTGCTGGGATGGACAGGACTCACAAACTCTGAGTCTGAATAAATGCTGCTTGCCTTTAGCTGCCTTGGCTACTGTAACAAGAAGGGTTCCTAATGTGGTGCAAACTTCACTTTAATCATGAGAGCCTATAACATCATTCAGCAATATCCTAGTGGAAGTAATTGACCACAGTTTGAAACATACTTTTTATTTAGTATTTATTGATACAGCCTGGAGTAACAAATTTGCTTCATTGTATATATTCCATTTATTGTCATTTTTGATCAAGTTTTCAGTTATTTTCCCCTTTTCACTTTGACCTGACCCTATTGTGATTAGAATAGAATACAAAAGAATAGGATGGAATGATATAATTAGAATGGAATAGAAAAGCACATTTCTATAAAACTTTCATAACAAACTATCAAAAAAATCTGTTACCTCAGCAAGTTTGCTTTTGACCCATGACCCCTGGGACTGCTACTGTTATTGATATGGGAATATGTGAATGTCTTTGAGAGCCATAGTGGCTTTCTTTGCTCTAAACTTTGTTTGAAACTTGACGTCCCAAGAGCTCAGTGACCACCAAAGTTGCCCTCAGGTAGAAAAAGTGTCAGAAGCTACAGCCATCTGCATCTATAGGTGGCAGGAAAAAAGTGAGCCACAAGACCTAGCTTGAGACTTTGAAACCTCAAGCCACATGACACACTTCCTCCAACAAGGCCACACCTACTCCAACAATGCCACACTGCTCTGATAAGGCAACACCTCTAATAATGCCACTCCCCATGAGGCTATAGGGGCTATCTTCATTGAGACCACCACAACACGCATGCTCCATTCTTTTTTTTAATTGATTTTTATTGAGCTCTACATTTTGCTCCCCCTTTGCCTCTTCCCTCCTCTTCAACACTCCCCCAAGGTCCTCATGCTCCCAATTTACTCAGGAGATCTTGTTTTTTTCTGCTTCCCATGCAGATTAGATCTATATATGTCTCTCTTAGGGTCCTCATTGTTTTCTAAATTCTCTGGGAATTAAAACAAAATAGAATCTTTTTCCCTCCTTGCCCTTATTCAGTAATCTAAATTGGGATTAAGCAATTAAGTTCCCTCTTTGCCTATGCAACAAGAAATGTTCAGGTCTCTGAATGGAAAGCTTCTAATACAGAAGCTGCAGGTCCACCTTCCTTGCAGGAAGCCCTGAATTAGTTAATCATTCAGCATAGAATATCCGTGGAGATTCTTAAGGGCATTTTCTCACGGACTTTCTCCTTTGCTTGTTTCTTGCTCTGCCGCTCCTTGCTCCTTTCCACTTATCTTGTAGCCCGCCCAGCTCAGACTTCTGTAGGGAAAGGTTTTATAACCTGGCCAATTCAGACTCTACGATCTGATAAGCTCTGAACAATAATTGTGGTCCTTGAGCAACTTTAACCATGCTGCCCACCGTCAGTCTTGCTTCTTTTGCAAATACATGTGAACCTTTGTTTTCAAGTCTTTGGAGAAAAGGCTGAGAATCTAGAAACATTCTTTGGATAAAAGGTGGAGAATCTATAAATATATAGTGCATTGTTCCAGAAGTTCTGCTAAATCTAATCCTAAAGCACACCGCAGTGCAAATTCACTAACAGATCCATTAAGGAGCTACTTGAAAGGACCACAAAATTCTGCTAAATAGTTTAAACAGTATAACACTTGTGTACCAAAAATACACTCCTTACTAATCACAACACCCATCAAAAAGGTGATAAGTATATGGAGATATTTTCATTTTAAGACTAAGAAGTAAAATTCATTCAGTTGGCTAAGACAGAAAGTAATTTAAAATTTAGAGGTAAGTAAATATTTGCTCAAAAATATCATATATTATGGGCTACCAAGTTCTGTTCAAACTGATTGGGCTATTTGGTTTTTCTCCTTCTCTGTATCATTCCTTCTTTCTTCCCTCTCCCCATCCCTTTCCTCCTCCTTCTTCCTTCTCTATCTATTTCTCTTTCTCCTCCTTCTCTTCTTCTTTCTATGATACAAGGTCTCAAACTGCTTTGTAAATTCCATAACAATAATAATAAATTCCATTACAGACGGCTCAGTGGTTAAAAGCACAGCCTGCCCTTCCGAAGATCCTAAGTTCAGTTCCCAGCAACCACGTGGTAGCTCACAACCATCTGTAATGAGATCTGGTGCCCTTGTCTGGCCTGTAGACACACATGCAGACAGAATATCGAGAATACTGCATACATAATAAATAAATAAATAGATTTTAAAAAAAATGGAAGCAAAGTCTAAAATATTCAAAGCTTCAACAACTTTCAAGTTAACTAAAACTCTAACCAAAAAAAGATAGTAAATGTAATAACGAGGGAAAAAAGGACTTGAAAATTTCCCATTTTAAAATGTGCATTGTTACAGAAGAATATTTCATGAACAAGCTTAACATTCTTAAAAGTGCAGAATCAGGCATTACTTAGCTCAGTAAAGATACACTTTAGGTCAACGGAAATAAAATGATCACAAAAAGCAAATCAGTGATTGATTTGATTCCCTTACAAAATCTGGTGTGATAGTCCAGACAAATTTTTAAATAGAAATGTTTACTGGTTTGCATTAAAATGACCAGCTTCATGTTTTAGTGTAGTTTAGCATCATTAATTGTGAACTAAAGATCCCCTTGAACCTATTAGATTACTTAGGAACAAATGTGTTTATAAAAAAGAAATCACAAACATACTCTTGTCAAATTAACCAAGAGATAAGGGACATATATTTAGAAATCAGAAGAATGCTATTCAAAAGAGTGAAAAAAAGAGGGGTCCCTACCAGGGCAGGGAAATGAGGTTGACCACTGTGACTGTTTTAACAACAACAGAAAGAAAAGGTCCATTAGCATTTTAACTTTCAAGGAAAATAGTGGCAAACTTTGCAATCTGACTCCAAGGTATGCCTTGCTCATTGTGCTCCCCGCTGAGTAGAAGTTGGTTAAGCTTCACTCATAATTAGGGCAGCAAAGTTTCCCAGTGATATATCTTTAGTTCTCTGTCTTCATGAGGTCATGACCGTGGTCATATTTAGCTTAAGACGTGGGTTGAAATCTGGGACAGTAATCCAACATGGCTGCCACCTCTACAAAAGGAAAACTATGGACACATTTGCTGAGGTGGTTAAAGAATACGGGGGCAGGAAGAGCTGTCCGTAAGACCCAGGGTAGGTTTGCGATTGACCGGCCCTGGCCCTGCTGAGATGGACACAAGGCAAAAGTTGTTTCTCTGTCATCATTGTCCACGCAACTGACTCAAAGTTGTCCTCTGACCCCCATGTTATATCCTAGAACATGCACATTACACAAACACCATACAATAACAATTACAACTAAAATTAAAAATAACAGTGCAACCCTGGGTGTACTTGCTGCAGGAACGTCTAACTTAGAGAGTTTGGAGAAATGCATTCTCTAAAACAGAATGAAGCCTTGGTGTAGTCACTGGGGACTGTCACAAAACAATGTCACGGTGAAAAGTTTGCTGTAGTGGTTTATACTTTGGACTGTGGAATACAGAAACCTGGAAAAACATTAGTGGCTAAAAGACTTTATTTCCTCAGAGGTTAAAGCACACTAAAAAGTTTTCACTTCACCAAGGACATTTAGGCATTTTTAAAAATTTCTTTCTGTTTCCTAATGAATGATCAATTTTGCCTTGAAAACTGATACTCAGTCTGAGACTGAGCCTATCAGGTTCCGTTTAGCTGGATTTTTTTTTAAAAAAATTAGAATTGCAATAAAATATTAAATATCACGCAGATGGATATGCTGATACTAAAAATATTAATTTAATTTTTTGAATGTACTGGATTGCCAGGGATGCTTTAACCACATCTTCAATAATTCAACCTCAATTGCAAGATGCATAAAATATTAGGCACCTCAATTGAGAGGAGAATGAAATAGATTTGAGAGCAATAATTTGCAGCTGCAAGTATTTGTGGAATAGAATTCAGAGTCAATGCACTTTATGCTGAATTTTGTCTCATCCTAAAATTATTTCATAATCATTTTATTACCTGAACAAAAATATTTCTTATTTTTGCAACAGTGTATTGTTTACCAATAAGAGACTTATCATTTTAAAAAGATACAAATGTAATTAATTAATCTGACAAATTATAAGTCTTTATCTGACAAACGAAACCATGTTCTACACTATTGACTTTATCCTTGAATACCTTTTCTTAGATATGATGATGACCTATTAAATTCAAAGTACTATTAAGCAGTCTAACAATTATAAACAAAGGTAAGAATAGCAAAAATGGCTTCATCATACTTCCCCAATTACTTATCAATAAACCCTTTATTGCTTTTACTTGTAAAGTTTTACATGGACACAAAGTTTATAAAATGCATTCCTTTCACTGTAGTTAAACATTTCCTAAGCTTTAAAATACTAACAACGAGCTCAGCTTGAGATGCAGTCTCTTACCTAGTGTTTCACTGTAAAACTGATCCCAGAATGCAAAGTCATATTGCGGGAGCCCAAATTCAAAAAACAGTGACAGCATCATATTTTTCACCCTTTCTGGGAAGGTCATACGGTCTGATAGTTCACTCATGACAACGGGTACGTAGGAGAGCGGAATTGGAAGCTGGCCACAGTATTTCTCTATGGTAGATCCCATGCTGAACCTCAGGGTGTTCACAAAAGGGACCCGAAGCACCTCAGCCACCAGCTCTCCACAGGGAATGATGGGGTCTATGAGCATTACATCATATTTTGCATCCCGGAGCTTGTCCATGAATGTCTGGTTGTACAATGCACTCCTACATATCTCTTCAAAATTTGCAGTCAATTGAATAAATAAATCTTGCAACGTTTTTGCTGCTTGCCAAACCGACAAATTTGGAATGACATCCACAGCTAGGTGCAGAAAATGGTTTAGAAATTTCTCAGGAGTCTCATTTCCATACAACACAGGAACATTCTCAAAGTTCAGTGCAGAGTTTTCGATCTGATCCACGATGATACCGGGGAATTTCAGCACTGTCACCCCATGCCCTCTCTGCACAAGCTCCTCAAGAATAGTCTTTAGGTTCAGCCAGTGACTCATATCGCAGGGCCACACGAGGACCTTGCCGCAGAAGCCACAGCCAACACAGCACAGCTGAAGCAGAAAAACTGCCACAGTCCACTTCTCAGATACCATGGTGTGCTTTCACAGGCTGCTAGGTGGAGATTGAGTGTTTACTCAGTTAAGTGATAATTTAGATATAAAATAAATCAAATATTAACTTCCAAAGTTACGAAAACACACAGGTCAAGAGGTATCTGTTTGATATAGTGCCTATAGAACATTGTTCTGTAGATTACAATCATACCTATGAAGAACTTGATCTAGCTGTTTAACAATTCTATTTTGAGCTTCTATAAAATGGGACAAAATGCAATATTTTAAAATTAACCATGTAATGGTAGCAGGCAGAGCACATGCGTGTCAGCAGGAAGTAGATGAAGACTGCTGAACTAGGCGCCTGGAAGGACACCTAAAAGAAAATGATCCTGGAATTATGATCACTGAAGTGGGGAGCTTTCGGTTCACTGTGTGGACCACAGAGTGGGCAGGAAGTCAAGCTTAAAGAGGAGACTTTGGGGTTTGTTTTAAATTTCGTTGAAAGTGTGTCAGGGAGAATACTGTCTCAGCCTACGCATGAAACCATAGGCTTAGAGTTCTAAGGTGCATGAAAAGTGAGAGCTCATCAACAATTTAAAAACAAAGTTCTGCCAGGTCTTGAGGTAGGTTGTTTTCTAATTTTCTGAGAAATTGCCATACTGATTTCCAACGTGCCTGTATTCCCATCAGCAATGGAGGAGTGTTCCCTTTGCCCCATATCCTCTCTAGCATAAGTTGTCAGTGTTTTTTCTTTATATAAGATATCGCCTACAGTACCATGCCTGTCTGCCTGCTGCTGTGCTACCTGCCATAATGGGCCCAGACTCACTCTCTGAAACTGTAAACCATGCTCTAAGGAATTTTTGTATTAGTTGCCATGGTCATGGCATCTCTTAAAGCAGTAAAAATAAAATTCAGAATGGTGTTTTTCCTCTTCAGGCAAACTATAATATTTAAAAATCTGGATTAAAAAATAAAATCATTTTGAAATTTACTTTCATTTTTTGAAAACAAATAAAATTTACCAGCTGTCTTTAAATCTTCCCCCAAATATGAAAAGTGGAATTCTGTTGTAACAAAATTTTACCAGAACTCAAGTAATTTTGTGAGCACATGATTTAAAATGAAATAAAAAGGCAAGGATAGTAATAATCAGTATGGCTGTACCCACCTAAGCTCATGAGTGTAGCAGTCTCAGAGCTGCTGCAATGGCTGACACCTGAGAACCTGAGCTAAATTTGCCAGCCAGTCATGGTCTATGTATGGCAGGACCACTGACCATGGCCTGTGACCTGCCCAGGCACAGCAGGCAATGAGGGACAGGCTGCCTGGTCCTAAGTACCCAGGAAGATAGCTAAGCAGTGGATGGAGCATGGCATGCGCCCTGCTGCGTGACCCAGCTTCAAGCCTAGGTTCAAGCCTGATAGCCAAGCCACAAAAAAAGTGTAGCCTCAGGGAACTGCAGCTCCAGACCCATTCAGGGGTCTGTGAAAGTGTAAATAAGCAGGTTAAGCCTGTCAGCTAGGCAGAATTGCAGGATGGATTAAAAAGAAATCACGGAAACAGAGATTAATTCAGGACTTAAGGGAGTTTAATGCAGCATATTGCAGCCGATGGGAGCATTACAACCTGGGCTGTCTTCTCCTATAGCTATACCAAAAGGCACCCATAAAATCATTTTAGACTTAATAGATTGTTTTTATACCATCCCTTTAGCACCATAAGATTGCCAAAGGTTTGCTTTCAGTGTCCCCTCAGTTAATATCAGAGAGCCAATGAAGAGATATCAATGGAGCATTTTACCTCAGGGTATGGCACAGTACTACCATGTGCCAGAAAGTATGTAGCTCAGGCTATGCAAGGTGTTAGAGATCAATTTCCATAGATTTATATTGTCCATTATATGGATGACATCCTGCTTTCCCATAGAGAAGCTCTTCTTGAGACATATGGACTACTACAGCAGAGCCTTGGCCATGCAGGCTTAGTTATTGCTCCAGAGAAAGTGCAGAGGCACTCACCTTTCCAATATTCAGGTTATATGTTATACCCCAAAGGAATTAAACCTCAACAATTGGAAATAAGGAAGGATGGTTTAAAGACCCTAAATGGTTGCCAAAAGTTATTGGGAGACATCCAATGGCTGAGACCTTATTTAAGGTGTCCTTCAGGAGACTTCGAGCATCTAAGGGAAATCTTTAAAGGGGATCCAAATTCCAATAGACAGCTTTCAGAAGCTGCCAGACAGGTGTTCTCCCAGGTAGAGCATGTTATACAAAACAGTAGGTACATTATGTAAATTATGACCAACCTTGGCAAGCACATATATTTCCCACAAAACTTGCTCCTACAGCGGTTTTATGGCAAAACGGCCCACTCTTATGGATGTGTCTTCCTGTATTGCCAGTTAAGATATTAAACTCTTATTTTGAAGCAGGAGCTTGCTTAGCGCAGAAGAGCAGTATGGAATCTTAGAGATGCCTCGGGATCAATTCAGACACAATTCTTACTAACATCTTCTAAGAGTTGTCAATAATTGTGGTCCTTATTATCTTCACTGTAAGTCAGACATCCAGGCTAGGGAGAGCTTTAAGATAAGATCACCATTCCAGACTTAGAGGCATTCTCCAAATAATGGCAGGTAGAGTGGGGGGTGATCTTCACTGGGAGAGAGTCCTCCATGTTAGCATCCTTGGAGAGAGCTGGCTATGGTAGACTGAAACATTAGACCAGCAAGGCCTCCCAATAGTTTAATGATTATAAACACATGGTAATAATACCAAGCTGTGTTCATAGTGCTTCCCATTTAGTTATCAGTAAACATTTCATTACTTTTTCTTGTAGAGTATTATCTGGATATAAAAGTTTATCAAATGTATTACTTTTATAATTTTAGAAAAATTTTAAGATTTAAAATACTATACAACAACTTTCTTTGCATGAAATGCAGTCTCTTACCTAGTGTTTCACTGTTAAACGAATCCCAGAGTGTAAAGTCATATTGCTGGAGCCCAGATTCAAAGAACAGTGACAATATCATATTTTTCACCCTTTCTGTGAGGGTCATATATTCTGATAGTTCACCCATGGTAACTGGTACATAGGAGAGTGGAACTGGAAGCTAGCCACAGTATTTCTCTATGGTGTGTCCCATGCTGAACTTCAGGGTGTTCACAAAAGGGACCTGAAGGACCTCGGCCACTAGCTCTCCATGGGGAATGATGGGGTCTATAACCATTAGGTCTTATTTTGTGTACCAGAGCTTGTTCATGAATGTTTGGTTGTATACTACACTCCTACAGATCTCTTCCAAATTTGCAGTCAAATGAATAAATAAATCTTTAGAAGATTTTACTGTTCACCAAAATGAGAATTTTGGAAAGAAATTCACCGCTATGCTGACAAAATCATTTAGCAAATTCTCAGCAGTCTCATTCCCAAATACCACAATGATATGCTCAAAGTGCAGTGCAGAATGTTTACTCTGATCCATAATGATACTGGGAAATTTCAGGTCTGCCACCTCATTCCCTCTCTCCACTAGTTCCTCAAGAATAGTCTTTAGGTTCAGCCAATGACTCGTATCACAGGGTCACATGAGGACCTTGCGGCAGAAGCCACAGACAACACACACACACACACAAAACCTGCAGCAGAAAAACTGCCACAGCCCCCTTCTCAGATGCCATGGTGTGCCTCCTAAAATTGCTCTATGGAGATTGACTGTCTCCTTAGATTAGCAACAATTTAGACATTAAATAATTTAATTATTAACTTCTTGAGTTACTAAAATATAGAAGTCAAGATACAGAACCCACAGAACATTCTTCTGTGGATTACAATCATTTAAATTTTTAGAAGGAACTAGATTCAGTAGTTTAACAATTCTCCTCTTAGCATCTTAAAAAGTGGGAACAAATATGGTATTTTAAAATTAATAATGCAATGGTAGCAGGCAGACCAGATGAGTGTCAGGTGGAAAACTAGATGAAAATAATAAAGCTAGACAAATAGAAGAAGACAAGCTAAAGACAAATGATGTATCAAAATTATAAAATATCTTATGAACTGGGCCAAGTCAGTCCACACTTTCCTCATTCTGAGGAAGAAGAAAACACTCTGAACCCATGCAGCTCCCCTGACTTTTTGTGCTGAATGCCTGCTAGGATGCTGATGTGATGAGGGTTAGGGCTCTCATAAGTCATCACTCTTAAATTTAGAGACAATTCTCGCACAACCCTGATCCAGTCAGTAACTGGCCACAAAAGTCATATGAAGGTCATGGGGATTATTTTCTTCAACTGAAAGCTGGTCTATGTCCACCACTTCACCCAGAATCACCATAGCTAGGAATGAGGCATAAATTAGGGTTGAGTTCAACTCTAATGCTTAGGGAACTAAAATGGCATCGAGATAATGTGGAAGGTGAAACAAGAAGGAGTATGGAGTTGGGGTTCTCACACTGTGAAATGCATGGCAGCAAAGTACTTTCATGGGAGCTTGGGTCCATCTCATTTTTTCTCTTTCCTTTAATATTTGTGCACAGGATTGGAATGACTTTCACACCTATGTATAAGGAATAATTTAGCAAATTCTTAGCAGTCTCATTCCCAAATGAATCTAGGATATCCTCAAATTGCAGTGCACAATGTTTACTTGGATCCATGGTGATATTGTGAAGTCCCAGGACAGTCATTTCATGATCTCTCTCCAGAAGCTCCTCAAGAGTAGTCTTTAGGTTCAGCTAGTGAATCATATTACAGGGTCATATGAGGACCTTGCCACAGAAGCCACAACCAATCTGTAGATGGAGCGGCGCGCTGCGTCCCACCACCTGGCTAGCTTTACCCAAAATAATTACATGGAAACTGTATTTTTTTAAATACTGCCTGGCCCATTAGTTTCAGCCTCTTATTGGTTAATTTTCATATCTTGTTTTAACCCATATTTAGTAATCTGTATAGCACCATGAGGTGGTCGCTTACCAGGAGAGATCTTAACCTGCGTCCAACTCGGAGAGGAGAAGCATGGCAACTGCGTATGGCGACTGCCTGAAGCGTCTCCCCAACTCTGCTTCCTTTCTCCAACAATTCTGTTCTGTCTACTCTGCCTACCTAATTTTCTGTCTCTTAAAGGGCCAAGGCAGTTTCTTTATTAATAATGAAAGTAACACATAGACACTCCTCCATCAACTCCTAACATCAGAAACAACTTCTCCCACAACCCCAATCCAGTCAGTAACTGGACACAGGAGTCATATGAAGGTCATGGAATGGAGATCATTTTCTTCAATTAGAAGGTGAAGTTCACCACTTAAGGCAGGATCACTCAGCTAGTAACAGGTCATAAATCAGGGTGGAGTTCAACTCTAATGCTAAAGGAACTAAAATGGCATGGAGATAATGTAACGCAGAAAAAACACGTGGATAGGGCTTCACACTGTTAAACAAATGTGTGTGTGCGGTATGCTTACAGGAATCTGGCTCCATCTAAGCTTTTCTTCTACTTTAAATTTTTTTCTGCCTTTGTGCATGGGATTTGTTTATTAATTGTTTTCATCTGGCACCCACTGTGGTGTCTTTTTTTTTGGGGGGGGGGGGTTCGAGACAGGGTTTCCCTGTAGTTTCTAGAGCCTGTCCTGGAGCTAGCTCTTGTAGACCAGGCTGGCCTGTGATGTCTTTTTTGACCATGCAAAGAAGCACAATTTTCCAATGCCGAGCACAGCTGCTGCTCGTTGCAACTTAGCAGTGAGAGGTCCAGGACACATACCTCAACCTTTCCCCATTCCCCTTCTAATCTGCCTTCCTGCATTTCTGCCTTCCCAGGCAAAGACTCCAAGGTCTACTGGCACTCTACACTAGAACAGAATCTGCTGTGGTGTGCAGTTCCCTTCCCAGGTCCATTCTGTCCAGTTTGGTCTGGTGTGGTTCAGCATGCTGTGCCTGAGCTGCCTTGGTGCTGTGTCTCCTCCACCAGCTGGTCAAAAATTGACACTACATCTGAATACCTTCATAAAACTCAACACTCTGAGCATTGACTCCACCTGCTGATCAAACATCATCACTACATCTACACAACCAAATATTCAGAAGATCAACATCAGAATTGGTAGAACACTTGGGAACTTTTAAACTGTGATCTGGTCTGTTCAATTAATTAATTTAATTAACTAATTAATTAATTAATCAAAATAAATTTAAAATATGTTTAAAAGGGAAAAGTATTATCTTAAAATATTTCCCATATTAAAAATATTAAATATCACATTGCAAGGAATCCGGGTCCTGTTCAGTGCTATTTTGGAGATGATGCAAATGAAAAAAATTAAATGAAAAGATAAACAACTTAGCTGTGTTAAGATAATGTTGGTCATAATTATTATCACTATGGTAATTCAGATTTTATACCTAAAAATTATTTGATAACTGTGCCCAATATTAAAAGTTGAGTGATAAAGTGCAAACTTAAAAAAAACTTGCTATTCATAAGAAATATACCTTAGAGAAGGTTACTACTGAAAATATACAGGCCCTACAAATAATTACTAAAAATATTACAATTCTGACTGATAAGTTACAAGCTATAAAAAACTTATTAAAACAGATAATAATTTTTCAGATATAAAGAGATTTAGAGGTAAACAAACACCACCATTACATTATGAAAGTAGAGAGTAGCAGCCGAAGGTTACCAAAAAATTAACCTTACTCAGTCACCTAACGAGAACAACTACCAAATGACAGGTATTTTGAAGGGCATGTAAGGACTCCCTGGGTTCCTACGGAAATGTTAGATTTGAGGGGATTTAAGGATGCAATATTCTCATATGTTATACATTCACCTTTAGTGATGCAGATATTAAATTCATGGACAATTAGTAACAAAATTATTCCATGAGATTGGAACAATTTTTTTACAGCAGTATTAGAACTGATCCTCAATTACAGTGGAGGACCTGATGAGAAGATGAGGCTGGGACCATGGAACAACGAAGTAGGGCAGCAGGTATGAAAATTTCCCAAGACCAATTCCTTAGAAAAGGTGATTATGCTGTTGCTGCACAAAGATGGTCTCTATATGATCAACACACCTTAGTCCTTTGCCATAGAACAGATTCAAATTCTTGGAACAAAGTTGAAAAATTAGAAAGATATCTGAGTCCTTTATCAAAGTTACACAGGAGCCTCCCCTCAAAAGGCATCACTGATATTTACAAAGATTTACTTCAACTGCACATAAGATAATAACAAATCGAGAATCTAGACAAATATTAATTACATCTTGGCTTTTGAAAACACTAATTTACAATGCAAAGGGTAACTAAGCCTTTGAAGACAAGATCAGAAACCACAGAAAAATGGATCTGAGACACAGTCAAGATTGATTCTCATAAGAATGATACTAGGATTTTAAAAAGTGATTTACAAAGGTTTAACAACATCAAAATGTCAGATGCTTAATTGTGGTATGTAAGGTTATCTAAAAAAGACTGTAGGCAGGGTGTTACTAGAAACAATGTTTTGTATCTAAAATAATCCATCCAGAAAGTCGCAGTCCTCTGGAATATATGAGAGGTACAGCAAAGGATGACATTGAACCAATGAATGTAGAACATCAAGGGACAGACAAGGTATATCTTTGCCAGCAAAAATTGCCTTTGGGGGCCTATCAGAGGCACAATGACATATTTGCCTCAATCATTCCCTGTCATCATAGGGGAAACTCTTCTAGAGGACAATTAAAGGACCAAATGCCCGTTGAAAAAAATATATATTGCTCTAGATAGGAAAACAGCTTTAAAAGTTAAAACAAAAATTTCAGAGAAACTATAAAAGGAATATTTTGAAAATTTTCTATAAATTGTCAAAAACTAAAGTTAACAATACAAATAAATGACCTTAAAATTGAGGTTTGGTAGCCACAGAGGCAGATTTAGCAATAATTGTGCCAAAATCATTGCATCCAAATTGGCTTCTTCAGGAGGTAAAAGTTCAGCTTCCAAGGATTGAAATTTTGTCTGAGTTAAAACAAAGCACAAGATGGGTCTAATTCATAGAGCCTGAAAGATAAGAGGAAAATAAAAAACCATATGTGGCCAAAGTAACAAAGAACTTGTTACAACAGTGAAAAAGAGTCAGAAAAAATATTAAGAGTTATTCCCTAGAGTGGTCACAGAGTTTTCAAATTGCACAAAAACTTGCCTCAATAATTGGTGACCTCTCCATAGAGCCAACAGCCCTACTTTTAAAATTGTTGTCTGCATGAAACAATGGCCTTTAACATAAAAAAATCTGCAGATATTAAAACAACTGGTACAGGAGCAGCTAAATGTTCAACATATTAAAAATCAACTAGTACTGAGAATTTTCCTATATTTCTTTATTTGTCATTAAAAAGAAATATGGAAAATAAAGAATGTTAACAGATTTGAGAGGGATAAATAAAATAATTCCAGCCGGATGGTGGTGGCACACGCCTTTAATCCCAGCACTCGGGAGGCAGAGGCAGGCGGATCTCTGTGAGTTCGAGGCCAGCCTGGTCTACAAGAGCTAGTTCCAGGACAGGCTAAAAAAGCTGCAGAGAAACCCTGTCTCGAAAAAACAAAAAAAGAAAAAAAAATAAAGTAATTCCATTGATGGGATTTCTAGAACCTGGAATTTCCCTGCCTTCTTTGTTACTTAAAGGATGGTCTATTACAGTGATTGATTTAAAAGACTGCTTGGTTACAAGTAGCTATTGTTTAATGAAGAGAAAAATATGTATAAACAATAGAGATTAGTTTCAGGATCTCATTCTGAAAAGAAAAAAAGGGTATAGAAATTATAGAAATAAAAAGATAGATTACTGAACCTATTTTCAAACTAAAAGAGCAACTACTAGTCTTAAATGTTTTACATTGTTATGGATTTTTGTATATTGATACAAATTTAGTTATATTTTATACTGCATATGTGTTTTTGTTTTGACTTAGATACTTTTGTTAGTAAAACAAAATTAATGTAATTACCCTTATACTGTATATCTGTTCCTATTTTACTTATGGTATTAACTATACAGCTCATAGTTATATAGTTTGTTTAATTATGCATTATGAAGTTTTAGTCCCTAAAAGCAATTTAGGACAATAAAGAAACACAGGCTAATAGTTACCCATTGCTCTCAAACTTATAATCATGTTAGTTAGGTTTTTAATGTAATGCAGAAATATATTTCAGATAGATGATCTGCAAACACTTCAAAGACAGACAGAATATGACATTTAAAATATTTGAATAATTTAGACTTTTCTGAACATGCAAAACATCTACTACTGGCAACACATATTTATTCAGAAGAGAATGATGGACATTGAAAAATTCCATATGGAGTTTTCTTTCTTTGTGTAAAAACCCAGTGGAGGCTAACTGAGAAGCCAAGGACAATGGTGATGGGCTTGGATTCTACGGCGTGGACGGGCTCTGTGTGAGCCTTGTCAGTTTGGTTGCTCACCTTCCTGGACCTGGGGGGGAGTTGGGAGGACCTTGGACTTAACATAGAATAGGGAACCCTGATGGCTCCTTGGCCTGGAGAGGGAGGGAGTGTTGGAATGGGTGGAGGGGAGGGGAGAGAAGGGGGAGGAGGAGGGGAGGAGATGAAAATTTTTAATAAAAAAAAAACCTAGCCAATAGGGCAAGAAATTGCTTGCTACCAATATGCTGTCCATTGTGGAGAAGCACTACACAAAGAAAAGCCACTGTCAAATGTTGCTGAGACAGAGTAGGACAGTCCTTCAAAATTTCCTATTTCTGAAAAAACGTCTATAATGTGGGACTTGCAAGATTTTTTCACACTTTCATAATAAAATTCTAACAGAAATAGGACTGCAATGATTTGATTGTCATTGTGAGAAAAATATTCTTCCCTGAGTGTTAACAAACAGCAACATGCACTGATATTTTCAGTTTTAATTAAAGTAGAAGAGAATTTTAACAAAACTCTAAATATTAATTCAAATTCTTCATGAACAAAAAGTTTAAAAGTAAAGAAGAATGTCTCATTCAATCCAAAATGATGCTTCATATAAGAATGAGCAACAAAAAATGGGACAAAAATATTAATTTCAAGAGCACACTAGCAAGGGATCTTGAGGCAAATTTTGCTTATTTCATTATTATTAGGTCCAATAGTGATATGAGAGCTTCTTTATAGTAGAAAATGGGAAGAGTAACATGATGGTAGGTGTCTATGCATCTCTGAAGATTTTTTCAGAGTGTTGGGGCAAAAAAAAAACACACCCTGAATGGCACCATCCCATGGACAAGTTTCTTGATTTTATGAGGAAAATAGAATTAAGTCAGATGAGAATCAGATTTATCTTTTCATTTTTTTATCTATTTGATATGAGGAAACAATGTCAAGTTCCTGTGGTACAATGACAAGTCGCTGCTGTGATGGAACAATATTCACAAAATATGTGTCTAAATGGTTTTCCCTTCAATTTCTTAGTCAGACAATTGGCACTGTAACAAGAAGAGTCCCTAATACGTGGTGAACTTCACTTTAATAAAAAAAATTATTGACTTATTTTGACACATCCTAAAGGAAATAATTGACCAAAATGTAGAATACACTTTTTTTATCAGGATTTGTTAATATTGTATGGAGAAAACTTTCTTCATTGAATATATTTTGTTCAATTATTATCATTTTGTTACTCCAATTTGTTTACTCTTTTCTCCTGTTTGAATTTGTTCTCCACTTATTGGACCTGGTTCCACTGGTTAGAATAGAATATGAAAAGAAAGGAAAGGACAGGATAGGTTAGGATAGAATACATAGAATGGAATAGAATAATTTAATTTAGACCTATAAAACTTTCATTAAAATACTAGTCAATAAATTCTGCAATCTTACAAGCTTGCTTCTGCCCTAACACTACTGCTACTACTACTATGACTGATATGAAAACATGTCGGTGTTGTTGAGAGTCATAGAAATTTTCTTGGCTCTGATGTACTTTGTTTGAAACCTGTAGTCTCAGATGCTACCTGACTACCAAAAATGCTTACCAAATTCATTCTCAATTAGAAACATTCAATATCATGTGATACAGCCCAGGGCTCAACATCACCTTAGACTCAGGTGACCATTTATTAGCATTTCTAACTATTATGTTATATTTCACACAGATTTTTGCTGTGGAACAGAAGGAGAATGTTTAGGCAACCATATTGGTGAGATTTCATGGATGCATTTACCCTGTTGTATCTAGGGACAATGCCTAGCAGCAGGGGTCCTGAATCCCTTGCTCTTACAACCTTCCCACCTCCTCTTCTCTTATTTTCACTGAGGCTTAGTTGTAGAGTGTATTGCAGTTATATCAGTTGAGTATGGACTATCTCAACATAATAAACTCATGGACAACATCAAATTAAATGCCAAAAACACAAAACAAAGTCTACTAAAATTTTGTGTTTCTTTTCAGTGTTGTACTTGAAGCTCTAGCTAGAGCAATAAAACACAGGCAGGAAATTAAAAGACCACAAAAAGGAAAAAAAGTTAAATTATCCCTATTTGCAGATGATATCATAAGAGATCCCCAAAATTCCATCAGAAAATATAAAATGATCAATAGGTTCAGCATAAAAATATAAGTAGACATACAAATATAAGTTGCCATATATAGAATATAGTACCCACCAATAACAAGAATCTGAAAAAGAAATCATGGAAGACTATTATTCATAGTAGATTCAAAAATATATCAAAGAAACTTGACCTAGGAGCTGAAAGACTTCTTAATAAAAGATGTAAATATCTGACAGAAGATATAGAAAAAAACACTAGAAGATGAAAAGATTCCCCATGCCCATGGATCAGTAGAATTAATATTGTAAAAAAGACCATGCTACCAAGAGCAACTTACAGATTCAATGCAATCCTAATAAAAATCCCCATGACACTCTTTTCAGAAAAAGGAAAAACAAAACTAAATTAAAACTCATATGAAATCAAAAAAACCCTGAATAGCCAAAATAATCTTAAGCAAAATAGAATATGCTGAGGGATTACCATAGCAGACTCCAGAACTTTTTCATCCAATTTAAAATTAAGATAAAAATTTATCAGTTATTTAATATAGTTTTATTTGAACATTCTTAGATATTTTCTTTTAGGTTTTTGAAAACTTTGTAATTCTGTCTTTTAGCTATTCCTAATTTGCTGCATGAAGATTAATTACCCATGTTTTTGCTATGTCATTCACTATTCCTTAAGGAATATAGTTCTCTGGGGCTCTCTGATCTCTGAGATCTGTTTCTGGGATATCTTTTCTAGCTCTAAGAGACTGCTCCAAACAGTCTCTAGCTGAAAATAAAACAAGGGTCTCCATATTTCAAATATGACTGTTTAAACTTAAAACAGGTAAATTTTATGTTTATTTTTATGCTATTTTCAAAAAACGCCACCAAATTTTTGCAATATTTTAAAGAGAAAATAATACAGATATTGCATAACAGTGGAATATATAAAATCCATTATGCATTAATATAAGTTTTATGCTCTGACCACTACAAAACAAGCTGGAATTTGAAGGAGCATCTTTTGTATATTTAAGATAATATATTATATATAATTATATAGTATAGTATTATGTATAAAAATTAACTGAAAAATTTGAAATATCAACAAAACTATTTTAACTAAATGCTGTATTCAGATGTTTATTTGAACCATGTACTCATGGAGATTAATTGATTAATGTAAAAGAAATATTTGGAAATTAATAAGAAATTTTATCTATCCAAGTACCACTTTCATTATTAAATCAGACAGATTTGACAAAAAAAATTCTTCTCTTTCCATTTATGGAAATTTAACTTCATCATATAATACCTACAAATATCCATAAATAAAATGTACTTACTTTATTTTAATTTGTAATTGTGAAATATTTTGGTAGTATATGAAACTAGGGATCAAAATATATCAGAAGCCTAAGGCAATTCTCATGAAGATAAATTCTTTACCATCCAAGTAAAATTTCTGAACAAATAAATGCATGCATCTGTTGTTAACTAAATGCAGTATTTCTTTATCACTACATAATAAAATTATTTTACTGCCCAGCAAGGATCATTTAAAACTCAAAAACTGACACTGAAAATTTCATGTTTTAAACTCCCAAGTAATTTAGTGGTGCTGCCAATGACACTCTCTACGGACACCAATATGAGATATTTCACACTCTCATCTGGCTTCTGTGATTCAAAACTGAATTGGCTGCAAAGTACTACAGCATTCTCCAAACTGAAGCTGCCTCCTCAGAAATTATAAAAGTCACAATTCAAACAGTGCATCATTCCCAGCTTTTCTTTCTCCCTTTTTGTGGTCCTTCAGTTACTAAAGAACCTGGAATTTAAAGATTCAAAAGTAACTGATTGTGAATTAATGTAGCATGCTAAATGTCCATATTTCAGCTTTGGTTTTATTCTCTTGATTATATTATTTGTTTTCATGGCTCTGTTTAATAAATAGCATTGTAATGAGTCTGACATTGCAAAATTATATAACTACCTTTGCTGGGTTCAGACTGGTTCAGAACTTCAGGTGGTACCTCTAAACCCATCTCAAAAGCTAGATCACTAATTTAATCATTGGACTCTTTAATCTGCTAACATGGGAACTTTTATAGACTGTTAAAATCTTAAATAGTGTCATTCCTCTGAGAGAAGCAGCCTTCATGGTAGCTCTACAGAGACTGCTAACTTACAAAGTAATCTAACAAATTAGTTCTGTTGTCATTCATTTACACCAAGAAAAGTGAGGCTGAGAGGTCCAGATAATTCTCCAGCATCTTCAAACCTTCAAAGGATATAATGTTTTTGATTGGGGCTTACTGTACTTTTGGCTTCCTCTTGTGTAGTCTCCTACACAGAGGTAAAACAGACCCTGTTTCAACAGCCTTCAAGGAACTGTGTTTTGAATTGGATTAAATGTTGCATTATGTAGAAAAAGAAAAGCCTGTAACAAGGAGGTGAGAAGCAATTATAAATAACTCAGAGTAAAAGAGGCATCTTCTACACAATGTTTACTAGCTTACCCTACTATTCAATCAATTTAAACTTCTAAAAGTAGTTGTTGGGGGAAATAGCTAATAAATAGAAGGTTTTTCAGCTTTCTTCCTAAATGTGAATGATAATGAATGTTTGGCAGTTGAGTCAATAAAGTTATGAATATACTCCAAGTTGGATGACTTTGTCATATTAGTTTCAGGACTCAATTACAGTTCTCAATGAAGTGAAGGAAATAATGTTTGACATCCAATGTTGGAGAATCTAAAAAGATAATGTATACAGATAGCTTATATTGAGGACACATGATTTTATGAAGTGGATCTGGCATCACAGAACACACGCACACATTTTATAACTTCTTTACATTACACTTGGGTTAGATTTCATTTCTACCCACACTATAATCAAGTTGATACATATCAAGTTCAATTATGTAAGTTCCTTCTTTGTTGTAAGAGGAGCGGCGGGCTGCATTCCTACCTGGCTCCCTGCTGCCCGGCTAGCGTTATCCAAAATAATTACACAGAAACTATTCATTTAAACACTGCCTGGCTCAATAGTTCAAGCCTCTTATTGGATAACTCTTACATCTTGATATATCCCATTCTTATAATCTGTATCACCCTCCTACTTCATTTACCCTTTTTCTGTTTAAACAAAAAAGAAAGGCTTTCACTTTAACATAGTAAAATAACATATAACAAAACAGTTATCAAGCAAGAATTATAGTTATAATATTTATATTTATTTTATCTTTTATCTTAACTATGAAAAACTATAACTATCTATCTATTCTTCAACTCCATCAAAGACTCCAGAAGTATATAATATTCCTAAGTAAACAAGAAGTAAGCAACTTCCAAAACTCTAGAAATGATAGAGACATATCGCTGCCTGGACAGTCACCCAAAGTTCCTCTGTACCATTGGGGAATCAATCTTTGGCCTACAGGCCCATAGGATCCAGCAGACTTTTTCATGAAGCAGGAAATTTCAAGTGACAGTTCAGTCACTTTTTTTCTGTATCATGCAGAATGTCTCACAGACTCTCTTATGAATCAGGTCCCCTGAAAGACCATCTCACATTTAGGCAAGTTCAGCAGTCCTCTCTCTGCAGTTTCTTTGTATCCAGTTTATGCAACAGTCCAGGCAAGAGCAGTTTCTTGCACAAATGGCTAACCAACTACATAAAGAGCCTCTTCAATGCCCATCTTTCTCTTGAAGTAGGTGGTGCTGCCAGGAGCAGATGTGTCTCAGTGTCATGAAAAGCCCTAAGTTATTAAAACATGAAATGCCATATTCTGTAGTCTTTGAAAGATATGAAGAATGCCTATCTAACTGAAAATATACCTCTATATATCTAGAAAATCTAACTACATGACTACAAGTTTGACTTATTGATGATTATCTATTAACCTATATTTCTTCATTGTACATTACCATTTTAAATGAACTACACAATCACAATACCTTAATCAACATCAGAAATACATATACATATAACAAAATTGACCTTAAAATCCATACTAATGCAAATTATTCTTATCTATAGCATATCCCCTTTAAATGTAAAAGAACATTTACACAAATATCTGGGAATATGGATGTAGTTATTTCTCTTCAAATTTCTTCCTGCTGTATGGGGGTGCTGTTAATTATGTCTTTTATGGTATATATTGTGTGTCAGGTTTATCTCAGTTGGCAGTTGAGTGAAGTAATTTTTTGAGGGTGTTCACAGCAACTTTTCAGAAGGGTGTGGTCTATCATATTATATTGGGATAGAAGCAATCCACAGGGTCTTATCCTCTGTAAATCAAAAGAATATCTTTTCCAAAGCATCATATCCTTAGATCCAAATTCTGAAGTCAAGATAGATTTATAATACACATGTTGGATTAGCTTAGCAGACCACACAATGAAATGTCTCTCTGTATTTAGCTCCTTCACAGTCAAAAAACTGAAAGAAAATACAATATACAGAATCCAAACTCTCTGTGAAGTTTCCATTTTTACATGGCTTATTTTCCTTTATTTCTTTAATCTATCACTATCTGTACTCTGTCTCTTTATAGTCTTTACCCTTTTTTTAAGGCATTAACTTTATTCTCTATATTCTTTTTCTTCTTTCTCCCAAGGTTATGTATGTCTAATACCATGACCCATTTAGAGGTCTTTTATGTCTCAATCTCTCCTGTTGTAAATCTGTAATTCTTGACTGTCCAGGAGCACTTCTTAAAATGCTAAGCACTTCTTAAAAACTTAAGTTGCACCATATAGAGGTAATATGGTACCAACTGTTTACTGCCCATTATAAACCTTAACTGTGCTGTTATTATGATAATTACAATAATTCCTGCCTGAAATCAGCACAGTTCAGCATGGCAGATTGCTTCTGTCTCAGAGCCATTTGGTGCCCCTGACGTATGCACAGTTCCAAGCACACAGCAGCGAATCCACATTGCCATCAAGCAAGCTGTAGCAATTTACTTACAAAACCCCATTCAAATGCTCTGTCTCCCAAAGGAGCCAGAGGTCACATTAGGAGCATAGCCCAAAAGCCTGCATTTTAAAACTGCATGGCTTTTTTTTTTCCCGGCCTCCAGGTAGGAGCCACACTCAGCACTTTAACTCTGAGAATGAGTTTTTTATCTGACTTACAGCCAAATCTGCCATGCAGAGCACTGTACAGCCTGGAAACATCTCTCTGTATGGTGGCAGAAATCCATCATGCTCTCCCTCTGAGCAAGCCTGATTTAGCTATCTTCCAAGGCAGGAAGAGCTGAGTCAAGGGCATGGTCTCAGCTACTTTGTTCCCAACGAGAGTGGGCCCTCAAATGCTCCATAGCCGGGAGTTTGCACCAGTGGATGGACTCAGGAAGCCTTGTTTTAAAATGGTGCAGCTTTTTTTTTTTTTTTTTTTTTTTAATAAGGCTGCTGAGTCAGGAAATTCTTTCTGCGGCACGCCACCCACAAACAGCAAAAAGCTGTGTTAAACTCTCTTTTTTCTGCATTTAAAATTAGGCTCTCTCAGGTTTTTAAGTGTATTTAATTGGCCACGTTGGGCCACCAATCTGTTGTAAAAAGAGCAGTAGTTCACTTCCCATTTGTTTAAACAGAAAAAGGGGAAATGGTGTAGGAGGGACTTCTGGTGTAGGAGGATCTTCTTTCTATGTGTTGCTTTCATTGGTCAAATAAAGAAACTGCCTTGGCTTTTTGATAGGGCAGAATTTAGATAGGTGGAGTAGACCGAACAGAATGCTGGGAGAAAGAAGAAGAGTCAGGCAGACACCATGGCTCTTCTCTCTGAGACAGACACTGGTTAAACTCATGCCGGTAAGCCACAGTCAAGTGGCAATACACATTAATGGAGATGGGTTAATGAACATGTGAGAGTTAGCCAATAAGAGGCTAGAACTAATGGGCCAGGCAGTGTTTAAATGAATACAGTTTCCATGTAATTATTTTTGGTACAGCTAGATGGGCAGCAGGAAGCAACCCATTGCTCTTTTTACACTTCTTAATTTATATAGCAGTTGATATATGAATGGGTGTAACTAGACTATCATATTTAATATTATTTTTACCTGAAATATTCTTAAATACATTGAACTTTTCTTTTTGATCTTAAAAGACCCGCAGTAGCCAGTTTCCCACAGTGGATTCCACCATGATTAAGAAGTTTTCCCAGCTCTAAGTTTTTCATTTGGCTCTGACTGAAGTTGTCCTCAGCGGGAATGTGCTAATTTGGCCTACAGATGGCAGCCATTGGTTAAATATTAAAATCCTCCTTGAAGAATTGATTCAACGAAATCACAGTGTGACTGTACTGGCTACATCAGAAACGTTATTCATCAACTCCAGTCCTGATGACTTTATGCACTTTGAAGAGATTCCAGTTTCCTACAAGAAAAGCAATATAGATGAAATAATTAAACACATGATCGCCCTGTGGCTAGACCACAGGCCAACACCTCTCACCATGTGGACATTCTACAAAGAACTAGGAAAGCTCCTCGAGACTTTCTATCAAGTAAACATTCAGATCTGTAATGGTGTACTAAACAATCCCACACTAATGTCAAGACTTCAGAACCGTGGCTTTGATGTGTTAATAGCCAACCCAGTAACAATTTGTGGCGACCTGGTTGCTCTGAAATTGGGAATACCGTTTGTGTATACATTGCGCTTCTCTCCAGCCTTTACAGTGGAGAGGCACTGTGGGAAAATCCCAGCACCTATTTCTTATGTACCTGCAGCCCTGTCAGAGCTCACTGACCAGATGTCCTTTGGTGAAAGGGTTAAGAACACCATATCTTATCCTCTGCAGGACTATATATTTCAGTCCTACTGGGGAAGATGGGATTCATACTACAGCAGAGTTCTAGGTGAGTCTCAACATCTGTGTCATGATGACCGCAGGTGCCTTCATTCTTACTCATTCAGCTAAAGTTATCCACCTGCTGGATGAGCCACAATTGAGTGAATGTACATGGTATGTCTCTACAAGTCTTTAATTACTTTTTTGTTTAAGAAAAGTCTTCAAAGAATGTTGTAGTGGTATCGATTTGTATGCAGTTTTCATCCACTGGAGAGTAAATATTCTTATTTAGTCAGTAGCTTAACAATATTCAAAGAAACATCCAAGCATCAACAAATCCCCATTTAGTAATGTAAATTATGACATACCCACACAATCAAATAGAAAATATTGTGATAACATATAATCTCTCCATTCTCCAGTCTGTCTTTATCTGCAAAAAATACATTAGAAAACATAAAAGTCTATCATTGGAAAACCGACGTTTACATTCTAGTCTGCTATTTGCCCTTAACATCTCAGGAGGGCTAGCCATCTCTACTCACGATGCATCTCCATCCCCTGTGTTTCTAAAGCCTTTTTGCCTTAAAGTTTCCTTATGAAAATCAGTCAGATAAAATAATGTCAACTGAGAAAGCCAGTTCTAGATGGTTGTTTATATTATTCTCTTCCTGATGCTCATGAGCTTACCTTCCACATTTTCTTTCTTTCCTGATGGCTTTTCTCCAGATTTGTTAGTACTCAGGGGGATTAATTAGTTCACAGGTTAATACTGAATGCTGCCAGTGGCATTTTCTTTCAGAAATTAGGTGTAAAACATTATCTTCTTACACACTTTTCGCTCTTTTCTATCTCCCTCTATTCTTTTCTTTTTCTTCCTTACCTCTTGTTTCATTTGCATAAAGTAATATTTACTGAGCATAAAATAGGCACCTAATAATTTCCTACAAATTAGAAATATAATGTTTACAGCTTACAGTCAAAATTACATAATATGTAATATTATATACAAATAAGCATTCAAGGCTGAACATACTTTAGACTATACTCTTCATTACCTCTTCAATGTCAGAGCCATAATTGCATTTCCATGACGATCAGTACCTAAAATTAATTAATACAGATCTGCAAAAGAAGGGGTAACACCATAGCTTTGTGTGTAAAGTATCTACTGTGCAAGCATGAGAACTTGAGTTCAATACCCAGAACATATATTGAAAACAAACAACAATGATGACAAATAAACAAAACCAGCAGTTCATGGTTGTGCATACTTGCAATACCGGTTCCCTGGAGTACTGCTGGTCACCCAGCCTATTTCATTTGGCAAGTTATTGAGAGACCCCATACCACCACTGACATCAAAAAGTAAACAGCACCTGAGAAATGACATCTGAGGTTGACCTCATGTATATGTACACAGACAGACGTAGAAGAGCAGTACATGACTTCACGTGTACATAGAGAGAGGTAAGCGGAGGCAATGGTGACCTCATATGCACATACATAGAGAGGCAAGCAGAGACAACAAGGCTTTATATGTACATACACAGAGATACATAGAGAAGTAGAGGATGACTACAAGAAAAGTCATCATTTGGACATTATAGGACACCTACACTTATGAGCTCACTGTGATTCCAACAATATGGGCAAAGCCTGTGCTAGCCAAAGATGTACCGAATCTGAGTTGCTGGCAGGAGCTAGTCATGAAACCCCAGCCACAATCCGGAGCTATTGGCAATTGCTGGCTGCTAGAAAAGGGAGTTTTCTCTGAGAGTGTAATAACTCTACAAGTTCCACTGGAATACAATGCCTTAATGTAAGTGTATTAAATCAACACAAATTTATCTTGAAGGATTTAAAAACAAAAAAGGACAAAATGTTGGGTGAGTGTGGAAGAGGATGGATCTGGAAAGAGTTTGGAAAAGGGTAAAAATGATCAAGGCAGATTACATGAAACTTTCAAAGAACACACACACACACACACACACACACATACACACACACACACACACACACACACACACACACACACACACACACACACACGCTAGGTGGGAGGTTACTGGAGCCCAGAAGATTAATGTGCATTTTTATATCTTTAGATGTAGTAAACTTATAAGTTCTAGTCTTTCTTGAATAACTAAATGTTTTTGGCACAAACCATATGGGGTTAGTTGAAAATATTTCCAAAACTGCTCTTGCCCTATTTCGGAAAAGTAAAATTTAAAAAGAAAAAAAATTCAAAGCATGTGGCCTCTGGTATGACCTATGTCTTTCCTCTTAAAGTCATAAAAATAGTACAATGCTCATGACAGCCTTTGTAAATAGAAATTTCCCAGCTTCTTACTTTACCTGATAACGATCTAGATTTACAAATCCGACCATTTGAGAAGTTGTTTGCTAAATACTTAAGTCCATTGTTTTCCTCAAGTTACCAAACTTCTTATTCTTTCTTCTGTGTGTACCTGTGCCATGGTGTGCAGGTGGAGGTTGTAAAGCAACAGTTTGTGTAGGGCATCTTCCCCTCTGCCAAGCAAGTGCTGGGGACTGAATTCTTGTCCTTTAGCTTGGTGGCAAGTACCTTTGCCCACTGAGCCATATCACTAAACATCCCTGAACAGGAAATATTTAAGTAGGAGTACAATGTCCCAAACTGGTACTATGTAATAACTTCCCTTAGCAATTAGGTAATTTTGCAGTGTTATCAATACCCAGTGTGAATAAGCTGATAGTGGAAGAAAAGAACTGCATTATTTTTATATTATTATTCTGAACATAAGAGGTTTCGTAAAGTATTCACTTCCTACAGTTTCCATTATAATGTTATTCTTCTATTCCCTATGGGGAAAAGTGGAGTTAAGTTTGACTGTGGTTAGAGACTACACATCTGTTTTCAGGGGACAGAATTGAGCACAAAGACGTAGCCTAGTGAACCCATTCATAATCCTATATTGTGTGTCAGAGGGATTGGAGATCTTAAGGCTGAAGTGGTTAGTCTTTTTATACACCTAACGGACAAGGGAGCAGGAGTGTCAGGAGTATGACACGCATGATTGTGAATTTCCAGGAGTGCGTGTGGCAATTCTTCTTCCTTATGCTGATCTTTGTTCCTTGTCTTCTAGAGTGACTGCTTTCCCCTCTGCAAACATTATAGTCATGATGATTCTGTGCTTTGATATAGATAACCAGAAGCCCATCACCCCAGAACCAATGTGGCTTCCTGAAATCAAATTTTATTCTCCAAAAGTTAACTAACTAAACTTATACACTTAATTTATTACTTAGCAAATAAATTTTGTCATGGCAACAGATTATATCACAAAACATTAGTTTAAAGAATGGAAGGTTTTTACTTTTATAAGAAATCAAGTCATCTTTAAATTTTAGTATCAAATTATTTATCTTATACTTAAATCACATCTTTAATTTCTTTGTGCATTGTTTTTTTTTTATTTTTTAGACTGGTAATTAGTTTATTTGGATAGGTTTTGTTAACGAATCATTAGATATGTTGATTACCTTAAAAATACTTCCACAAATGAAAATAATCACAAAGGGGATGATGAGATTGCTTAGTCAGTGATGGGA
Organism: Arvicola amphibius; assembly: GCF_903992535.2. Classification (NCBI taxonomy): domain Eukaryota; kingdom Metazoa; phylum Chordata; class Mammalia; order Rodentia; family Cricetidae; genus Arvicola; species Arvicola amphibius. The sequence continues at coordinate 17,552,723 of NC_052047.1, read as the reverse complement.
TAGCTTTATGAGTATGAGGGTTTGATACAGATCCTCCAATACACACTCCTATTATCGTAGCACTAGAGGCAGAGACAGTTGGATCCATGGAGGTTTTTTTTTTTTTTTTTTTTGCGAGACAGGGTTTCTCTGCAGCTTTTTTAGAGCCTGTCCTGGAACTAGCTCTTGTAGACCAGGCTGGCCTTGAACTCACAGAGATCCACCTGCCTCTGCCTCCCGAGTGCTGGGATTAAAGGCGTGCACCACCACCGCCCGGCCGGATCCATGGAGTTTTTTAGGACACAAAAACAATTTGAATGTCTGCTGGTAAATCATAGGCACATATGCTTATGGATTATGTCTCAAAATTATGATCTGTTTTTCATTAAATATAGTATACACATATGTATATGCTTGTGCCTGTTGTATTTCTAAATACATAAATACAGTATGCTTGATCTGTATAATGTTACTTGAATATGTGTTCAGGGCTGACAGCTTGGTAGAGGATTACCACTTATGCCACTGGAATCCTCCTCTCTGGGAAAGACTATTTCTGCTACTTTCAGCATTACCAACAGTTCTTTGTGTATGGTTGAGGCCTCCAGGTCTTTCCCCTATCCACTTAGGCATGTCTATGGTTGTTGTCCGTGTTCAGCTGACGAGTGAGTACTCTTGTTGATAAGACTTACACTGCAGCTTTCTGATATTACTAGGAACTGCAATTTCACAGCAAACTCCCTCATCCTTTGGCTCATACGATGTTTCTGAATTAAATCTTAGTACATTAAAAGTATGAGTTACTAAATTATTTACTAACAAGCATAAATATTTAATCAAATTTTTTTATTGTTATGGGCTTCATATTTATAACCATGAATCACTGCTTGGGTGTGTGTGGGTATATGTGTGCATGCCTATGGTGCTATGTGTGGATGTGTGTGAAGGCTGGAGGGCATTGACTGTTCTCTCTTAACAATCTCACCATAATTATTAAGACTGATTTTCAATGGAATTCAATTCTGATTTGGCTAGTCTGGTTATAAAATTAATTCTAGGTATTCATTTCTCTGTAAATCCACAGAACTGAGATTACAGGCTTGGGCTACTGACAGCTTTTTATTGACCTCTAAGAATACAAGTCCAGAGAATCTTGCTGTGGGACAAATATGATACCAACTGTGTCATCTCCAAGATCCATGTATGGCTGCTTTCACATTAATTTCATCAACTATTGTAATTGTTATATTAATCATTTAAAATTCTCCTCATGAAATTATCTTAAAGGCTAGAAGTACTCATAAGGTAAAGCAAGCAAGGGATATAAACACTCTGATGGTGGAGGTGTGAGATGGTTTTAATGCACTGCCTGGAAACTCCAAGCTCAGTATCCTTGAGCAATGATTATTTGCTACATAGCTATATGATTAGGCTGTGTGGGTCCATGCGTGTTTCAAACCAATGCTAAATTGTGACCATTGAAAGTCATATCTACCCTGCTTGCACAAGATCAACAGGTTTATGTAAATAGATTTTCATCGTGTATTTATTTTCTCACTTTCAGAAAATGTTTTCTTTTTAGTTAATATTAGTAATTTATAATATAGATGTCTTCTCTAAAAGGCTCTTGAAAGTAGTATGTAATATTTTTCTAGTTGCATTATTTATTTATTTATTTATTTATTGGTTTTTCAAGACAGAGTTTCTCTGTAGCTTTGGAGCCTGATCTGGAACTTGCTTTGTAGACCAGGCTATCCTCAAACTCACAGAGATCCACCTGCCTCTACCCCTTGAGTGCTGGGATTAAAGGCATACATCACCACTGCCTGGCCCATTATTTTTTCTTAACGGTAAATGTTAAGAGAGGTATTGGCAACCCTATATTTGTATCTCACATCTCTAAGTTTATTGTATTGAGAGAATTAATCCAGATTTCCTGATTATGAAAATGGTGATAAATCATTTGCAAAATGGTACTCATCTAACATAATGCTGAAAGCAAGACTATGACCCTGTGCATAATAGAACTTTTTTCCTAGTTAGAGACTTTACAACAACTGAAGAGTGTCAAATAGTTTAGAGGATGCAAATAATCTCTCTACTGCTACTTACTGGAGAAAATGGATCTTTGTGGAATTCATCCGCAGTTATAACTACACTTATATTTTTATTGCTTTATTGTTTGGAGATAGTATTTGCATATTGTCTTTCTTTCACTTTCCCAGGTTTGGCTCTTTTTCATTTCTCGCCTTCTCTTTTAAAATATTGCCATGATAAGCATCCTAGAAGATGTAAGTTTTATTTCCAATAGCTAGTAAAGAAATGTAGGATACATTTTTACTTGGCAAACTTGAGTGCAAATTTTCTCCATGCAATATTATGTGTACTCTCCAGGAAGACCCACCACATTATGTGAGACTATGGGGAAAGCTGAGATTTGGCTGATGCGAACATATTGGGACTTTGAATTCCCTCGTCCATATTTACCTAATTTTGAGTTTGTGGGAGGACTGAACTGCAAACCTGCCAAGCCTTTACCTAAGGTAGGTCTCTGGAGGGTAAGACCTTAGGAGCTGCAAGACATGATAGTTGATTTTCCCTCTGAAGTTAACAGCTTTAATAGCCGAGATGCATTGCTGAGTAGCTCTAATGTGTTAGGAGAAATTATCGCTGTCATCACACTTGCTCTGTTTGAACTATATTGGGTCATTTGGACTTGAGAACGTGAGTTTCTATGACAACCTGTAATAGACAGAAGAGGAAGGAGAAAAATAGAGCACTCCAGACCTCTGCCTACAAAAATAGCCACTCTGAATAGAGAATATCAAGGCTCTTATAATGACCCGAAGAATGCCCCAGAAGAATCCCTCCTTAGGATATCTTCAGAAACATCTTCAGTATCTTATCTTGATGCCATTTAATTATTATGGATATTTAGTATTACAGATATTTTTCTTTGTTTATAGATTTGGTTACAAGTTATTATGGATAATAGGAAGAAAGCTAAACAATGGAGATTAGATTCAAAGGTTTTGTTTTGAAAGAAAAAAAAATGGAGGAAGTGCTGTGGGACAATGGTCTTATACCTTGTAAAGATTTGTCAGTATTGTTGGTTTAATAAAAACTAGGTGATTGGCTAGTCACCAGGAAGTGAGTAAAAGCTGGGTGACCAGAACAGGACAGTTCTGGGAAGAGGAAAGACTCAATGTGCAGTTGTCACCCAGACACAGAGGAAACAAGATGAGAATGCCTCATTGATAAGGGTACCAAGCTAAGTGGCTAACAGACAAGAATTATGATTTAATGTAAGTTATAAGAGTTAGTAAGTAGACTGGGTTAATTGGCCAATAAGAGGTTTTTTTGGTTTTTCGAGACAGGGTTTTCCTGTCGTTTCTAGAGTCTGTCCTGAAACTAGCTCTTGTAGACCAGGCTGGCCTCGAACTCAGAAATCCGCCTGCCTCTGCCTCCCGAGTGCTGGGATAAAAGGTGTGTGCCACTACCACCCTGCTCCAATAAGTTTATAATTAACATAGGCCTCTGTGTTACTTTGGGACTGAACGGCTGCTGGACTGAGTGGGACAGATACCTCTGTCAACAGACCTGGACTTACTGGTGGTTATGACACTGTCCTGCCAGTATTAGCTGCTCCTTTGAGTGGCACTTGGATAGGAGAGTGGGCCTAATTCTGGTTGTAAGTCGAGGCTGTCTCCATTGTAATGGGAACGGAGCTTAATTAGAGGTCAGTCATGATGAACAAGTATTAGCCTCCTAGCATCCTAAACATTGCTGGTCTCTAAGGTGCCTGGTTAACATACTACTTATCTTTGGGGGTATTTTAGAGACAGTGATCCTTTAGCTACATGTTATTTAGTGCATTCTAAGAAAATCTATTAGTAAATCTATTCTAGCATCAATTCTACTAAGTCAGGTGTCTTCTACATCAATATAAGGTTCTTAATTTAGACATTTGTCACATTCTCAGTAAATCTGGTAAACGAATAAATTTTATTATTGCAGCCAAAAATTATGAGTTTAAGTTGACAGAAAATGGAGAGTAGGAAAAACACAGTGATCTCAATATAAGTATTTATTTTTCAGAAGATGAAACATCTCATTATAAGTAGCGATTATAGATTGTGAACAATATGATTTTTATGTATTTTAGGGAAAAGCAGGAAAATAGAACACCATGATTTAAAGGTGCTAACAATTTTTATATATAGTTTTCCTATGGTAATATGTTGTCACAGTTCTGACTTCATCCTCTAATACTAGTGACATCAGAGAATCACAAGAGTTGGCTTTTATTTCTACATAAAATAATGAGTCTTCTCAGGATACACTAATCCCTGTGGTCAGCGCTTCATTGGTGTGGTCCATGAGGAGTTGTTTTTGTGATCCTTGTGTGATAATTAAATAAAATTCAATTTGCTCTATGTGCCTTCCCATGATTTCAGAATGCTATTAGTTATCATCTGGTTTATATGTTAAATGACATCCTGAAAAGAACTTTTAAATCCATAGTGCCCCTGTGCAGGAAGATAAGAAAATGCTAGGACTGTCACTAAATAACAAAGGAAAGACAAGGCACTTTCAGGAGAATGTGATTATGCTGCATCCTAGAATTAATTTATCTACTGGCTAGGTTAGCAGTGTGGTGTTTGGCAATGAGATGAAGGTAGGTGACTGACAGCTCCATGTGCCTCTAAGTACTAGTACTACTTCATTCGGTTCTTTACCAAACCCAGAGACCTTTCTTGTCTTTTCCTTGGTCTAGTCTCTTTTTTTCTTCTTTCTTGTCTTAGCAAACTTTTGAAATACAAACAAACAACATTTTGCAACCAAGAATATAGCCGATGCCACACAAGCCAGCAGGAAAGCAATCACATCCAGCGAGTGGTACTGAAACCAACTGAGGTCATGCGCTGCCACACGAAGGTGCTTGGCTCCCTTGTGGCGCATGACAAACTCGATCCAGAAGACAGCTCTGTCCAGGGGCTTCACTGGCTGGTCATGGTGGATTCTTGATAGTCTCATGGCATTTTCTTTATAACTTGAAAAAAATACACAAACAGACATTTGTTTTGTGTTTAATTTTTTTAAAGTGATTATGTGACATGTGTTTAGCTAATAGATTTAATTTTTTACACACAGGACCTAACACTTTGACCTTTTTTCAAACAGGATCCAGAGCCAGGCAGGTCAGTCAGTCTCAAAACAACAAAAAAACCAAACCATATCAAGTACAGAACTTAGTATCTGTAATGCAACCTATGTTTTCCCTTGAAGTTTCTCAATAACTAGTGGAGAATTTATAAATTTCACTTAGGTTTGATCATAGGATAAAGTTCCAGAGTCCGTTCATTGAGATGAGGACAGTAATGTGGTTAGGGAAGAAGTTTCTTTTTTAGTTTGAAGACATCCTTAGAAGTAGAGAAAAGTGAGAGGAACTGGGTTTTCAAGAGCCACTGTGGGGTCTTATCCACATCCGTTCTTCTTTGTGTACAATGGCGGAGGAGCTGTGGGCAGGTGGTAGCTGGTAAGGAAGGGCAAGTCTCTCTTTAAAGGTTTTACTCCTTGTGTGTTAACAGTGCTCCAGGGGATAAACCCAAATCCATGGGTGTGTGTGCAGCACAAATAAGACTCAGTGGCTTAATAAAAAAAAAAATTAGACAAGAAGTGCGAAGGAGTGGATCTGAGAAGAGGTAGGGGAAGGGTATGAGATGGGTTTGATCAGAATTTCATATATTTATATATAAATATATCTATGTATGTCTGTATCTATCTTTCTATCTATCTATCTATCTATCTATGTGTATAAAATTCTCAAAGAATAAAAATATTATATTAAAAATATTTACTTCTTTTCAGTTGTGTTGACTGTAGTTATTACCCAAATATAGTAATTTACATGTTCATTCCAGTGGATTTTATGTAAATGATTTTATATTTATGAATCAAATTTTTGGTTAAGATTTTTCAGTAGAGAATTTAAGTTATATGTTAGAGACTAAAATTACATGTTTGATTTTAATACTTTTATGAATACCAAAAAACCTGAAATTTTATTATAAATGAGACAGGATAGTTAATGACCACATTCACATACCATACACATCACCTTGTATATAAAAACATAGTTTTACTGTCAAAATATTCTAAGTAACTAAAATCAACATTTACATATTCATATATAATCTTTCATGTTTTTAATATCTTGTGAAATTAGAGAATGGAATATAAATAGCACATCCTTTCAATCTCAGATAAAACAGAAGTACCATTAGGGTTGGAGTTCATGTGATGTTTCAAATGACTTGTATTTTAATATGTAGGTGAAGCTTTCTGACAGTAGTTGTAATTCTATTTTCTTGCCTACGTGATTTTAAAATCTAGCAACAAATCTAGTGAACATTCTGCGGAGTCGAGCTGAAGAGAATCATAAACTTTCCTATTTTAATTTTTAATAAAATGAACCAAGTTATCAGCAATTAAAATCTTCATAATGGTGAGGTTGAATATAGTGCAAGGTCAACATTTATGAAACACAATAGCTCATTCCAAGAATTACTGATATTTCTAAACCTCAGTTCAGTTCCTGAATTAAGAGTTTTATACTGTTTATGCAATAATAGAATACTCAGAATTAAATGTTGACATTAATGTTTGATAACACCATGTTAATAGTTATGTATGCATGGGTAATGTTGAACACATTACCTTTTCCATTTTGTAGATACGGAATGGTTTATAATGCTTAACTTCTTATTTATAATTCTATAAAATAAAAACTACATGAGAATACATGCTAATATTATTATATTTGGAAGGTATATTGACTGAATTTTTAAAGTAGATTTATTTTCAATTTTTATGGTATAACCTCAGTAGTTGAAAATGAAACAAGCAGTGTTTACATTGTCCCTGGTTACTTGACTCTAAACTAAATTCAAAATGTGTAATTTGTAGAAACATTCCAAATGATGGACAGTCCATCCATCAGACATTACAGACAGGGCTTTACACGGTTCAACACTTACGATGGATCATTAATGACTGTCCTCACAGCGTTGAGAAAATCTGCACTTGACATTGTGTTCATGTTCACCTCCACAGCTGCTCCTTTGGCCTTCATGTGAGCAATGTTGTCAGGCTGATCAGCGAACATGGGAACTCCCACCATGGGGATCCCGTGGTAAATGGCCTCATATATTCCATTTGTTCCACCATGAGTGATAAAAGCTCTGGTTTTGGGATGTCCTGTTTTGAGGACAAATGAAGGAGTGAGTATAGGTTTTAGGCTAATTAGTTAGCAAAAATTCGGAAGTAGAAGGCAGCATTTTCTATAAATGTTGAGCATGTGAGACATTTCTACATCAGGAAATTACACTCCCAGAGAAAGGGGAAATTAACTCTTCTTCATTGTTTGGGAAGGTATTAATGAAGTGGTAATGTCTCGCATCTGAGGGAAACATGAAAACCAATGAGATTTTAAAAATATCCTTTAGGGCATGGGTACTCTGTGGACCTGTACAATTTACATCCACCTTAAATCTGGATGTGAAGTGCTGTATTGTGCTCAACAGTGGAGCATTTGATTTGCGTGATGCTACCCTAGGATAAATACCCAGTACTACCACAAAAGGAAAACTTGAAGTAATATGTAAAAATTAAAAATTATTGGATGTTGTCAACTTACTCAAAGCTAAGCAATTGCTTAATTTTTTTTCTTAACTATAGAGATTTTTCTGGCCCCAGAGTCTCACCAAGAAGGTCATTTTGGGGAATCCAATCAAACAGCCTCGTATTGGATCCTAAAGTTGCTGGTATCTTTCCTTTGTATCGCCACAAAACCTGTGGAAGACAATGCTGAGATATTATAGGTAAAGACACACGTTGCTAAGGCAGTGAGTTATTGGGAACAAGTGGTGTCCATACTTTAGGTGGTATCTGAGAAGGGGGTTACTGAGGTGGGCATTTGCAAACACTGAGATAGAATAGGACAATGGCTTCTACTACTGGTCTATTAAGCATAGATTAGTATTTTGAAATTTATTACTGAAATATCATTAGAAATAAATGAGAACACAAATATGTTGGGAGCAGTGAGACCCCAGATCCTGAATTTCTTGTAATCCCCTGATCTGAGTGCCTACAGCTGCTTTGAGCAGGAGACCTTCAGGAGTTCCTGATGGCAGGAGACTGGCTTCTGGTGGGTTGCCTGGGGCGTGGCTATCTCTATATAATCTGCCCCTGAACAGAATAAAGAGGGCATTCTTGGGGAATTCAAGGATGACCCGTGTCTCTGTCTCTCTGTCTCTCTGTCTGTGTGTGTCTGTGTATTTTAACCTCCAGCCCCCTTACCCGAAGCTCGTAAACTGGGTTCAAGCATATGGAACTTGACACGGGGGCAATGTGCGCGGCACAAATAGATATATTTTAGCAAATCAGAATATGGAGTGCAAATTATTGAAACAAACGCAAATGCGAGATACATTAAATACTTCCTTGTAACTTGGTGGCCCAAGCTGTCACCTCTTGAATGTGGTGCTTCCAGGTGATGGCCTCCTTTGAAGGCCAGTGTTTGTTTACTGTCATCTTTTCTTCCTGCTTCCTTCATGTTTTCTTCCTCCTCCTTTTCTTATCTTCCTTTCTTCTTCTTCCCCTTTCCCTTATCTTACTCTATTACCATTTTATGTCTATCTCAATGCTTATACCATTCTTCCATTTTTTGTTTTATTTTATTTATTTTTTATTTATTTATTTATTTATTTATTTATTTATTTATTTATTTATTTATTTATTTGGTTTTTCGAGACAGGGTTTCTCTGCAGCATTTTTAGAGCCTGGCCTGGAACTAGCTCTTGTAGACCAGGCTGGCCTCGAACTCACAGAGATCCGCCTGCCTCTGCCTCCCGAGTGCTGGGATTAAAGGCGTGCGCCACCACTGCCCGGCTTTATTTTATTATTTTTTTTTTTTTTAGAGAGAACTAGATATGGCATGTCTACATGTCATTTTTTAAAAATGTATTTTTGGAGTAATGAGGCAAGATTTTAATTTCTAAACAAAAAAGAGAAAGAGACAAGTGTAGGCATAAAATATAAATTTTTTAAGATGCTGATCAGCATATTACCTTTATGCAATCATATGAACACTGATCAATACATGACTGATTATAGATTATTCCATGAATAGGAATTAGTAGAGATGAGTGGAAGAATGATAATGATAAATACTAAGGTTAACTGAGTGCCATGAATTATAAAAATAATTATATTTTAAAATAATATTTGGATTTGGGTTGTAGAATATTTGATTTAGAAAGAATAATAGACTTGATGCTCTTACTTGCAAAAATGCCAAAATTTTCATATTGTCTTAACAGGATTCAAAAAGTTGGAGTATAGTTTTTAGCATGAATTCTTTCTGAAGGGTGTATGATCTTTTTCTTTTCAAAAGCAAGCTGGTAAACTAAATTTCAACTATCCAGTGGCAGTCAGTCCAGCCCAAATGATTTTAGAAGTGGCCTAATGTTTTCTTCTCTATCCTATATAGAGAAAATGTCCATAGAAGTCTATATTTTCATAATAACTACATCATAAGGCAAATGAACAAAGAAAACATCATTTATATGTTCTATCAGTAATATTGAAAGCCGGCACTAGTTGTGTTTAGTGGCTTACAGATTTCAGCTTCAGATTTCCAGAAAACACCACTACCCATTGAACATCCCATCAGTCCAAAGAAGTTCTGGTCCCCAGGATCTGGGGTTGTACTGACCTTCTGAGGAATCTGGGCCAGGGCTGAGGCAATGAGACTGGCCTTTTCTTCTGTCAGGTTTTTCACCATTGACCCCAGGGAAAACACAACAATACCATGTTCCCCTGAGCTCTGGACAAACTCTTCCATTTCCTGCAAACATAATGTCATATTGAAATTGTGTAGATTCATTAGGTGAGATTTTGTTCATTTACAGTTCTATGTACAAAACATGGCACTCAAGGTCAAAGAAATTTTTAGCTTTGTCTTTCCCATATCATATAATACTGATAGTAACTGTATCAGGAAATGTTTCTGAAAAAAAATGCATAGAGTATACACAAGAACCAATATGACTCCAAATCACCATAGAAGGGACCAGAAAATGGGGCCAACTCCTCTCTTATTAAGATGACATGTAATTCACAAAGTCTGAAAATACAAGGTTTGTTTACTTGAATGTACATAATTAAAGCCAGAAAGCAAGGCTTTAGAATTATTATCATGCCTGATAAACCCAAATAATCCTAATGCAATGATTGTATAACTGCTATAATATTTGAATCTGTCTAGCCATTTTCTTATTTTTACTCCATGTAGATGATTCTCAATATGCATCAAATGTTATTGGTTGATCAAACCAAATGTTCTCTAATAATCATCTAAAATATCCCTTCATCTTCTCGAAGAGATTACGCTAAAACCTAAAGCCGTCTCATCATCATCAGTTCCTGGAGATTCCATACCTGTCATTACTATGACACTACAGGTCACCACCTTGTCTATTAAATCCACGGGACTAAGGTATATGTGCCCTGCCTGATTCTGAGGACCCCTCACATGTGACTGTTCTTACTCATCAAGTCCTGAACAATTAATTCATCAGGACTTTCCACGAACCGTTTCTCTATCAAACAGTTGGGGAAGGTGTTCACAGCTTATTGTGGCACACAAGGAAGACTTTGGCAGTCCCGTGGTGATCCAACCATAGTTAGACTTTTCCATCCCCCACTGCAGTATCCGCACGATAGAAACACAGAAATTTTAATACACCACCTTTTGTGTTCTTTTTCCGTTTAGTTTCTTTTAAATTTTTATTGAAAATATATTCTTCTCTCATACAATACATCCCTCCACAGTTTCTCTTCCCTCCACTCCTCCCAGCTCCTCACCACTTCTGCTCTCCTCCAGATCCAATCTAAGCTTAAATTCTCAAGTCCAAATGACCCAATATAGTTCAAACAGAGCAAGTGTGATGACAGCGATAATTTCTCCTAACACATTAGAGCTACTCAGCAATGCATCTCGGCTATTAAAGCTGTTAACTTCAGAGGGAAAATCAACTATCATGTCTTGCAGCTCCTAAGGTCTTACCCTCCAGAGACCTACCTTAGGTAAAGGCTTGGCAGGTTTGCAGTGCAGTCCTCCCACAAACTCAAAATTAGGTAAATATGGACGAGGGAATTCAAAGTCCCAATATGTTCGCATCAGCCAAATCTCAGCTTTCCCCATAGTCTCACATAATGTGGTGGGTTTTCCTGGAGAGTACACATAATATTGCATGGAGAAAATTTGCACTCAAGTTTGCCAAGTAAAAATGTATCCTACATTTCATTACCAGCTATTGGAAATAAAACTTACATCTTCTAGGATGCTTATCATGGCAATATTTTAAAAGAGAAGGAGAGAAATGAAAAAGAGCCAAACCTGGGAAAGTGAAAGAAAGACAATATGCAAATACTATCTCCAAACAATAAAGCAATAAAAATATAAGTGTAGTTACAAGTGCAGATGAATTCCACAAAGATCCATGTTCTCCAGTAAGTAGCAGTAGAGAGATTATTTGCATCCTCTAAACTATTTGACACTCTTCAGTTGTTGTAAAGTCTCTAACTAGGAAAAAAGTTCTATTATGCACAGGGTCATAGTCTTGCTTTCAGCATTATGTTAGATGAGTACCTTTTTGCAAATGATTTATCACCATTTTCATAATCAGGAAATCTGGATTAATTCTCTCAATACAATAAACTTAGAGATGTGAGATACAAATATAGGGATTGCCAATACCTCTCTTAACATTTACCGTTAAGAAAAAATAATGGGCCAGGCAGTGGTGGTACATGCCTTTAATTCCAGCACTCAAGGGGTAGAGGCAGGTGGATCTCTGTGAGTTTGAGGATAGCCTGGTCTACAAGAACAAGTTCCAGGTCAGGTTCCAAAGCTACAGAGAAACTCTGTCTTGAAAAACCAATAAATAAATAAATAAATAAATAAATAAATAAATAAATAAATAATGCAACTAGAAAAATATTACATACTACTTTCAAGAACCTTTTAGAGAAGACATCTATATTATAAATTACTAATATTAACTAAAAAGAAAACATTTGCTGCAAGTGAGAAAAGAAATACATGATGAAAATCTATTTACATAAACCTGTTGATCTTGTGCAAGCAGGGTAGATATGACTTTCAATGGTCACGATTTAGCATTAGTTTGTAACACGCATGGACTCACACAGCCTAATCATATAGCTATGTAGCAAATAATCATTGCTCAAGGATACTGAGCTTGGAGTTTCCAGGCAGTGCATTAAAACCATCTCACACCTCCACCATCAGAGTGTTTATATCCCTTGCTTCTTTACCTTATGAGTACTTCTAGCCTTTAAGACAATTTCATGAGGAGAATTTTTAATGATTGATATGACAATTACAATAGTTGCTGAAATCTATGTGAAAGCAGCCATACATGGATCTTGGAGATGACACAGTTGGTATCATATTTGTCCCACAGCAAGATTCTCTGGACTTGTATTCTTAGAGGTCAATAAAAAGCTGTCAGTAGCCCAAGCCTGTAATCTCAGTTCTGTGGATTTACAGAGAAATGAATACCTAGAATTCATTTTATAACCAGACTAGCCAAATCAGAATTGAATTCCATTGAAAATCAGTCTTAATAATTATGGTGAGATTGTTAAGACAGAACAGTCAATGCCCTCCAGCCTTCACACACATCCACACATAGCACCATAGGCATGCACACATATACCCACACACACCCAAGCAGTGATTCATGGTTATAAATATGAAGCCCATAACAATAAAAAAATTGATTAAATATTTATGCTTGTTAGTAAATAATTTAGTAACTCATACTTTTAATGTACTAAGAGTGCAGAAAGATTGTATGAGCCAAAGGATGAGGGAGTTTGCTGTGAAACTGCAGTTCCTAGTAATATCAGAAAGCTGCAGTGTAAGTCTTATCAACAAGAGTACTCACTCGTCAGCTGAACACGGACAACAACCATAGACATGCCTAAGTGGATAGGGGAAAGACCTGGAGGCCTCAACCATACACAAAGAACTGTTGGTAATGCTGAAAGTAGCAGAAATAGTCTTTCCCAGAGAGGAGGATTCCAGTGGCATAAGTGGTAATCCTCTACCAAGCTGTCAGCCCTGAACACATATTCAAGTAACATTATACAGATCAAGCATACTGTATTTATGTATTTAGAAATACAACAGGCACAAGCATATACATATGTATGTGCTATAATTAATGAAAAACAGGTCAGGATTTTGAAAGAGATCAGAAGGACATATATGGAAGGGATTTAAGTGAAAAGGGAAAGTGTGAAAATGATATAATAATATATTAGTTATAAAAATAAGAGAAATAAATTTCTAAAAGTCATAAATTGTGCTAAGTTCAGTTTAACCAGATACATAAAACAGTCAACCACATAAAAATCAATTCACAATTTATGAAATTGACAAAACAGAGACCTAAAAATAGTGATAAAAGGCATTTTCTATTAAATTGACATTCACTTGTAGCTTTATGTATTTTAATCACATCTATTATATTTCACGGAAGGACAGAGCAGTCTGGTGAGAACTTCACACTTCCCAGTTGCTGGAAGAAAGATATAATGCAGGTGTCCTGCTGCTGGCAAAGTGGCAAAATTGGCATTGAATTCAAGCTAGGTCTGTAAGCTCACATAGTGAATGTTCAGTGATCTCGCTCTCACAGGGCATAGGGGTTCTTTCAAAGTCCAGTGCAGAACACCTGATGTAATGTGATCTGGGAGAATAGTCTGATAAGTCAGAACTGTCACCTCTGTCTTCTCTCCATGATCTCATTGAGAAGAGGATTCAGGTTGTGTCAATGGTTCATATCCTAGATGCACTCCATGGCCTTGTCAAAAAAAAAAAAAAACTATAATCTGCAGAGTCAGAGCAGAAGTGTAGCTGAGCCACAGCTGAGCCACACCAGAGCCACAGCAGGGCCACAGCAGAAGCACAACAGAGCACACCAGAGCCACAGCAGGGCCACAGCAGAGCCACAGCAGGGCCACAGCAGAAGCACAACTGACCCATGGCAGAGACACAACAGAGCCTCAGCAGAGCCACAGCAGGAGGACAGCAAGCAGAGCCACAGCAACAAAATTGTCATGGTTCATTTCTGAAAAATCACTGCTGTGTCTCCTCAACCTGCTCTGCAATTCAATTCAGTGGCAATTTAAGTATGAAGCAAGTCAGACATTAACTTCCAGACTTATAAATGCACCAAAAGGAGAGAAATCTGTCAGTTACTGTTTATGTATAGCACCTATAAACCCTTTACTCATGAAATTAGACCATTTAAATATATATGCCTATTGGTTAATATTAGTATGCGCTGGCTAATATTAAATGCTAATAATACAGTTTCACATCAAATAAATATGCATAAATTTATTTTCTTATTGTTATATTTATGAATTGAAATTTAGTGGGAGCTAGCTTCTTCAATTTGTGTATATTTCTATTGATTTATTTTATTTTGTATTCTATTCAAGTATTACAATTATTTAAGTAATATTCGATTTTTTTCTTTTTTCACATTGATTTCTCCATTATATGATACTACTTTCCTCAATGCTAAATTTCAGAAAATATTTCAGGGTCACCTTTTACTTTCAGAGTTTAAACCTTAAAATCATTATTTTCTTCATAGACTAGGATTTCACTTTGTTGAGAGATAGAATCTAAAAGACAGGTATTCTTACTGCCCATTTTCATTTCTCATGGTGTTGAGGCATTTTTGCAAGACAAAAAAAGGATTGAGTGCACATGTAAATATATTTATTCTCTGCTTATGTCTAAATATTTTCTTCAATAGTGAGAAACCAATATCACCACAAGGTGATACATATTTATTCCTTCAAACCTCATGAACAAATAGGGCTATAAAATCCATATTTTCTAACTAGGGTACATTTATCATTAAATTTATACACATTGAAACAGTGAACAGAATCATTCCCAAAGAGAGCACTAGACAAATGTGCTTCTGTGCATATATTTCTCTAACACACTTATAAGTAATGAAGCTTGTTGTTTTTTACCGGGCCGAATAAAGAAAGAAACATCTCTGACAGGTACAGAACTTTAGCTACAATAGGAGAGGTCAGCCTAGAATATTTGATGTTCTACATGCTCAAAGTCTACAATAATTTATGGATACAAACATCTATCCAAACATGAATAAATAAAACCAGCAATGTTGAAAATATAAAATATCTGTATCCCACTTAAATCAACTCAAGATGAGAAGGAAGGTTCTTATAAAAATATAACTTCATAAACCAAAGTCACTAGACTTAAAGAAGGTATATCAAACATTACTATTTTATCTCATAATGTTTGTTTACAACACATTTGATGAAACTTACTTTAAGCTTTAACACTTATTTTTGTGAAACATTTTATAATTAATAAGATTCTTATGCATGTTCAGTTTGATTGGTTTGAAGCCATGCCGCCATCATAGCAGTCTGAGTCAGAATATATCCACTACTTCAGAGAGTTTCCTCTTGCCTTTAGTATTATTTGAAGATTATTATCATTGTCTGTATGAAAAGGAGCTTAAAGATCTGTGTCCTTAACAAAATGTTATGGTGTACAATGCATTACAGTCAACTGTTACTTTTTGGCATATATGTATGTGTATATATATATATATATATATATATATATATATATTCCACTTTCCCCATAAGGAATAGAAGAATAACATTATAATGGAAACTGTAGGAAGTGAATACTTTACGAAACCTCGTATGTTCAGAATAATAATATAAAAATAATGCAGTTCTTTTCTTCCACTATCAGCTTATTCACACTGGGTATTGATAACACTGCAAAATTACCTAATTGCTAAGGGAAGTTATTACATAGTACCAGTTTTGGACATTGTACTCCTACTAAAATATTTCCTGTTCAGGGATGTTTAGTGATATGGTTCAGTGGACAAAAGTACTTGCCACCAAGCTAAAGGACAAGAATTCAGTCCCCAGCACTTGCTTGGCAGAAGGGGAGATGCCCTACACAAACTTGCTTTACAACCTCCACCTGCACACCATGGCACAGGTACACACAGAAGAAAGAATAAGAAGTTTGGTAACTTGAGAAAAACAATGGACTTAAGTATTTAGCAAACAACTTCTCAAATGGTCGGATTTGTAAATCTAGATCATTATCAGGTAAAGTAAGAAGTTGGGAAATCTCTATTTATAGAGACTGTCATGAGCATTGTACTATTCTTATGACTTTAAGAGGAAAGACTTAGGTCATACTAGAGGCCACATGCTTTGAAATTTTTTTCTTTTTAAATTTTACTTTTCCCATACAGGGCAAGAGCAGTTTTAGAAATATTTTCTATTAACCCCATATGGTTTGTGGCTAAAACATTCAGTTATTCAAGAAAGACTAGAACTTATAAGTTTACTACATCTAAAGATATAAAAATGCACATTAGTCTTCTGGGCTCCAGTAAGAACTACCTCCCACCTAGCGTGTGTGTGTGTGTTCTTTGAAAGTTTCATGTAATCTGCATTGATCATTTTTACCCTTTTCCAAACTCTTTCCAGATCCATCCTCTTCCACACTCACCCAACATTTTGTCCTGTTTTGTTTTTTAAATCCTTCAAGATAAATTTGTGTTGATTTAATACACTTACATTAAGGCATTGTATTCCAGTGGAACTTGTAGAGTTATTACACTCTCAGAGAAAACTCCCTTTTCTAGCAGTCAGCAATTGCCAATAGCTCCAGATTATGGCTGGGGTTTCATGACTAGCTCCTGCGAGCAACTCAGATTCGGTACATCTTTGGCTAGCACAGGCTTTGCCCATATCGTTGCAATCACAGTGAGCTCATAAGTGTAGGTGTCCTATAATGTCCAAATGATGACTTTTCTTGTAATAATCCTCTACTTCTCTATGTATCTCTTTGTATGTACATATAAAGCCTTGTTGTCTCTGCTTGCCTCTCTATGTATGTGCATATGAGGTCACCATTGCCTCCGCTTACCTCTCTCTATGTACACGTGAAGTCATGTACTGCTCTTCTACGTCTGTCTGTGTACATGTACATGAGGTCAACCTCAGATGTCATTTCTCAGGTGCTGTTTACTTTTTGATGTCAGTGGTGGTATGGGGTCTCTCAATAACTTGCCAAATGAAATAGGCTGGGTGACCAGCAGTACTCCAGGGAACCGGTATTGCAAGTATGCACAACCATGAACTGCTGGTTTTGTTTATTTGTCATCATTGTTGTTTGTTTTCAATATATGTTCTGGGTATTGAACTCAAGTTCTCATGCTTGCACAGTAGATACTTTACACACAAAGCTATGGTGTTACCCCTTCTTTTGCAGATCAGTATTAATTTTAGGTACAGATCGTCATGGAAATGTAATTATGGCTCTGACATTGAAGAGGTAATGAAGAGTATAGTCTAAAGTATGTTCAGCCTTAAATATTTATTTGTATATAATATTACATATAATATAATTTTGACTGTAAGCTGTAAACATTATATTTTTATATGTAGGAAATTTTAGGTACCTATTTTATGCTCAGTAAATATTACTTTACGCAAATGAAACAAGAGGTAAGGAAGAAAAAGAAAAGAATAGAGGGAGGTAGAAAAGAGCAAAAAGTGTGTAAGAAGATAATGTTTTGCACCTAACTTTTGAAAGAAAATGCCACTGGCAGCATTCAGTATTAACCTGTGAACTAATTAATCCCCCTGAGTACTAACAAACCTGGAGAAAAGCCATCAGGAAAGAAAGAAAATGTGGAAGGTAAGCTCATGAGTATCAGGAAGAGTGTAATATAAACAACCATCTAGAACTGGCCTTCTCATTTGACATTATTTTATCTGACTGATTTTCATAAGGAAACTTTAAGGCCAAAAGGCTTTAGAAACACAGGGGATAGAGATGCATCATGAGTAGAGATGGCTAGCCCTCCTGAGATGTTTAGGGCAAGCAGCAGACTAGAATGTAAACGTCGGTTTTCCAATGATAAACTTTTATGTTTTCTAATGTATTTTTTGCAGATAAAGAAAAGCTGAAGAATTGATAGATCATATGTTATAATATTTTCTATTTGTTTGTGTGGATATGTCATAATTTACCTTACTAAAGGGGAATGTATTGATATGTGAATGTCGATTTGAACATTGTAAAGCTACTGACTAAATAAGAATATTTTCTCTCCAGTGGATGAAAACTGCATACAAATCTGTAGTGGAGTGGCGGGGCTGAGTCCTGCCACCCAGCTAGCTTTACCCAAAATAATTACACGGAAACTGTATTCTTTTATAGACTGCCTTGCCCATTATTTTCAGCCTCTTACATCTTGCTTTAACCCATTTCTAATAATTTGTGTAGCACCATGAATGGCGTCTTAACGGAAAGATTCTAGCGTACGTCCATCTTGGGCTGGAGCTTCATTGCGTCTGTCTCCCTGAGGAGAGGCATGGAGGTCTGCCCCAGAGAGGAGAGGTGGGGAAATTGTCTGAGCCACCTACCTCACTTCCTTCTTCCTGTTCTGTCTACTCCACCCATCTAAGGGCTGGCCAAGGCAGTTTCTTTATTAACAAATGAAATCAACAGATAGATAGAAGACACACCTACATCACAAATCATTACCACTAAAACATTCTTTGAAGACTTTTCTTAAACAAAAAAAAAGTAATTAAAGACTTGTAGAGATATACCATGTACATTCACTCAATTGTGGCTCATCCAGCAGGTGGATAACTTTAGCTGAATGAGTAAGAACGAAGGCACCTGTGGTCATTATGACACAGATGTTGAGACTCACCTAGAACTCTGCTGTAGTATGAATCCCATCTTCCCCAGTAGGACTGAAATATATAGTCCTGCAGAGGATAAGATATGGTGTTCTTAACCCTTTCACCAAAGGACATCTGGTCAGTGAGCTCTGACAGGGCTGCAGGTACATAAGAAATAGGTGCTGGGATTTTCCCACAGTGCCTCTCCACTGTAAAGGCTGGAGAGAAGCGCAATGTATACACAAACGGTATTCCCAATTTCAGAGCAACCAGGTCGCCACAAATTGTTACTGGGTCGGCTATTAACACATCAAAGCCACGGTTCTGAAGTCTTGACATTAGTGTGGGATTGTTTAGTACACCATTACAGATCTGAATGTTTACTTGATAGAAAGTCTCGAGGAGCTTTCCTAGTTCTTTGTAGAATGTCCACATGGTGAGAGGTGTTGGCCTGTGGTCTAGCCACAGGGCGATCATGTGTTCAATTATTTCATCTATATTGCTTTTCTTGTAGGAAACTGGAATCTCTTCAAAGTGCATAAAGTCATCAGGACTGGAGTTGATGAATAACGTTTCTGATGTAGCCAGTACAGTCACACTGTGATTTCGTTGAATCAATTCTTCAAGGAGGATTTTAATATTTAACCAATGGCTGCCATCTGTAGGCCAAATTAGCACATTCCCGCTGAGGACAACTTCAGTCAGAACCAAATGAAAAACATAGAGCTGGGAAAACTTCTTAATCATGGTGGAATCCACTGTGGGAAACTGTCTACTGCGGGTCTTTTAAGATTAAAAAGAAAAGTTCAATGTATTTAAGTATATTTCAGGTAAAATAACATTGAATATGATAGTCTAGTTACACCCATTCATATATCAACTGTTATATAAGTTAAGAAGGAACTTACTTAACTGAACTTAATATATATCAACATGATTATAGTGTGGGTAGAAAAGAAATCTAGTCCAAGTGTAATGAAAAAAAATTATGAATGTGTGTCTGTGTGTTATGTGATGCCAGATCCACTTCATAAAATCATGTGTACTCAATATAAGCTATCTGTATACATTATCTTTTTAGATTCTCCAACATTGGATGTCAAACATTATTTCCTTCACTTCATTGAGAACTGTAATTGAGTCCTGAAACTAATATGACAAAGTCATCCAACTTGGAGTATATTCATAACTTTATTGTCTCACTGCCAAACATGCATTATCATTCACATTTAGGAAGAAAGCTGAAAAACCTTCTATTTATTGACTATTTCCTCCAACCACTACTTTTAGAAGTTTTAGATTGATTGGGTAGTGGGGTACGCTATTAAACATTATGTAGAGGATGCCCCTTTTATCTGAGTTGCTTATAATTCCTTCTCACTTCCTTGTTACAGTCTTTTTTTCTACATAATGCAACATTTAAAACAATTCAAAACACAGTTCCTTGAAGGCTGTTGAAACAGGGTCTGTTTTACCTCTGTGTAGGAGACTACACAAGAGGAAGCCAAAAGTACAGTAAGCCCCAACCAAAAACATTATATCCTTTGAAGGTTTGAAGATGCTGGAGAATTATCTGGACCTCTCAGCCTCACTTTTCTTGGTGTAAATGAATGACAACAGAACTAACTAATTTGTTAGATTACTTTGTAAGTTAGCAGTCTCTGTAGAGCTACCATGAAGGCTGCTTCTCTCAGAGGAATGACACTATTTAAGATTTTAACAGTCTATAAAAGTTCCCATGTTAGCAGATTAAAGAGTCCAATGATTAAATTAGTGATCTAGCTTTTGAGATGGGTTTAGTGGTACCACTTGAAGTTCTGAACCAATCTGAACCCAGCAAAGGCAGTTACATAAGTTTGGAATGTCAGACTCATCTCGATGCTTTTAAACAGAGCCATGATAACAAATAATATAATCTAGAGCATAAAAAGCAAAGCTAAAATATGGACATTTAGCATGCAACGTTACTTCATAGTTACTCTTGAATCCTGAAATTCCAGGTTCTTCAGTAACTGAGGAGCACAAAGAAGGAGAAAGAAAACCTGGGAATGATGCATTGTTAGAATTGTGATTTTTTTATAATTTTTGAAAAGACAGCTTCAGTTTGGAGACTGCTGTAGTACTCTGCAGACAATTCAGTTTTGAATTACAGAAGCCAGATGAGAGTGTGAAATATCTCATATTGGTGTCCATAAAGAGTGTCATTGGCAGCACCACTAAATTACTTGGGAGTTTAAAACAGGAAATTTTCAGTGTCAGTTTTTGAGTTTCAAATGATCCTTGCTGGGCAGTAAAATAATTTTATTATGTAGTGATAAAGAAATACTGTATTTAGTTAACAATAGATGTATACATTTCTTTGTTTATTAATTATACTCAGATGATAAAGTGTTTATCTTTATGAGAATTGCCTTAGGCTTCTGATCCCTAGTTTCATATACTACCAAAATATTTCACAATTACAAATTAAAATAAAGTAAGTACATTTTATTTATTGATGTTTGTAGGTATTATATGATGGAGTTAAATTTACGTAACTGGAAAGAGAAGAATTTGTATTAAATCTGTCTGATTTAATAATGAAAGTGCCACTTGGATAGATAAAATTATTTATTGACTTCCAAATCTTTCTTTTACATTAATTAATTAGTCTCCATGAGTACCTGGTTCAAATCAACATTTGAATACAGCATTTAGTTAAAATAGTTTTGTTGGTATTTCAAATTTCTCAATTAATTTTTATACATAATACTATACTATATAATTATATATAATATATTATCCTAAATATACAAAAGATGCTCCTTCAAATTCCTGCTTGTTTTGTAGTGATCAGAGCATAAAACTTATATTAATGTATAATGGATTTTTTATAATTCACTGTTATGCGATATCTGTATTATATTCTTCTTAAAATATTGCAAAATTTTGGTGGCATTTCTGAAAATACCATAAAAATAAGCATAAAATTTACCTGTTTTAAGTTTAAACAATCATATTTGAAATGTGCAGACCCTTTTTCTT
This sequence comes from Arvicola amphibius, assembly GCF_903992535.2. Lineage (NCBI taxonomy): Eukaryota > Metazoa > Chordata > Mammalia > Rodentia > Cricetidae > Arvicola > Arvicola amphibius. The sequence goes on along the minus strand of NC_052047.1, from coordinate 17,530,829 downwards.
ATTTTCAGCTAGAGACTGTTTGGAGCAGTCTCTTAGAGCTAGAAAAGATATCCCAGACAACAGTCCTCAGCGATCAGAGAGCCCCAGAGAGCTGTATTCCTTAAGGAATAGTGAATGACATAGCAAAAACATGAGTAATTAATCTTCATGCAGCAAATTAGAGAATAGCTAAAAGACAGAACTACAAAGTTTTCAAAAAACTAAAAGAAAATATCTAAGAATGTTCAAATTAAACTGTGTTAAGTAACTGATAAATTTTTATCTTAAATTTAAATTGGACGATAAAGTTCTGGAGTCTGGTATGGTAATCCCTCAGCATATTCTATTTTGCTTAAGATTATTTTGGCTATTCAGGGTTTTTTTGTGATTTCATATGAGTTTTAATTTAGTTTTGTTTTTCCTATTTCTGAAAAGAGTGTCATGGGGATTTTGATTAGGATTGCATTGAATCTGTAAGTTGCTCTTGGTAGCATGATCTTTTTTACAATATTAATTCTACTGATCCATGAGCATGGGGAATCTTTTCATCTTCTAGTGTTTTCTTCGATCTCTTCCTTCAGATATTCACAGCTTTCATTGCAGAATTCTTTCATCTCCTAGATCAAGTTTCTTTGATATATTTTTGAATCTACTATGAATAATAGTCTTCCATGATTTCTTTTCCAGCATTCATGTTATTGGTGGGTACTACACACTATATGTGGCAACTTATATTTGTATGTCTACTTATATTTTTATGCTGAACCTATTGATCATTTTATATTTTCTGATGGAATTTTGGGGATCTCTTATAATATCATCTAAAATAGGGATAACTTAACTCGTTTTCTTACTTGTGGTCTCTTAATTTTCTGCCTGTGTCTTATTGTTCTAGCTAGGGCTTCAAGAACAACATTAAAAAGAAACACAAATTTTAGTAGGCTTTGTTTTGTGTTTTTGGCATTTAAGATGATGTTGTCCATGAGTTTATTATGTTGAGATATTCCAAAATCAACTGATATAACTGCAATACACTCTACAACTAATCCTCAGTGATATTAAGAGAAGAGGAGGTGGGAAGGTTGTAAGAGCAAGGGATTCAGGACCCCTGCTGCTAGACATTGTCCCTAGACACAACAGGGAAAATGCATCCGTGAAATCTCACCAATATGGTTACCTAAATAAGAACAGAATAATGGCATCAGTTGACATGACGGTATAGATGGGGAGAATTCAATATGGTCCCACCCCATAGATAAATAGCTACAGGTGGCTAACAGCTCCCAAAAGAGGGAGAACCAGTCTCTTTTAGTAAGGAGCTCCTGCCTTGGTTTGTAAACCCCAAGTACTGAGCTCTGGACACTTGCACATATAAGCAATGCTAAATGGACTCAGCAATATATATATATATATATATATATATATATATATATATATATATATATATATTTGACAAAGAAATCATGACTGGGAAGGAGGGGGAAGGTGGGAGGAGTTGAAAGGTAAGGGGGAGGGGGAGGTGATATAAATACAGTAACAGTGTATTAAGTTATCAAAAACAAATTAGAACAAAATACTAAAATAAGAAGGTACAGGAGACTTATTTGAAAATTATTTAAGTTATTAGTGTATGATTTTACTTTAACAAACCTGATATTTTGGAATCTCAATACTTTCATCTGTAATAATTATTTTTTTTCTTGCTCAGCAGTGAAATAACAAAGATATATATATATATATATATATATATATATATATATATATATATATACCTAAGTATAGGATAAGTTAACTATTGCTAGCTACTATCAATACAGATCCATGAGTTTTAATGAAATAGTCATGATTTGGAAAAACATATAATTTTTATTTTGACATCGTAAGATCCAATGCCTAGTAATTACCAAAGATTGAGAACCCACTCTGTGGTTCTCATTGCATTCTTTCACAGAGAAGTAATCTGGAAAATTTGGCTTGTTTTCTCAGCTGTGACAGTTTTAGGCCTGAATGTCTTTGGGGCCATTACAAAACTTGCATTAGCACAGTGGGGAAAGCAGATGATAAATTCAATGACTCTTTGGAAGGAGATCCAAACCCATTGCCAGCATCATTCTTATTACTATTCTACATCAATTGATATATTGCACTAAAATGAGGTACTTACTCCAGTATGTCAGTTTTTTTATTCTTACCTGATCTTTTAAAAATGAGTGTTCATCTCGCTCAGATCACCAGATTACTATGTCTTGGTAAGAAACAAACTTATATAGGCATTTTGAGCGAGAAGAGGGTAATTCAATTAGCAACACAATGCAGTATATCAAGAACATCTGCTTAAATCCTCATTGTTTTCTCATGAACAAACTGTTAAGAAAGATTAGTTTCTCGTGTCCCCAGTCTAGAATAGTGTGATTCTATAATCAGCACTAACTTAAAAACAAAGAACAATGGGCTTTGTGATTCTGAAACTTCATCCTGAGGAAGGCTAAGTGACAAATAATCTCACAGGTATGATAGGTAGTAATCATGAGAACTATGACTGTAAAGTTGAGAATGGCTTGCTAATGCTCCGGCAGTGAGGAAGTAGTAAAGACCCAAGGCTCTCCACGCAACCTCTGCATGTCCAGCCATTTCAATAAAACATGTTTTTTTTTTTTGTCAAAACAAATCCCTCTAAACAATTGCAAGCTGAAACACTTAGTATAACTTACAGGAGATATTAAAACATATATTTGGATCTAGAGAGATGGTTCAGTAGAAAGGAGCACTTGGCACAGAAGAGTGAAGACCTGAGTGCAGAATCCAGCACTCACTTTGAAAACAATCATGAGTATGGCCACATATGTCTGTAACCCTAGAACTGTGGAAAATTTGCTGTTTAGTGATGTGTTCAGTTCAGTGATAAATTTTGAAAGGAATAAGGCAAAGAATGACAGAACAGAAAACCCCACTTCTTCCTCTTACATCTGGCATGAACAGGTACCCACTGTCACACATGTGTACATAAGCCACCACTCACACATACACACACACACACACGCACACACACACACACTGAATTAACAACCATGTCATCTCTGCCATTTTTCTCGTTTCTCCCATTTCTCATATTGAGCTACACTAATAGTAAATCACACCTAATAGCCAGAATATATTATGCTAATTTTGGTTCCCAATTTAGGCACAATTTCCAGTCCAATAATTGCTTTTAGGGAGACTAATATTTGCTACTTTACTGTTTCCTGGTGAAATCTAAAAACTTTTCAAAATGCCACTCACTTTTGATTATTCAAGCAAAGCCTATCTCCTCTACCCTATTTCTGTATCTTCCTGCATAATTAATAGATTATTCCCTTCATAAACATAATGCCTCTGGCTTTACATCATTCCAATGACAATCTCTAATCTAAGACAGTGCCTGGTGAATATTAAAAAAAATCCATGGTTAGTGAAGAATAAATAACAAACCTCAGAAAAACATGAGAGAAGGGCAAAGACAATTTGATTTTTAGACTAACTATAGACACTTTATGTAATCAATATACATGTTTTATAACATTAAATTTGCAATTACTCACCAAATAAAAACTACATTGCATTTAAGTAATTAAGTAAAATAATTAGATATTTCATTTTGTTATTTTACTTAAGTTAGCTGTGTACACATACAACAAATAAAGCTTTCAAATGCCTTTGACCTTTATCTTAGTCTTTATTAAGCACTAGTTGGAGACTCTATGTATAATAAGAAAATTTTTGTAGATGGCAATCTATACAAGAAAAAGCTTATAAAATATGTAACTTCTTCCAGATGTATTCTACACAAGACTAAACTATCTAGGCAAATTTTAATCCCATATAAATTCTAAATAAGATTTAGTTTTATTTAGCAATCAAATTATTTCTTAAAACTTTGTTCATATAGTGGTTGAAACATTAAGTCCATAAAATTAGTAAATTGGTCCCATAATTCTACAGCCCATGCTTGTTTAAAAACATTCTTTCCTTCTTACATGTGGGTATATGAGTGCACTGCTATGCAAACTTGAAATTATAGATTTGTGTACAAAGAAGAACTTATTGAAGCCATGTTTATATTTCAATAATAGAGCTAGCCGGGCGGTGGTGGCGCACGCCTTTAATCCCAGCACTCGGGAGGTAGAGGCAGGCGGATCTCTGAGTTCGAGGCCAGCCTGTTCTACAAGAGCTAGTTCCAGGGCAGGCTCTAGAAACTACAGGTAAACCCTGTCTCGAAAAACCAAAAAAAAAAAAAAAAAAAAATAGAGCTAGAATGGCTACATACCTAAAGCGTTACTATAATAGGAATCCCATGGCTTCCACAGAGTTTCGAACATGTAGTCCTGCATTCGGTAGGAGATGAAGTTTCTTACTCGGTCAGTGAAAGACATCTGGTCTGTGAGCTCTGACAAAATTGCAGGAACATAGGAAGAAGGGAATGGGACCTTTCCACAGTGCTTTTCCACCGTAGAGGCGGGAGAGAAGCGTAAGGAATAGATAAATGGAATTCCCAGTTTTAAAGCTACGATATCGCCACAAGGAAATACTGGGTCCGATAACAGAACTTCAAACTTCCCTTTTGCCAGCTTTGCCATCAGCTTTTCATTTTTAAGAACGCCATCACAGATCCCTCTGGATACCATATGAAAGTCCTCAATGACTCTGGCCATCTTCTTGTAGAAGGTCCAGATAGTGGAAGGAGATGGCCTGTTTTCCAGCCATGTCAAAACAAAATCCTTGATCACACTCTCTATCTTTTCCTTGCGAAAGGACACTGGATATATTTCAAATGTCAGAGATGGACTAGTTGACGGTGTGATGAAAAGTGCACCAGAGGCAACAAGGACAGTCACATTGTGCTCTTTTCTTATGAGTTCATCTATTATTATCTTAATATTTAGCCAGTGACTGCCTTCCATTGGCCAGATGAGAACATTCCCGCCAAGACTGATCCCTAGGAGACTTATCTGAAGAGACCACAGCAAAACGTTGCTCAACATGATGTCATTTGTTGTAGACTTCTGAAGATGCTGAACAAATTTCTTCACTTTTCTAGCAAAAAAAAATAAAAAATATGACTCCATATTTTTAAAATAAATGATATTTTTTAAATAATTCTCTCTCTTTTAAGTGTTATTAGATGGATACATATTTTATGGACTCAGCAAAGTGTTCTACCTTTCAATGTGATTCCTACCTTTTGACCCTTCCAAATTTGATCTCTTGATCCTTGTTTATATACCCTACTTGTTGATAAATTTCTCCTTAAACAAATCAACTCCATGTACTCTTCAACTCTACATTCACGTCCAGATAATGTCAGTTGAAAGGCCCAGTGTAAGAACACTAACAGTAAGTTTTATTTGTTTATTTATTTTACTGTAGTACATTCATATCATTACATTATTGATGCTAAAACTTTTGCTTTAATTGTATAATTATATGTTTATGACAGAAGCATAATAATATGAAAGTCAAACACACGTGGTACATCTATAAATACTTTTCTCACACATTTGAGAGACGATTTTGGTAAGTTCTGAAAAAAATCTTATAAGTAGGTGAACAAAATACGTACTAAAGGTATGTAATGGATGGTGAATAATGCTCTGGAAAACAGTTTCTAGTTGAGAGGTTTGCTTATTCAAGAACAATATGACAAAGTTTCGTTGAAAAGCAAGTGAACACAGGTCAGTGACAGCTGCCCTATATCACACACTTGCTAATATGAAAGACATTGGAGAATAGGTCACATATATTAATTTCTTTCTTTTCACATTTTTAAAAGATTTGATCTTATTGCACTTATTTTTGTCTGCTGATGCCAGCCACATCCATAGTCCCATAAATATAATCTTTAAAATAGCTATAATAAATAGTTCACTGGAAGGGACAATTTTCCATGAGTTGCTTTATTCGTGTTAGTTTCTTTAGCAAGAAGTCAGTTCCAGTTCTATATGGTATCTTACTGTTACTTTTTTTAATGGGGAAAAAATCCTTTAATAGTTGGAAAATTAATGTAAATTAGGTTTTTCATATCTATTATATAGTAAATAAAATTTAAAAATAAAGTACATAATGTGATATTACATAACAAGTATAATTATATAATAAAGAATTAATACTTATGAAATCATCTGTAGAGCATGAATGAATGCATATAACATGAAATCATATTTATTAATCAACAAATACAGTGTCAGAATAAACCTTAGATTTAGAATGTAATATGTTCCTCCTATAAGCCCTCCTCCTTGTCTTACAGAGAGTAAGTGAGAAGCGTGCTGAGATAGAATGACAGGTAATCTGTTGCACTCATTCAGGATAGAAATTGCTCCCAGGATATCGTTTTCTAGCAAGAATCGTCAGTGGAGCAAAGAATAGGGATGAATTCAGGAGAGATCAGATTTTCAGACTTTATTTTGTGGTCTGGAATACTTGGATGTTTGAAATCAGCAGGGTATACAAATGAGACCAGTATCATGCCATAACATAAACCTTAATCTTCATATACACATCTCAGAAAAATGGCAATATTAAGAATTATTTCAAAATATGGAGGTTAAATTTTAGATTAACTTTTGGCCCTATATTAAACTGGTGACTATACCAGAAATTGTAGAGATAAATATATAAAGAGATTAAAAGTAAATATTGCCACAAGCAAGAAGCTACCTTTTTATTTTATTTATGGTTACCTAAAGTTCATTGTAAGCCTAAGTTTCTCTTTCACAGAAAATTCTGAAACAGGATGCAACCAAACAAATGACTGAGCATGGTAGTGTATACCTACAACCCTAGAATTGAGGAGAGTGCGGTGGGAGGATTCTAGATCAAGATCAGTCTTGGCACTGCCTGAAATAAAGATAAATAAATCATACCTAAAGGAATGGTTGCTGTGCTTATGTCATCTGTCCTCTGCAACACGGAAATTGGCATAATTGGAAAGAAACTGCAGTATTCAAATTTTTATCCTAGGCAATGAATGTAAAAAAAATATTTTCTGACATGTTGACAGAAGGATTAAGCATCACATTAATTGGAGCAGCTGACTCCATTTATACCTGAGATTTCCATAGAGAAATTTTATTTCCTTTCTCACTTTTAATTATTTTGCATGAAGTATATGCCATTTATATTTGAAAGTTACAGAAATTAAAATTGGCTACATAATTTAGAAAAAGAAATTACCACATAATGCTGACACCTTGCCCAGGTTTGCACAGTTGTCCTGTAAGGACTGAGGTGGCCTTTGTGAAGCTCATGCTTCCTTTTGTCATGACTTCATGTGAGCCTTACTTATGACATTATGCTTCCTCAACAGAAAAGCAAGTTAACTTTCCACTGCAAAGAGTTAGGGATTCGAGATAATGCCTCAAACAAGCCAAGAAATTTACCTGCAGGCCAAATTAAATTAACTTTCCTCTTGCACATCTCCTTTAAAACTATAAATCAATATGAAAGGCACAGACTTGATAGAAGAAACACAAACATAAAACAAAAAAAGCAAATAGCTCAGCTTATTTCTGAATCTAACATTTCCAAGAGTATACAGCTAAATATATATATATATAAATATATATATAAATATATATACATAAATATATATAAATATATATATATATATATATCCAGGCCAAACCTTTGTCATTGGTTATTCATTTTAAAAACTACAAGGTAAGTCTAAAATTACATTCCATGGAATAATAAAATAATTAGGAATAGCTTTAAAAGGAAGACTAACAAAACATGTCAGCTTACAGTATTCCTCGCCACAAATCAAATTGTTAAATACCATTTTCTCTAACAGGCCATTATAGATTGATTATCTTTATGCTTATGAATCTCTTACCTGTTCTTCACAGCAGTATCAGCAGCACTCATCTGTCAATAAGAAAATGTTGAATTTAAATAAAGTCTGGGTAGACACGGTGATACGAGGAACATGATCTTGAAAATAGGGAGATTAAATAGATTTGCTTACACTTAACCTCCGCACCCAGTATACCTTTTGTTAAAGGTACATCTTTCCATTGGCTCCTTTATAGCCATTTATTTTCCTTTTTTATTGATTTTATTGAGCTACACTTTTTTCTCTGTTCTTCTCCCTTCCTCTCCTCTCCCCTTCAACCCTCTCACATGATCCCCATGCTCCAAATTTACTCGGGAGATCTTGTCTTTTTCTACTTCCCATGCATATTAGATCCATGTATGTCTCTCTTAGGATCCTCATTGTTGTCTAGGTTCTCTGGGGTTGTGAATTGTAGGCTGGTTGTCTTTTCTTTATGTTTAAAAACCACTTATAAGTGAGTACATATGATAATAGTCTTTCTGGGTCTGGGCTACCTCACTCAATATCAGTATGGCAATTTCTCAGAAAATTAGAAAACAATTTTCCTCAAGACCCAGCAATACCACTTTTGGATATATCCAAAAGATACTCAAGCATACTTCAAGAATATGTGCTCAAATATGTTCATAGCAGCATTGCTTGTCATAGCCAGAACCTGGAAACAATCTAAATGCCCCTCACCTGAAGAATGGATAAGGAAACATTTACACAATAGAGTACTACATAGCAGAAAAAATTAATGACCTCTTGAAATTTGCAGACAAATGAATGGAACTAGAAAATGTCACAGTTTTTATGAGTATTTCAACTGAAATATCCTTACTATGTCAATGAGTTAACTTTATTAATCTTTATGATTATGAGTAATTTTTGTTAATTTTTAAGCAGTCTTATTTTACATAATAATCCTAGTTCCCTCTCCCTCCCCTGATGTCTTTCCCCCTTTTCCTGACCCCACCCCTCTTAGAGAGGGTGATGCCTTGCATTGGGAGTCAACAATGTCATATCACTTAAGGCAGGACCATCCCTCACCTGCGATATCTAGGCTGAGCCTCTATAGGGAATGGGCTCAAAAAAAAAAAAAAAAAAAAAAAAAAAAAAAAAAAAAAAGAAAAAAAAAAAGAAAGAAAGAAAGAAAGAAAGAAAAGAAAACAGTTCACACACTAAGAATAAATGCTGGTTTCACTGTTAATGGACCCACACAGACTTCCCTAGCCACACAACTGTCACTCAGATTCAGAGGACCTTGTTCAGAACTAGCAGGTTCCCCAGCTGTCTGGCCAGAGTCAGAGAGCTGCTACTTGTTCAGGTCAGATGTTTCTGTGGGTTTCCCCATAGTTGTCTTGATCCCTTTGCTCATATTATCATTCGTCCTCTCTACAACTGGACTCCAAGGAGCTTGGTCCAATGCTTAGTTATGAATTTCTGCATCTGATTTTATCAGGTACCAGATGTAGTTCTATGATGACAATTAAGGTAGTCATCAATCTATTAGTCTTTCCTGTCTATAAAAAAGATTAGTATTTAAATTACTAGCTGTACACTTAAGTTTACAAGTTTTTAGTATACAATATTAGAGAATAAAATCCCCACTACATTTAATTATGCAAATATTTTGATTTAGAAAAAATAACATATTTAATGTGCTTTATGCATGTTTTTCTAAATATGTTATACTTATTAATAACAGGTACAGCTGAGGATTTCATCATTCACTGTTTTAGTTGATATGCAAAGGTGACAATAAAATTCATACAGATTTAGTGAGGGACAACTTTCTCTCTGAGAGACATTCTTTTGTGATGATATTGGAAAGGGAGTGTGAGAGAAGCAACACACTTCATTCAGATTCAAGTATGCATGGATTGTATACACATGCTTAAAAATATTGCCAAGTCATAGAACAAGTAAAGCTAAAAATAGTGCATGCTCTACAGAAATTATTTCACACACTTGAACTGCTAATACCCACTGCTTTTCAACCAAGTAGAACAAGCCCAAGATGTCATTTCCATGAGATATCAGATGAAAAGTCTCTTCCACATCTGCTAATAGAAGATGGCATGAACAAGAATCAATTCCTTCAATCTCTCCCTTTTCCATGGAGGATCTATATTATTAAAGCATATTTCTGTTTCCCTGTCACCAAATGTAACACAGAAGTCACACCCCATTTCTGTCAAAGATGTGTGCATTGATTTACATTATTTCTTGCAATCACTCTCCCATAGAACACATATGCAATAAGCTCCTTCAGTGCATAAACATTCTATTAATTCAAGAAAATCAGTAACTTTGACTTAAATGTTACCTTTTAAATTTCTGATGATCTGGAGAATGGCTTAGCACTTAAGAATACTTGCTGCTCTTGCAGATGATGTAGGATTGGTACCTAGCACCATGTGGCAAAATACAACCTTCTGTCACTCAAGTTCATGAAATCCAAATGCTCTGTATGGCTTCAATAAGCACCAGGCACACATGTATTGTCTTGCACATACATAAATGCAGGCAAAATACTCATATTTATAAAATAATTCTTAATTTTTTAAAAAACAGTTTGGTGTTTCTACATTGAGTTTTCAAATCAAAAATACCTTATATATCATTTATTATATAATTCATCATTGTTTGATTTATTACCAACTTCATATAGACAATTTGAATATATTTGTACATAATTGGTTTCTTTACCTGTTACTAGCGGTCATGAAAAAAATATCCCATTAAATATTTTGAAGAAAAAGAAATCATTTCACCCACTGTCAATTTTGTGGGTAAGGGTGTTTCGGTTGGGCAGTTCTGCTAATCTCTCAGACATAATTCACATGGTTTAAAGTTGTGTTGTTCTCTCTTTGCTAGAACCCTGACTAATCAGCCTCAATGAGATTGTCTGAAGTGCTCTCACTTAGCCCAGTGAAGCTGTGATCGCCTTTCTCCTACTATATTAATAGTGTCATGTGAAGACCCACCATCCACACAGTCCTTTAAACAGAATGAGGCCCTTATCAGTTCCTAGTACATTTAACGAAAGATAACACTATTTTCTAATAATTAGCTTTTTAATTTCTTCTTGATGTGAAAATTCTGATAATCAAATCTTGTGTAATAACACTCAATGATAGTTGGAAGACAGGAAAGATTATGCCTTCCATAAGACCATTTGATTAAAATAAGATCATACTAAAATGTCCAAAAAAAAATCTGTAATTGTAATTTCAGTAAAGAAGAACAAGCGTAGAAGTATAATTTAACTTAATAAGCAGTACAATCTAATATGGCATCATGAACTTGAAAGTAGAGTAGAGGTTATCGCTGTTCAAAATTAATTTTATCACTGTATTGTTAATAGATCATATATATTGCTAATAAGTGTAACTTAACTTTTAATGCACTATATTAACATTAACTTTTTATATTTTATAATTTTCATTTAGTAGTGTTTATTATGGTTATATGCGTATGTGCATGTAGTTTGTTTTTTAAAATATAATCTATTCATTTAAGTAAAGTATCCAGCTTTCTAGATTAACTTAAAAAATTTTTTTATTTTAGTGTTTTTTACTAGATTAACTATTTAAAAATTAATTCTTTTACATTTTTGGTTTTTTCAAGACAGGATTTCTCTGTTCTGAAATAGGCTCTGTAGATTAGTCTGGCCTTGAACTCACAAACAATTGCCTGCTTTTGCCTGCCATTCCTGGGATTTTGAGGTTATAACATAACTTCGTCAATTCTCCTTCCACTTTTTTCCTCTAAAGCAATGGTTTGCGGGTAGTGACCCCCATACAGAGTCAAATGACTCTTTTAAGGGAGTTGCCTAAGACCATCAGACAATTCATAACACTAGCAAACCTACAGTTATGAAGTAGCAAGAAAAATAATTGTATGGTTGAAGGTCAGCACAGCATGGGGAGCTGGAGGAGCTGCCTGTATTAAAGGGTTGCAGCGCTAAGAAGTTTGAGAATTACTCCTCTAAAGCCTCCCTATACCCTTCTTTTTCTCTTTGTTTCATTATATTCTATACTGTTTAACACAATTTTTAAATTTAAATATATTTTGATAGTATTTTTCTTTTCTTCCCAATTACCTGCAGATCTTGTCCCCCTTCCCACCCACCCAGATTTAAACTCTTTCTACAAAAACATAATACAACAATAAAACCCATCAAACCCAAGGAAGCAACACTTAAACGGGGAAAAAAACAAACACAACAACAACAACAAAACCCCCACCAAACTGTAACAAAATAATACAACAACAGAAAATTCTTGTGGAGTCCAATAGAGGATGATCAGCTACTAAACATGATGCCTGCCCTGGTGAGGTTGATAATACTCAGTGTTACTCCACAGGAGAAAACTGGCTTTCCCCTCCCAACACCTGTCACAGTGGACCTCTAGTTAGTGCCATTAGACAATGTTCACCTACGAGCAGCACACACCGAAGCCAGATAAACAAGGACACGTGTTGTTGAGTCTCTGAGAGAATACACAATTGCATTATGGGTTTGAATGTTCTTATCGTTTCTTCTGGAATTCTCATGAAAGTTCTGGAATGAAAAAGGAAAGACCTCACAAGCTAAGATATTTTCCCAACCGTCTGAAAACTTAACAATCCTACCAAAATCTACCTATCATATATCTCTTATTTCACTATTTTTAACTCCAAAATTTAATGACAAAAGCATGAGCAGACATTATTAATATTTTCTACTTAATTGTCATTGCTGAGATACATAATCTATGTATGAAAAACTTCTACACAGAAGAAAATGAAGAGTAATGACCACTGCTCAGATGCTAGTGTGGACCTCGGTGGGTAAAGTGGCTTGCTGCCAAGGCTGACAGTGTGAACCCAAATTCCAGGATCCACACGGTAGTAGGAGAGAACTGATCCCCATGTCTTGTCTTCTGCAATGACCATTTTTCCTGTCGCCACTGAAAAATTATCGTTGTTGATTCTGTGTGAAGAAGAATTTCAGGCAGGCATTAGCACTGAGCCGTGTGTTTCTGGCTACAGATTGAGAGCAGATAATAGAGAGAAAGGGTAAAATCACAACCAACAATTTCTGCAAGGATTAGTGTTTGGTGCTCTTTAGTCTATTAGTAAATCGGTGTTTATAGTTGGACTTTACATATATAGATAATGCTTCAAAATTCAGAAGTTACTAAAAATGATTTTCGTTGTGGTTTTGTTTTATTTCGTTGTCCTTAACCAACCAGAATTTTTCTCAAGGATGAAAAAGAGTTGCTGGAACAGTTAAGACTGTGAAATTTATGAGAAAATGAAGAATTTCGGAGAAATTTTCCAGAACCACTTGAAGAGGCGGGAAAAAACAAAACAAAACAATACTTACTTTAATTAGGAGGGGGGGTTTCTAAGAGATCTTTAATTGGTAATGGCCGTCGAATCACACGTAAGAGGCTGAGAACTTAGTACTGGGTCTGTGAAGATGAATACCTCAACAGTCGGAAGAGTCACAGAACAGTTGAAGGAACATGACCAGTAACTACTAACTAGTCCAGAGGCCAGTGCCACAGTGACTCCAATCTGACTCCTGTAATTCAGAGCGCCACTTGTCATTGTTCCATGATGAAAACTTAGATACACTGACTCTTGTATCAGTGAAGGAAGAAGCAGCAACAGCAAGGAAAACCAACTCCACTGCAAGAAGGTAAACCAAGCAGGCAACAGGCGAGAAATTTACTTCCTGAAAAACCCTTTGAAAGAAATCTGTATTGCAATCTGAATGTGCCTCAAACAATTGGGATGGTCCTTCTTCTGTCAATCAAAGCAATCAGGACAATTCTTCAGTGGTCCAACCCTCCCTAATCAGGTGCTTCTGGTTTGGGGCAAGTTGCCATTAAAACTAACTATAATACGTCTCAGTTTCATTAGGAAGTGTTCATGGACAAGAGACAGAGAGAATCTGGAGGCAGTGAGTATTATAAGCAACACATTTGATTCAAAGGGTGAAGGGAAATGAGGCAGACATGGGGTGCTAAGACTATAGATTTTCATTTTGCATTTTTACTACAGAAGAGAGCAAAAGACTCATGAGCCATAGGAAGAATGCTATAAAAAGAAGGGAGAGGAGGAAAAGGAAGAAAAGGAAAAGGAGGAGAAGAAAGGTTAAAGTTTACAAAGACTAAATGTGTGTGAGATTTACCACAGTTCTTGAGAGCTGGCACAATATTGATGCAGGGAGAGTTCACCCACAAATAAAGGTGGCCATACTGAGCTGTCTGACCAGAGGCATGTGAGTTCATCAGCAAAATTTATGAAAATTCACTTCTGAACACGGCAGGGGACAGGTTATTTATTTGAGCAAGGCAGCTTAGCAGAGGACTATGACTACACCTTTCTCAGTCAACTACCAAATTCCATTAGATCCTTAACCAGGGTAATGGGCTCATGAGTCTCTTTCCCCGCCATGATCAATTTTAGGTAATTTGTTGTAATTTACAATGACTATGCATATTGGAACAATTTGTCAGCATTTTTAGAAAGCTTCATTTCTTAAGGGACAAGCTCCTTTTTAGTGTGTTAGACATATACCTTATCTCTTAGGCTTATTATTCTGCTACTAGAATTGGATGCAAAGCATCAAGAAACTTGCTAATCTCAGTTAGACCTTGAGGATCTTTTCCTTAACTAACTCCAAAGTGCTAGAGAGGAATTTGTATTTTAGGATGCCAAAGTGAAAGTGATAATACCAAAGCATCTGCAAAATAATTGGAAGAGCCACCTTACTGCTGCGGTCCCCTGCAAGGATGGTGCAGAGGGGTGTTTCTGTCAATCACTTCCTTCGTTAGAGAAAAAGAGGGAGTATTCTCTTTCATATAAGCACTATGTTGAAAACAACTAACTCCAAATTCTGTACATTTCCCAAGTATATAGTTAGCAACCTTGCTTCGTCATCCTATATGAAAGGGTCATTCTACCAACGGCCCATGAGTGTATCAGTAAAGCTTTAGTTTATGATTTGTCAAGCTTAGCTTTAGCATTTTCCAGAACATAAATGATTTACAAAACCCCAATTTAGGACATTCAATGATTTCTCAAGACAAGTCATACTCAACTATGATAGGTAAGAGTTCTCGCCATTATTTCAGATAATTCTGTCTGCAACAGAGGGTTCCTTGAGCTCAGCGGCATCCTCCTCTCTTAATGCCAGTGTCACTAGTAACTAGTCTTCCAGCAAGTTTCTTCATGTAAATGAATACAAACTAAATAATACTATCATATGAACAATAATTTATAGATAAATTAGATGTTTCTCTATTATTCAGTACAATTTATAGTTTTAAAGCTATTAGTCAAGAAATGTATTTAACCAAAAAAAATTAAAAAAAAATAAAAAAAAAGCCGGGCGGTGGTGGCGCACACCTTTAATCCCAGCACTTGGGAGGCAGAGGCAGGCGGATCTCTGATTTCGAGGCAAGCCTGGTCTACAAGAGCTAGTTCCAGGACAGGCTCTAGAAACTACAGAGAAACCCTGTCTCGAAAACCAAAAAAAAAAAAAAAAAAGAAATGTATTTAGACATCGTATGTACAATACATTTTCTAATTTTACCTGACTTATAATTCTCACTAATTTCTAATAAAAAAATGTGGCCTAAAACTAGTGAACTCCTTAGAGTGCTCTACACTATATGCCCTAAGAACAATGTTTCTTTGGGATGTGAACTCTGAGTTCCAGTCTGTGTGCCAAGGACACTAAGTGCTCCTCTTGGTGACTGCACACCGTGTACCTTTTACTCAGTCTTATGTTAACACACAGAGGCTGAAATAAATTAACCTTCCCATCCCTAACAGCCCATCTGTCAGAAAGCAATATTTACAATTCAATAGGGAAAACGAGGAATTAAAAATTGCTTTATAACATGATTTTTTTTATTTTTACATTTTTCCAAAGTAAAATGGCCTGCATTTGAGCCTCTCCTAATATTCGTAGGGTCAGAACAAAAGGGCAAATGGACTCTTTAGCTCAGAGTCAGGCCCATGAGCATTCAGCATTCAAAAATCCTCACTTACAAAGTACTTGGACAGATCAGTTGCTATTAATTAGTGATCTTTTATTTCAGTTCACTTCCTCATTTCTCATGAAAGTATTTTCTTTTTTATTTTAAAACAATCTTTTCTCATTTTACATACCAATCCCAGTTCCCATTCCCTCTCCTCCTCCCACTTTCCCATCTCCTCTAATATCTCTCATCTATCTATCATCTATCTATCTATCTATCTATCTATCTATCATATATATGTACATATATACATATATATAGTCTATCTAGATGATAGATTTATCTTTCTCTCACCATAAAGCTGACATTGCATAAGTCAACAACTCTTGAGGAGTGCTCTGGGTTGTGGTCTAATACACAAGAGGTCATACCAGTAAAGAAACTCTCTCTCTCACTCCCAGAAGCTACTAAATATCAATAGCTCTTCAGCTAGAGCTAAGACTTCATGTCCTCTGTCTCCTTTTCCATGCAGGTATTTTGCAGGAATTAAGTTTGAACAAGGTCTTTGTGGATATTTTCAAATCTTTTCTCAGTGAACTGAAGTTTTGTCACTTTTCTTGAAAACACAGACTTATGGCTATTTTAATAAGAATATTATACTATATGGCTACTTAATTTCTGGTCCTAGGTCATGGAATTGTATGCAACAATCACCCTTTCCAGAAATCTTGCAGCTGGAGCCCTGAGCTTCTGTGTAACAGTCCGCCTTTTGGAGTTTTTAGACAAATGGATTTGTTTAGAGTGGCCTTGCAATTGGGTCAGCTTTCTTGCTAGTTTTATAACCTGGAGCAAGTACACAGATGCTAGTGGTAGCCAGATATATTCTTGGTGATATAACTGAGTCAAGGATTATTTTTCCAGCGTAAGCCTAATATTTTGTGATTAGAGTAGGTCCTAATCCTTCCTGTTCCTGCTCAATTTCAGAAAATCTAAAGTAGGTTATTGATCTGTCTTATGTTTAAAAGTTTAACATTAATAAGATGTGTCTTTATGCACACATATGTATGTACATGTGTGCTTATGTGTATGTGTGCATGTGTCTATGTGGTGTAAGAGTGCATATAGATGTATGTGTACAGGTGTCTGTTGTTCTATGTGAATGTGAAATGTCAGATTTCTTCCTCAATTACTTTCTACTTTTTTTTTTTGAGACAAAGTCTCTCACTAAATCTGAAACTTGCTGTTTCTACCAGAATGACTGTCCAGCAATGCCCATGGGTCTTGGCTTAGTCCTGGCAGTGCAGAGTTAATAGATATGCACCACCATGCCCACCTTTTCTTTACACGGATTCTGGGAATCTGACCACTGCTCCTCATGTTTGTGCAACAGATACTTTACCCACTGAGACATTTCTCCCCAAGACTTAATAGGTTATTTCTCTTACCATAAAAAGATAATGGACATGTAAGTCACAAAATAGGATATATTTTAGCTAAGGTTACTGTTGCTGTGATGAAACACCACGATAAAAAAGCAACATATGGAGAAAAAGGGTTTATTTGGCTTTATATATCTAGTCCATTTTAAGAAGCCAATGTTGGAACTCAATCCAGGCAGGGACTTGGAGACAGGAAATGATGCAGAGGCTATGAAAGCATGTTGCTTACTGGCTTGTTCCTTATGGCTAGCTCAATAATATTTTATGATCTTTCAACAATACAGGTATCATTTCTCAATTTTCACGCAATTAAGGAAACTATGGATCAGAGATAGTGATCTATATAAAATCAGATAACTGGTACATAGGGGAGATAGGTTCAAATCCTGCTGTGTGTGATATAAATGTTTGTGCTTTTTCTCCATGCCATATTACCTCTCTCTATCATTTTCCTACTGATCATTGTGCTGCATCCCTGACTCTTAGCCCTGAATGTAAGGTCAATTTGTCTTTGACTCAGAGCCATGCTGGAGGAATAGGACGTCTAAGAGGTTCTGGTGACCTGCCAGGGCACTGCAAGGATCTCTGTTATCAGTAGGAGTATCCTTGGCTGTGGTCAGAAGAAGGACATTTACTTCTCTTCAAAGATTGAGAGAAATTTGCTAATCCAGAGCCATACAAGGAACACGTGTCAGAAAAGACAGGAGGATCAAAGTAATAATTAGCAAATTACTAGCCAGGTTGAAAATGAACTTGGGATAACTTAGTGTCCTGAAAAATAATTGTTACTAATTTAGCCAAGATTTCCCTAATAATTATATAAAAACATCTAGGGGGCCCTGAAGGAAATTACAATTTGTTTCCTGGAGCTACATATCTGTATAGTTATAAATAGGTATGCATTATGCGACATGGCTTTCTCTGTGTTTCAGGTCTCGTACTTGACTAGTGAGTGGATCAATACCCTCAAGGTAAAAGGAAGTAAAAACAAACTGAGATCCAGGCAATGGCTGTGATAAAGCAATGGTGTATAGCTGCCCAGAGGCCAGAGAACTGAATGAGACACCTAGGAACTGAAGGATAGAGACATGGTCTCTGATCCTTTCTATAACCGAGTAAAATTGAATCTATTTTAAGTTTACAAGCAACGATTTGCTAATGTGCACATTTTGAGAGCTCACATGTGTACTCCCGTGGATCCAACTCAACATGACAGAAAGAGCACAGCTCACACTCCAACACAAGATGGCACTGGTGTTATAAGGACCATCTCTACAGTATGTTTTGTAGAGTTTGATTGACTTTTTCTGTCACTTTCTATGCTGTAATAAAATATTGAAGAACTTATATTCTCTCCCTTTCGAAGAGAGATAATTTAGAAAATAAATAAATAAAATACAATTTCCATTTAGTGATACTGAAGGACAGTTTTTGAAGGTTTTTCAGATGCAGATAAGTATTTTTTCAAGTGAATTGTATTTGATATAAGTGATATGTAGGGGGAAATAGGAAAATGAGGAAAGAATTTTAATTGAGAAAAGAGAGGGAAGTCAATACAGAAGTAGATGAAGGAGGGAAGAAAGAAGGAATAAATTACACTAAGGTTGTCTTAAAATCCATGAAGAAAACATTATTTATTTATTTAAATTATATTTAATACACACATGTAAGTGTTTATATATCTCTATAGCACTTTATGGCACATATGTACTTTTTAGGGTTCTCTAAAGAAACAGAACTGATAGAACATAAATATATATATATGTGTGTGTGTGTGTGTGTGTGTGTGTGTGTGTATACATGTATATATGCATATATATATAGATATATATATGCAGATAGATAGATAGATAGATAGATAGATAGATAGATAGATAGATAGAATGTGTGCATATTGGATTTATTATGTTTCTTACAAGTTGTGGTTCAGGTAATCCAACAGTGACTGTTTCACATAGGAGAGAGAATCTTGGAATTTTTTTAGACCATAAGGCTGGATGTCCAGCAGTTCCAATTTGGCACCCAAAGCATGCAGGAACCTGAAAATTTTCAGTCTATGTTGGATTCCTGAGGAAGTCAGTTTGAATATCATTGAAGGAATACTACAACATCAGGCTAGATGGTCTTACCAGCTAGACTGACAGAAAGCAGGCAAAAAGCAAGGTCTCTTTCTATGTGACTTTATCTGGCCTACTATCAGAAGGTGTAACCCAGATACAGAGTGAGTCTTTCTGCTTCAAATATTTTTAAACAAATCCAGCACTGAAATGCTCGGCAGTTGTATTTTAGTCGATGCCAGATGCAGTCAAGTCGGCAACCACAAAGATTGGTTATTCCAAGTTCACCCCTTGTCAGTTTGACACACCTATGATATCTCCATGCTTATTTCCCAAATGGAAATATGCAGGTCATAATTTAATCTAACATGATATGACTATCTCAAATGCAACCTTAAACACATTTTATATTTTAAAATAGGTGTCAAAGTCCTTAGACATTAGATGACATTAGAGTCACATAAGTTCAATGTGATAATATAGATAGTTATCCACCAATATTATCTCAATTCATGTTGTAGTACATGATAAAGAAACTAAGGAAAGAAAATGCAGATATTGACTTAGGTGTTAGCAATGACAGCCTTTCTCTACCACATATTCTTTATTTCCTTCAGTAAACAACACGGGTAGGTCCTTCACAGCAACAACCCATTCTGAGGTACCAAATTCTGTCCTACTGTCATTTCTACTGTGACAAGCAAGATGAACACAGTAACTTATAGAAGTACAAGTTTATTTTAATTTATGGCTCTTGAGTGATGAGTCCATTATGATGGGGAGGAAGGCATGGAGGCAGGAACAGAAAGCTGAGAACTCATATCTTTAACCGCAAGCAAGAGGCAGAAAGAGTGACCTGGAGGTACATCTAAACTTTTAATGTCTGAACTCATCCCCAGTGATGTACTTTCTTTATCACGACTGTACCACTTACACCTTTCCAAATAATACCACCAACTGGGGACCAATATTCAAGTGCTGGAGACTATGGGGGACATGTCTCACTCAAAACACCGGATCACATATATAAGGAAAATTAAATTATGATGCAGTTGAAGAAAGGCCGTGTTGTTAGTAAGTTGTGCTGGATCATTGCATATCCCTTGGGTGAAGAAACTTAGCTTTAGTCCTTTCATATAAATAATATATTACAGATTTCAAATAAAACAAAAACTATAAATTTATTTTAAAAAAATGCATGACTTAACATGACTTAATGACCTTAAGTTGCAATCGAGTATGCCTTACATGAAATTCAAATGTATACATTAAGGAAATATGGTAAAATACATAATAATTAAGGTGAATAATTTTTTAAAAAACTATTATGTGACCAAAAACTCAAATAATGGAACCAGGAATATATTTGAAGTGACTGATAACCATAATATATTCACATATACAATGTAATTTTAAAAGTTGTTAAAGCCCAGAAAGCCAAAATATTCTATTTATGTTATTCCTTTAATATAGTTTTATTACTTTATTTTATCTATATGAGTACTTTGACTACATGTTTGTTTGTGTACTGTATGCACTCAATGTCTATCGATGCCTGAAGAGAATGTTGGGTTCCTTGGGATTGGAGTTACAGAGTTTTTGAGCTGCCATGTGAGTTCTGAGAATCGATTACTGGTCTTCTGGAATAGCTACCAATGTGATTAACTGCTGAGCCTCCTCTTTAATGAACTTCTCAAAGTAAAGTAACTTACGCTGGTAGAAACCAGAATCATGGATTTCACTCCCGGGACTATTGACCGATAGAACAGGAAGGTAAACTGCAGTTCTGGTAGCATTCCACATATTCTCTTGAGACTTGAGTGTGATTTCCCAACAGTATTTATTTGAGGAGATTTACCTCTTTTATATATATATTGATTTTGTGATTTTTTAATTGATTTTTAGTGAGCTCTACATTTTTCTCTGCTCCCCTCTCTGCCTCTCCCCTCCCCTCTTCAACCCTCCCCCAAGGTCCCCATGTCCAGATTTAACTCTTTTTGTGTATGTGTATTGTACATTCCAGTATGCGAATGAAGGCACTGACAAGGAATTTCAGGGCCTCTCAAATTATATGAACTGAGGATCAGAATGCTTTGAATCTGCTTTATCTGTTTACTGATTTAACCACTTATACTTTCCTGTTTGCATTTCTTATATAATTTTATGGCAGAGAACCCACTGCACTTCATGCTTACAGCCCAAAATAGGATTGGAAAATAACAATACAAGACACACATCGTGGAGGTATAGTTTCCGTGTGCACTAATCTCAACAGAAACGTAGTTTTTGTACAGTGAAAGGATTAATTTCTAGGAAAATAATAAAATGAATCTTCAAAGAAACCTAATCGATAGAAATTATGTAAGCTAATGAATGGGTCATACAGTGAGAAGGATGTACTGGGAAACTTGCCCATTTGGTTGATTTTGAAACTCTGCACATTCGGCAAAAAAAAAAAAAAAAAAAAAAAACCAGTGTTGAGCTTTGGTTTGCCAAGCTCCTTTATCTTTTAAATCATACTAAATAATTGGTTTCATGTTTTTTCTGCTCTCCTCATTTTACTTTCTGTGTTTGCAAATGTGAATAGATCAACAAAACATTCTGTCTTGGCAGCTGTTTTCATCAGTCTTACAGTCATTGGGAAAACAGAAGTAGCTTGCATTTGTCTCTTGGTAATAAAATTACATAATGAATACTGCCAAGGAGCCACTTGAAGTGGTTATATAGAACACATAGTGTGTGGCACCAGTCTAGAGTTTCTTAACAGGCCCTCTAGAGAGAAGCATGTGAATTTCACTTGCTTTGCAGAGCTTGTGAAGGGCACAGCAGTTCTGATCTGAAGAAATGGATATAGGAACGTGAAGCATAAGAAAATATTTCATCTCTATGCTCTTTTCTGTTTGCTTCATTCTAACTTGCAAGAAAAGATTCTCTATAAAATTTATAACAGCTTGTTCCTTTCTGCATCAATAAAGAACAGGGCAGAGGACAGTCAGTGACTACTAAATAAGCTTTGTTGCAAAATTACCTTATTAATCTCAAGTGGGGATAGTGTGAATTTCACAGAGACATTCCTTTTTAATAAGTAAGCTTTCAGGTCAAAGTAGAAACTTGAAGTAGCCTACGTGAGTTTGAACAATGCTATTGTGACTGTTATGTCAAACTCTAGACAAGCACTGACTATTGATAAAGAAATGACATTCATAAATGTAATTATAGGTTCTCAGGAAAGTTCCCGAAAGCAACCGAGATTTCATGCTGACTCTAGCTTGGGATATTTATTGTGATTTTATTTATTGAATTCATATATAATTTTATGTGCTCTAATGAAACAATTAAGAGTGGCTATTCACTGTAAAAATGAATGTGATAATTTTTTTACATGGTAGCCTGGGATGACTTATGATAGGAGCAAAATGGCAATAAGATTTGAGAATTACATATCATTCTGGGGCTGGAAGATATCTCAGTAATTAAGAGAGCTAGCTGTTCTTCCAGAGGTCATGACTATTGACCCCATCACTCATGTATGGTGACTCACAACTGCCTGTAATTCTAGCTCCGGGGCATTTAACACTCCCTTCTGTTCTCTGTGGGCACCTGTCCACATGTGGCAGGCCCATGGAAATATAAAAAATAAATAATAAAACAAGAATTAGCTACAATTCTACATAATAAATTGCTTAATTTTGCATTAGAATGTACAATATATTTTATTATCCCACTCCATAATAATTATGAAAAATTAGTTCATTTTGTAAACCAACAAGAAAAGGTTGTGGTAAACAAGAACATCATTATTTCCCATAAATAAGATTGTTTCAAAGTGAAAAACATAGCTCTTACCTTAAAAGGAACAAGAGTTTGAACAACCTGTTGTTTCTACAAACATGAATAACTGTAGACCAAGAACACAGATCTAGGTTAACCTAAATATGTTGATAATTTTTTGACATAGTAGTCAGCCTTTGAAACCTTCAAAGGATGTTTTTATCCTGTTTTTAAACTAAAGCCTTATAACTTTATCAGGCAGAAAGAGGTTAGAGATATGGACAGAAATGAGCCAGAAACAAATCACCTCAAAACAGGGCAAGAAGAAAGGGTCCAGTGGCCACAACCTTTGAAAGACCATTCAGCCAGGACTTGTCTAGTAATGAAGGGATGTGAAGGGAGGTAGTAAGTTATGCTGCTTTGAAATTTTAAAAATAAAAGCTCATGAAGTGTTCAATGAAATTTCCACTGATACCTGCTATCACTTTTCTTGCATTGTAAGGCTTCAGTTTAAAAACGATAAAATTCTTATTTCTGCTTGGGAATTGATGAATAAGAAAAAATAAAGTATTATAAGTTAACTTAGTGGTAGTGTTTTAGATGGCATTATAAAGGTACAAAGATTATTGAACAGTAAAGAAATATGCACACTTTATTTTTCAGTTTATAGTTCATGCACATAAAATACCTGAAAGAAGTTCAATTTTACAAAGTTATTGCTTTTGAATAGGGTTGAAAAGTAATTCCTCAAGAGAAAACTTGAATGTATCTCACTGTACTAGTGAACGTAGCTACTTGAGACCATCCATGAAAACAAAGTGAGAGCAGATCGCAGATGCTTATTGTTTTTCCAATAACTGGCTGCTGTGTCAAAATCTGCATCACATTAATCTATTAGGAGTGATAATAAGGCAAGCAATTATGTGCCTCATTTAGCTTTTTTCTTGAGAAAATTATTTTAGAACAGTGTTTTTCAGCCTTCCTAATGCTGCAATCCTCATGATGTGGTGACCCCAACCATAAAATTATTTTCATTGCTACTTCATAACTGTAAGTTTGCTACTGTTATGAACTGTCTGTTATGACTCATAATGTAAATATCTAGTACTCACATAATCTTAGGTGACCCCAGTGAAAGACTCCTTCGACTTCCAAAGGATCACAACCCACAGGCTCAGATCCACCATTCTAGAAATGTGAATATCTAATAGGCGGATGATCTTAGGTGATCCTGGTAAAAAAATCATTCAACTTCCAAAGGGTCACAACTTACAGCCTCAAAACCACCATTCTAGAAAGTGAAATTAATTTTCAATATTTCAAAATATATAATTAGTATCTACAAACTACTTCTAAGCATTAGGACACATGTTTCATCACTAGGAAAAATAACTATAGAGCATGATTGCCTCAATAATCAGAGACATGCCTCTTCTAGGGCTTTGTTTGCAATTGTCACTGGCCTACTTCTTTGCTGGAGTTGAAGCAGAGACCTGTTATAACTAAAATTCACTTGTAAGGGTGGATATGGGAGCAGGGAAGTATATTATTTTAGGGTTGGCAAGAAATTTGACTCTAGAGAGGTTCCCAGGTGTCCAGGGAGATGCCCCCAGCTAGTTACTTGGGCAGCTGAGGAGAGGGAGCCAGAAATGGCCAGATCTTATAGCCATACTGATGAATATCTTGCATATCACCATAGAACCTTCATCTGGCAATGGATGGAGATAGGGATAGAGCCCCACATTGGAGCACCGGACTGAGCTCCCAAGGTCCAAATGAGGAGCAGAAGGAGGGAGCTCATGAGCAAGGAAGTCAGGACCGCGAATGGTGCACCCACCCATTAAGATGGTGGGGCTGATCTAATTAGAGCTCACCAAGGCCAGCTGGACTGGGACTGAAAAAGCATGGGATAAAACCGGACTCCCTGAACGTGGAGGACAATGAGGGCTGCTGAGAAGCCAAGGACAATGGCACTGGATTTTGATCCTAACTATACACACTGGCTTTGGGAGGGGGCGGGGGCTAGCCTGTTTGGATGCTCACCTTCCTAGACCTTGATGGAGGGGGGAGGAACTTGGACTTCCCACAGGGCAGGGAACCCTTACTGCTCTTTGGACAGGAGAGGAAGAGGGGATGGAAGGGGGAGGGGGTAAATAGGAAGCGGGGAGGAGGCGGAAATTTTTAATAAAATAAAAAAAAAAATACAAGTACTTCAATTACTTCCCACCTCAGCTATGGCTGAGGGTGTGTCTACAATGTTAATGAGTTCATCTCAAGTAGGGTTGAGGGTGTGTCTACAATGTTAATGAACCCATCTCAAGTACAGTTGAGGGTGTGTCTACAACAGAGCAAACCCTCCAGCCCAAGAACAGATAAGGGAGAAATCCAGAGCACATCAACCAGCTTTAGCTTGGAGAAAATTTAGATGCAATTTGACATAGGTTGACATGACCTACAGGCAGAAAACCTTTTCATACAAGTTGTTACATACAACCTTGTTCAAGACAAATATGGAGTGGAGAAACAGATTGTACAAGGTGACTTCTGTCCATGAGGTTGCTCTATATATCCCCCACCTTTCTGTCAGCAGGGCAAATGATCTTCAATCTAGAAACTCTCCCTTGGGTATTAAGGTTTAGAAGATTTCGGCTCCAGTGATAATTTCATCTCGTGAAATGAAAGTACTGATGTTGGACCCAAATTCACTTGGGGTGATCAGCATAGTGATGGATGGTTCTGGGAAATTCAAAAGGGTCAGTTGAGAGGACCCTCTACAGAGGGGGGAAATCAATAACTGTACCTAAACTGTACCTAATCATAATGATGTAAGTTTTTTCAGTCTTTTCTTTTTAGTCTTTTTTTCTAAAGATTTATTTACTTTGTATACAGTGTTCTGCCCACATGTATGCCTGTACCAGAAGAGATCACCAGATCTCATTATAGACGGTTGTGAGCTACCATGTATTTGCTGGGAATTGAACTCAGGACCTTTGGAAGAACAATCCATACATATTCTTAACCTCTGAGCCACCTCTCCAGACTGTGGACACTTAGAAATTTGATAAAATACAGAAAGCCATTTCCAAAATCTAAGTTATTTTTTTTTCTGGGACATGATCTGTGTTATCCAAATAGGCCTATGACAGAAAGATGAGTAATGAGTCATATAACAGCATGAGAAGCCATTATAGCCATTGATCACTGTGTCCTGAATCAGATATTCAAGATCTAGAAATCAGGGCAAGTGTAGAAAAATGCAGTCCATGTGCAACCATGCAAACTGCGTGTATAGCAAGGGTGGTATAAACCTAAATACTATGACATGGAGGACCATGTGGGGAAAGTCCAGTCTCCTGTGCAATGTTATCAGGAACGCGAATGCACGTTTCATACCCTGAAACAAGTCCATGGTGTTTTTCAAAAATGCTATTCTTCCAATTTAGTAGTCACTTAGGAATTCGCAGAAACAACCTTTGAAAAATAACATAACAAAAACCCTTAGCTCTAGATAATATGAAATATTACTTGTTGAGGTATTAGTAGGACATATATAATCAGTCAGTGTTTTAAAAGCACATTTATTTCTCTTCACAAATCCATTTGACTTCCCAGCCAAGTTATTTATTTTAAGAAATCATATATTCAAGTTTCAGCTTAATTACTTTGGATCTCTGTGCAGAACTTAAGTGTTGTTCCAGACATTTCCTTCTCATAGATGGCATCAAATCTCTCATTTTGGGCCACTGTAAAGTAATTTTTCCAGTCACCAATAGTACCTAAAATAACAAGAATGCATGAAAGAATAAAATATAAATTACAAAAGAAAAGCTAATATTCACCAAGGGAAAGACTGAGTACTTGAGAAGTGAATTTGAAATACACTGCATTTGGCTTCAAAAATAATTTCTATTATAAAAAATGAAGAAAAGTGTTATCAGTTTTATTCTAATTTGTAACAATGGTAACTGGTGTATATGTATATATATTTATCTTGAAATTAATTTTGTCTGGTGGATTTTTAAAGTTAATCTCATATTAAATAAATACTGATTATTTCAAAATGCTATTTAAAATTTAATTATTATCATGAGTAAAACAAGCTTATAAATAAGCATGGAGTTCATATTTCAAGAGTTGTTTTGAACAGATAATTTTCTTATCTAAATTCTCAGGGAATATACTGCTTCATAAGGGAGATCTTGTACTTTTCCTAACTGTCCTACACAATCTTCAGCAGTAAAACAACACTTTATTTTCTCAGTCATAATGTCTGTACAAAGAACTGTCCATCATCCAAAAGAGCTCTCAAATGGGAAGCAGAGAAGTTTCACTTCCTAGAATTTACAAATGAGAATCCTGTGATCACTGGAAGACACATTTCCCCTAATTCACAAAATTTATAATTCATTTATATTTTAGGTGAGAATAACATTAAAGCCAAACCTATATAGCTCCAGAACTGTCTTGAGACAAACATATGACTCTGTTTGAAGGAACAATTGCCTCATGTAGGTATTCATGAGGAGCCTGTACTATATGTGAATTACTGAATGAACATGCCAATCTGTCTATTGAATGAGTGAATGAGTGAACAAATGAATCACAATCACTACCAATATTTATATAATGTGTGTATACATATATATGTATGTGTCTAATTTATGGTTAGAAAGTTTTCTAAATTGTTATATATCATTTCATGTAGTATTTTCCCAAATTTTATATAATAGGTGTTATTTTTTATGTATTTTGTTAATGATGTGAGTAGAACTTTGGCTGGCTAGTTGATGTATTTATATCACAGATTTAGATAAACTCGGTCTAACCACAGGGCATGTTTTTTCTTCCTCTACAGCAGATGTAAAGACTTCACAATCTTGTTAGGTTAGCATGTAGTATTCCATGATGATGTTGCACAAAACATCAAATCCAGACATGAAGCTCATTTTCTCTACTCATCAATCTTTAAGCTGTCATGAAAGACCTCATCCATTTTCATACGGCATGAGCTAAACTGTTTGGGGAATTACCTTCCCTGACATAGCTGAATTTGACTGCTTCAATAAAAGGAATTGCTTTTCAAGTTCTATCAGGTAAACTTTGTATGAATATAATTGTGTATGCATATACATTAGTCATTTTGCTTCAAATTATAATAATACTAATAATATTTTTCTTTATTCTGTTATAGTAGAAATAGTCTTTGGAGTCAAATGTAGTGTTTGTTTTAATTGTATTTCAATGTCCAAACACATTCCTGGAGTTATTCTTATATACCAGTATTAAAGAAAGTCCCTTTCCTCTGTATCTCTTTCAATAAACATTAATCAAAATAGTAGTTGGCATTAGTAAAAAGTTAAACAACTAAATTTTTAAATTAATTTATGATGTATTGATTTATTATTATTGAAATGGACTATGTATAAGAAACCATAATACACATGATTTGCTTCATAGCAAACCAAGAATTTCAATAGTAAATTCCATTTTCTTCTACATTAAACTTGGACTCTGCTTCTTGTAATTAAGATAGTATCTGTAAAGAGGGAAAATTTTCCCATAAGGAAAAGAAACTTCTTTTTGATGAATTGTTACATGAAAATTGACAATTATTTTCTAAGTTCTATGGGGCTTTAAGGAAGTTGCAGCTTACTAGATAAGCGACCAATGAGGAAAGAAGAGTGTCTATGCCAATTTATAGAATGCAGTAGAATGATGAGCATGATAGTTCACGATATCGCATGATAATTGTGAAAGTCAATTATATTTAGACTAGTAAATAAGAAGAAAGTATCAAACCTTTAGTAACTGTGTGTATTATTTTTCTTTGCAAGGATAATCTTAATAAAGTGACTTTTGACTATATATGTTTTTGGTTTTTATTGATTTCCTATGAAGAACTGAAACTTAATGAAGTTAAATAAAGCAGGAGAAATCATAGAACTGGTTCTTCACAAGAAAGTAAATGTGGGAATTACATTCAGCAAAATTTTACCTTTTCGCATGAAAGGGGACTTGCTGTGATCCATCATTGATGAGGGCAGATGGGTATAATTGACCATGGGGTTGTCCTTCATCACTTCAAAGGAGGTGTGATGGATAATCTTATCCAAGGTCTTCTCATCCAAGGTCTTGTCTAGAAAGCTGGCAACCTTCTTGATTTCTTCCTTTGGGTTCTTCAGGAGTGAGATGATAAATGCAAGGAAATAACAAACATGTAAAACATTTACAAATTTACAAAGTGATGCAGCTTTTATAATTACATCATTAATCTTGAGTCTGCATATGTGTACGCAGGAGTTTGAGAATGAAACATTACAAATTCAAGGTCTAGGAACCAGACCCTCTGCATGTGGGTAAAAGTTTTCTTGCCTGGTCTGTTTATGAGACCTCTGGCAGTTGAACCAGGATCTATTCCTGCTGCATGAGCTGACTTTTTGCAGCCCATTCTAATTGATGGGATGTTTTGCTCAGTTTTGATGTGGGAAACGGGGTGTGGTTGATCCTGCCAGCATTGAATGTGGCTTTGTTGACTCCCCATGGGAGGCCTTACCCTTTCTGAGGAGTGGCTAGGGGTGGGTTGAGGAAGAAATGGAGAAGGGGAAAACTGTGTTGATATGGAAAATGAATTTTAAAAAGCGTATGAGGAGTGAATATGAAAATCAAAAAACAAAACACAAATTCACAGTCTGCTGTGCTACACAGAAAGACACTAATTCAACAAACAAAAGAAAGAAAGAGCTGTGTGCTCTTTCAGGTGACTCCTTTGGTTCCCAGTCCCCACATAGAGTAGCACACCACAGCCTTTAACACCAGCTTCCAGGGACCAGGCCCCACTGGGCTCTGAGGGCATGTGCACTCACAAACACACATTCATACAGACACAATTATAAAAATTAACCAAAATCAATCACCTCATTTCAGTTTATTAGCATAGCATGAGCTTAATATTTATAGCTTTCAATCAGGCAATTAAATTTTCATTGATATATCAAAAAATTGTGAAAAAAATAGATTGAAACTAAAATTGAGAGATATGATTAGAATTTAATAAAATGTAACATCTACTGTGCTGATGAGATGTTGGTATCAACTCCCAGTAAACGCAAACAGCTTAAATTCTTAATATGGGACTTTGAAATGTTTCAAAATACTTCCTGCTAAGAGTACATATATAACAGATTTCAGGGGTATGAAAAATGTTTGAATATTCCTCAAGTGCTCCTTGGGATGGTTCATGAATCGGCTAAAATTTGTCTTTATGAATAAATCACATCAGTAGAAAGAGGACAGAAGCTCTTCCTAAAGAAAGTAGAGGTTATCTCTCCAATTTGGGTGATTCAGATGTCTTCTATGCTGCAAACTAACTACAACCTGGATATAGTGGAAAATTTCAGACTATTGAAGGCAAGATATAAAAATACCCCGGAGTTTCCCCTATGCACACTCACAGTGTGTCACCATTCACTGGGACACTCAGAGCGTGTCACCATTCACTGGGACACACTGTCACTGAGATTCTGGTTACTACTCTCACTCAGTCTACAAGTCATCACGTTATGAAAGGCTCCATCTATGTGTAACTCCTAAGCCACAATATTTAAGATGTATTAGGTACTATAAGTATAGTTTCAAATTTGATAGTTTTTTAGTTTCCATCACAGATTTGAGAATTGAAAGGTGTTCTAAATTATGTATATGGAGCTTTAGAAACAAAGAAACATTTCTGGACATTTATCAATGGTTTGGGAGGGTCGGCAGGATTGTCCAAGTTTTGTAGAATAGACCAGAATAGCAGCAAAGTACAAATTACAAAATCATACTCTAAAATAAAAATACTGTGTTATGCCTAGAGTCTGGACCAAAAAAACCACCAAGAGACCAAATCCGATGCAAAAGCAAAGAGTCTTTTTAATTACAAGGTAACTCAGGTCCTCCATTCATCCGACACAGTGGGGAGAGTAGGAGAGACTTGAGTCACAGTGGGGTGGGGCATTTATTGCTGGGTAGAGCAAGGGCGGTACACCTGGGAGTCTGCTGGTTGCATAGTAACAAACTCAAGATTGGTGTACCTCCGGACTGGAGGAAGCTGTCCTGAGCTGATTGGTCAAGAGCAACTCTGGAAAGGTTGCAATACTTGGAGGCCATGGGGAAGTGCGGCTGTTGCTATGATTGCATTCCACCTCATCAGTAAAGCAGGTCCAGAGCCTGCCAGCTAACTTCTGATGTGTTCTTTACCCCACGAAAGATACCTTTCAGCAGTCACAACTGACCAATCTGTTCAGGAAGGGTTTCCCAAGCCTGGAGGTGCATCAGTTCTGAGACTGTTATTATGAAACCTGCAAACCCCCAAATACGATCTCTTGCTCCACCCCTAATAAATGAGCTGCCCCACTATGTCTCATGGTATCACTTACTCCACCCTCTGTCTTGGATGGATAGAGAAACTGAATTAACTCAAAATTAAAAAGGCTCTTTGCTTTTACATTGGATCTGGTTTCTTGGTGTTTTTTGGAGTTCCAGACTCTGGGCACAACATTGAAAAGGTAAAGAAAGAGAAACATTTGAAAGATAAAAAAAAAAAAAAAAAGCATGAACACAATCCAACGTCCAGAGTGTGCAGAGGGTAGACTGTAATTATACTAAACATAAAACCTAATTGAAGGCTTGGAAAACTAAAATGAAAAATAAAGTTGATATAGTAAAAAAAATACAAGTTGTAAAGGATGAGAGGTTGGAGAACTAAACACATTAATTTTTCTTTTGAACCTGTTAAATTAATTCCAATCTTGGACTGAAATTTCATTTAGAAAATGATGAAGAAATGGGAATGACTGACAGATAAATATGCAAGAAATGCAGAACAAAGAAGTGAAGATCGAATTATAGTGATCAATTGAAAAGGAAAACAACTGGATGTATATACACATACCAACTGCAAAGTCTTGGGTGTGACATCCTGGTAATTCCAGGGGAGAATTTTAGGGAAAAGGGTGGTTGAAATCACATGCTAACTAAATGAAGAAAGGAACAAATATAGATCAATGATTTCACAAAGTGGTAACTGGTCTGATAGACATGCAGAGGTATGGGTAATAGGGAAAAAAAGCTATTTCAATTTGGATTCTAATGTTAGCTTGAAAATAGATGTTAATGGTTTCTCCATGACACAGTGTGCACATTATTCATAATAAACATCTACTATGTTACCTGTTTTAAATCTTCATAGTACAAGAAAAGTAGTGGATGTTCTTTCTTCTTTTCCCACCACCTCTTAACGTGATTGAACCATGAACCATAAGGCACTAAAATAAGAAAAAAATGGTACCTCTATAAGTGTTTGCTAGATCAAAAAATTTTAATAAGCCATTTGCAAAGACATTTTATAGAATTTGATATCAAAAAATCTGACAATATAGGATCAATTTTTAAAAATTTAAAATTAGCCTTTTATATATTTACAATCAACTTTTAAAACATAAATTGCAAAGACAACATTTCAAGTAAGAATAGATTGGCTACCACTGAGTTAGGTTGAACCCTATGGAAGATTTACATAACATCAAGTATCAAGTGTGAATATAAATATCACAGATACAGCATGTATAACAAATCTCTCTAATGATGAACAGAAACTGAGAGTGGACTTTTAACACTGGGAAGAGATTACAAAATGTCTTCATATGGCGTTGATTATTATTGCACTTTCAAGTTAAATTTTATAGTAAACACTTGAATGTAGTTACTTTCCTAAACTGGAGTTTAATATATTAGTATTAAACTTAATGTTCTGACTTTTAAAAAAATGAAGGAAGATAGGTTATTTAAAGTAGAAATATTTGAAATAAAAACTAGTCGACATTTTAAAGCTAAGTTTTCGGCCTACTCACCATTTCCGTCTAGGAATTTCAGCACATATTCTTCCCAGGTGCAAGGAGTAGGGTGTAGATTATTCATTAAGTCAAAATGATAATATGAGACAGTAACATCTTTGGCATTTCGAGCCATATAAATCATCTACATGAGAGAGGAAAAAGGAAAGCAAGGAATGGTGTATTATTAATAAATAAATATATTTATAAATAAATAAAATTGCAGAGCATTTCTTCTCCTGGAAGTTATGGATCATAATGCTAACCTATCAGGACTTCTAACTGTTCTCATGAACTTATTAAGGTTTTGGTTATCTTACAAAGAAAATACTTTCGTGTATAAAGATAATTGCACTTCATTTTTATATACCACACCCAAATTCTTTACACAAAGTCAAATCGGTAGAACTAGATAATTTTAATAGCAGAGTTACTAATTAAGAAATGATTAACTATTGAAGAACTTGAAATTTCCTGCTAAACAAACTCAGTCACAAATATTTCACTAAATAATGTCACAAACTTTCAGTTAAGAATATATATTCTTGCCTGAAATTTTGTTGAAGGCCACATTATCTTGGCACAGAAAATGAATAAAAGTACCAATATTGTGTTGGTGTGAAAATTACGTTACTTTCAATCTTAGAAATTTCATATCAATGAATTGAAACTAATCAAAAAACACTTAACCGTTCATAGTAGCAAACTCCTATTATTGTAGTACTTGGGCAGCTGGGGAAGAAAGCTCAGGAATGGGATATCAGTTTCAAGGCCAGCATGGCACATATAGTGATATTCTGTCTCAAACAAACAAACAAAACAAAACCAGAAGATGACAAGGGAAGAGGAGAAAAAGTAAGGAGCCAGAAGAGAAATGAGGAGAGGAAAGAAGAGAGTGGAGGAGGGAAGGGGGAAGGCAGGAGAGAGAAGAGGAGAGTATCAAGCACTTCCTTGTGTAGTTTAGTTCTCTTGGTCACAATACATACTGTTAGTTCTCACAACAGGAATAGATAAATGGGCAGAGTTTAACTGGAGGCTTGTACCTTGCATTTGTTCTCCCAGAGACTTTTCGGGAGTAGATCAGTTGGTAGATGTGTCTTTATAACCCGAGGCGACGGAGTTGTCTTTAAGTATTCAATACCTGAAAATTTCAGTTTAGGACAGAGAAAGATCAGAGTACCAAAGGAACTCAGATTTCTTCATCTTTCCCACCAATATTTGTAAATGTTATTTTAGTGTGAGGGTGTGTACATGTGCATGAGAAGTGTGTGTGTGTGTGTGTGTGTGTGTGTGTGTGTGTGTGTGTGATAGATGTGTTCATGTGTCACAATACAAGAGTATTGAGAAAGTCAGAGGACAACTTTCAAGAGTCCATCCTTTTCTTGCAATGTGGGTTCCAGGTCCTTGTACCTGTACAGCCAGGGATTTTTCCCACCTAGTTATCTTTCTGTCTTCCAAACATTTTTCTACAGACATGTTGAAGCAATATTAAATTGAGGTAACTTCTAAAATAACTACAGGCTGGTTTTTTGTTTTGTTTTGTTTTGTTTTGTTTTTCAGAATTCCAGGAAGTAGTATCAGGAGACAGGCAACAGTGTGCACCTTGACATTTACATCACTGTATTAAAATTTCTACTATAATTTTACTCAGTAAGAGATTTCTAAATTTTTAAGAGTCAGTTTCATTTTCTTTGTTAGCAAAATAAGGACTAAAAGACTACTTTGGTAACTTGGAGTTTTAGTATATCTGCTTCTTCAGGTCTTCCATACAAACCCAAAAGTCTTATGCATATTCTATTTTCAATATCACTTAGATCAACTCTAATCTCTAAATTATCTGCTACATGTTCTTGCCATTTTCAGCATAGGAATACATTCTTCAAAACACCTGATTAATCAACTCCTAGCAATCATTGGTTTTAAATGTTTATAATTTATCATAAAACATTCAGTCCCAGTGCTCTGTGTAACACTTATCTATGTAATACAGCATGTATTTTGTCATGGTGACTTGGAGCTTTAATCCAATACTCAAGAGACTGAGGCATGAAGATGTTAAGTTTAAGGCCAGGTTGGACTTCTTAGAAGTCCACAATAAACTGTTTTTTATAGGGAACTATTCACAAACAGAAATGTGCTTATTTCCAGAGTGTTCCAATGCTTATTGCTTTTGCTGGCTCTACAATATACATTTAATAGAATGGAAATTCCTTCAGAACAGGAATATGACATGCTATTTACCAATGAACATCTTGTTAATTGAAGTCCATGGCCCACAATAGATATTAAGTACAACCACTTTATAACAATAAAAATAAGACCGTAAAGGTTCCCTCACGGTCCTGACTTTCTTTCTCATGTTCTCCCTCCCGAGAAGCCAAGGACAATGACACTGGATTTGGATCCTACTATGCATACTGGCTTTGGGAGGGGGGAGGGGCTGGCCTGTTTGGTTGCTCACCTTCCTGGACCTGGATAGAGAGGGGAGGAACTTGAATTTCCCACAGGGCAGGGAACCCTTACTGCTCTCTGGACAGGAGAGGGAGGGGGAGGGGAGGGAAGAGGGGGTAAATGGGAGGCGAGGAGGAGGCGGTAATTTTTAATAAAAATTTAAAGAGAAGAATAAAAAATAAGATCGTGAAAATCAAATATCTGAAGATATTAATTAGAAACATACAAAATTCCATAATGGATCTCATATGTCCAAACTGGCAGCTACAGTATGTAGTGGCATATCATTTGTACCTTAATAAGTCTTGCCTGAGGATCAAAAAAGTAAAATAGCCCCACTGGCCAGCCTTACAGATGAGGCAGCAATGTCACACATCTTTAATCCCAGTAGCCACACTAGCTTGCCATAGAAACCAGGCAGTAGTAATGAAGTAGAGAAGATTATAAGACTGAGGCTGAGAGCCTATGTGTTTGTTTATTAAAATACAAATGAAATGCCACCACAACAGCCATGTTACGCAGTACGGAGAAAAGAAAATTGTAATCTTCTATAGGGACACACTTCCCTCTGTTAATCTAAGGCTGTCTTCCTTCCCCATGGCAATTCTTTGTTCTTGCCTCAACTCCCATGAAAGATCTCTTGTTTTCCTCTGTCTCATAGTCATTTTTCTGAGTGAAGTGGTTTAAATCCATGAATACAACTGCTAGGAACATTTCACAATTAGGCTCTAGATAATTCTAATAATTTATCTCTGGGCTAAACGTCAACTCATCTTTCTGTAGCAATTGTCTCCATTTTTAACCCTGGCCCTACCAGTAATCCCAGACACCTACAGAATTTAGTATAATTAATTTTTCATTTTATATTTTTGTGACATTAAAACCACTCTTCATTTCCAAACTATTGTTTTCCCTTCAACTTTAGACAATGAGCTAAGTTCAATAGACCCTTTCCTCTAAAAGTAAACCTCTTGCCATGAGCAATCTCCACTGCATGGGAGGGTTTATACTCTACTGTTTAAATTGCAGCATCAGAAGGGCTGACCTCATGCTAGTGTGTTCTGTGTTATCTAGGTTCCCAGCAGCTTCACTAAAAGTGAACTTTCAAGCTTGCCTGTTAGATCCAGGCTTTTCATTCCCTTTTAGCTTGATGAGTTGTTGTTAGCTCATATATCAAAACCTCTTCCTGGTGGTAATTTGCGTGGATAACCTTCAATTTTTAATACTGCATTACAATTTTCTGGGTCAACAATCTTGCCTTCAAGTGCCAGTAACACTAAAAGTTGCTGAGTCAATATCTTTCAACGGATTATTTAAAATACTCAATACCTGAAATCTAACATTTTATACAAAATTCTCAATAACCTTCTGAAGAATCCAAATAAATACCTGGCTTCATATTTGGTTGACCTAAATAAAACTTCTGAACTTACCCTTCTTTCTTCATTTTCCTCAAATTTCTCAGGTAATCTGTCAGTCAATAAATTCGAAATATATTGCTAGCATCCTAAATTCAATCCCACAGAGCAACTAGGGTAGATTTTGTATTTTGAACAACAAAAATACAACCCAGTGACTCTTAATTCAATATCTTCCCTACCTTGTTTAACATAAAAGAAACTTTTAGGATTCCATAGCTTATTTAATTCTTCAGGGTGTGATTTCAAATTGCTTTGCATCTGCCGCCCCCCTTGCTTCACTGTTGCTTTAGTTCCTATGTTGCCCTAAAGATTCGACTGCATCAGTCCTTTTGCACTTAGATGCGTCCCATCCCTAGATTATGTTTCCCCACATTACTTGCTTATCATTGGCCCTTCATTAAGTGTAGCTAGCCTTGATCATACAATCTAAGGCAATCTTTCTTATGAATATGTCTCATACAGTCTTGTTCTTTGGCTTTGGAAGGCTAGTAGAGCTGATATGTTACAAATTGATTTACTTTTTAACGTTACAACATTTCTGTAACTCCTTGGTGAGAATATGCATATTTTACTAATAATTCCTAGTTAATTCACAACACAGTAAATAATCCTTTATAATTATACAAACATTCGTGCTCTGTTTCTTTTTCCTTTCTTTCTTTCTTTCTTTCTTTCTCTCTCTTTCTTTCTTTCTTTCTGTGTTCTTTTTTCTGAGTTAGAATCACAAAAAGGACTATGCTAGATGAGAATACTTTTGCAAAATTACAATCACCGGGAGATTTAAATTTTACCTGATACATTTTGTTCAGGTTCATACAGTTCCAGCATTGGAATTTTAGTAGTGATAACGTCTCGCTTACATTTTTCAATATCTCCATCATTTAGAATCATGTCAACAATTTCACTAATCCAAGTAGTACCTGTAACAAAAAGCCAGAATTTTTAAAATCAGTGATCAGTTAGTTTCTTTATTTCAATATTATTTGATTTTATTTATTGATTTATCAAGGAGCTCATACGTATAAACATGAAACATTTTTGTGACTTTTTAAATAAATAGAATGTTTTGAGATCACAATATTATAATATCATCTACCCCCTCCTGTCCTCCCTCTAAAGCCTATGTGTACCTCTGGCCCATACCAGCTCTCACTTTCGTGTACACCTGCACACATTTGCTTCCCAGATACAAGCAGATACATACAAGCATATGATTAGTTCTGGATTACCTCACCCAGCCTTCTTGCATGGGAGGAGGGTGGTCCTACCTCAACTTGACTTGCCATGCTTTTGTTAAGGCCATGGGAGCTTTGCCTCTTTCTGAATGAGACAGAGAAGGTGTGAAGGGGAGGGGGATAGGTGGGAGTCTCAGGGGAAAGAGATGGGAGCAGAGGAGGGAGGGGAAACTATGGTCAGTGTGTAAAATAAATGAAAAAAGTTAATTAAATAAAATAAAATAAAATTTGAAGCAATCCTATAAACAGAAGTCAAGGTTAGACCTGCATTCTTTAGGACACAGAACTCACCTGATTTAGGGAATGTGGCTATCACAATGTCATCTGGTCTGCTCTGGAACTCTTCCATCCTTTCCCAATTGAGTGCAAAAGCATAGACCATAGGATAGCCATTAATCATCTTCAGATCTTTCCTCCGGACTTCTGGAGTACCCATTTTTGTAGCAGGTTGTACAGATGCAGAGCAGACTGCCTATTAGCAGTAAAACCGTGGAGAACAGATAAAAGTCAGAATCCGTATAATGAATGCTCTGCTTCACACACTAAATTATAGTACAAAGTGAACTTTGACTTTATCATACTGTACACAGAAACACAAAGGTTATCTTGTGGGACTGATACTACAGATTGGCAAGCGTGGCCCTCGGCTCTCTGACGCCAGGACAAAGGTCATCAGCAGAAACATTGAAGAGAAGGGGCACTATGCTTCTGTGAATTAAGTCATTGTTTTACAAAAATATATTAAAAATTCTGCATTTATGGTAAGATTTATGCATTTTTAGGTGTAGCTCATTTTTCTTTAGGGTTACTCTAGTTTCATTGTGACTTTTAATGTCATACATTTTGACATATATGACTTCATATGTTTTGTCCTCTTCTAAGAGTTGTTTCTTTGTCAGCATACTTAAGGAAATGATTCAGAATGTTCTCAAATGTGGTATTTCTGTGTGTACATATGAGTATGTCCACAGCTGCAACCATAGACTTCAGCTACATTGCGTTTCTTGGAATTGTGAGTATTTAGTTTTTATTAACCAATTCTAAATTTTTAATTTAGTTTTTAATGCTGTTTTTTATATTTATAATGTAAACAAACATATCTGACCTAAATTTAGGACCCTGTATCAGTACCTGTGCCACTGACCTCTTCTGAGATCTTGTTAGAAATGCAGGACACCCAGGTCCTCATGTAGACTTAGAATCTACATTTTAATGAGACCCTGCAATTCCTCACCTTAAAATTTAAGGATGACTTTAAGTCACTTTAATTATCCTCTGACAATGTAGATTATAAATACACAAATTGTTAAAATGCATTCAGGGTCTTGCATTTATTATGTTTAATATCCATTATTACGCTTTCTTACCTAGTCTTAAGACATGCTTTCATTCTGTAGATGGAATAAGGAAACAGCTATAGCCTGTGGGATCTGAGGCTCACAGAGGAGTGGCCATCAGGAATAGACTTTGGTCTGCTCACGGTCTCAAGTTGTGCATGTATTCTTTATTCCTCCGGTGGTATGCTTATTGTAACCATTCTTATGCTTTCCTTATTCTTGATTATGTATCAGTTTTGTATTCGACCAAACACAAAAATTTGACATACTTTATGGTTGAAATTCCTTTTAACTTCAAATAAAAATTAAAAAGAAGGAAATTGTGGAACCACAGAACTAGCTTAGAATGCAGGCTCCTCGTGGGATAGATGAGACGAGGTTGGGAAACAGTTGCTTGACAACCTAAGCATAGATGAAAGCAAACTTTCTCTGCCCATTCCTCAAATGATCTGTCCGAATCTGTACCCTGGATAAGGAAGCAGCCTTTGAGCTCAGTTCTACACGCTCCATTAGATATAAAGGAGTGCTTAGCTTCTGTATACTTTTTGCCTTGTTTCTATGTACTTCTTTTATTTTTATTACTGTTATTGAGATATTGTTTCTTGCAAGGTGAGGTAAGAGTTTCTCATAATCATGTATGTGAGTAAAGGGGTGTTTCAGAGTTGAACTAATGCTTTTTAGTCTGTATAAAAAGCTATGCAAAATAAAATTTGTTATGCAGTTGTTCATACTCTGCATCCCCTGTGTTTTGATTTGCATGAGACCCTTACCCAGGGACCCCAGCACACTAAAAATTTACAAAGAGCATCAATAAAAGCAATATAAAAATAAATTTTGCATCACAGTGTGATCTCCCTGCTCGGTCTTTACCTTCAGCCACAGACGTTGTTGCTGAGAAGAACCCTTGGAGTTGATAGTGGTATGGGAAGGGCAGGCCCTCTCCAGAAGGACCAAAAAAGGTCAATTAGGGACCTACCCATAGCAGTCTGTGACTTTGCAGGCAGTAAAAATCTTAAGGGTTTGAAGTCCATTCAAACACACCCATACAAGGGCCTACTGTTGCAATGACATGTTTTAAGAATCTCAGAAAACATGTAACAGAGAATGGCAAATAGGCACTAACCTGGGAGGCATAACTGCTGTTTTGCTGAATTGTACTAGAGTCAATATCAACTAGATTCTGTCAACTTGTAATATTTTTCTAGTTTGCTTTTATAGATTGAAGGCATTTGGTCACTTTCTGATCTATGAGTCTGCATTTCACATTTATAATACTTAAGTCCTGCAAGTCTCTTTTTAGAATGTCAAAAGCTTCTGTACTTACCCTT